>NW_023270433.1:37480984-37921039 GCF_011800145.1 Mirounga leonina | reverse complement strand
AAATAAATAAATAAATAAATAAATAAATAAATAAATAAATAAATAAATAAAAGAGAGAGATTTTTCTGATACAATAGGTGATGCGTTAACAAATGTGATTTTTGTTTATATGCTGTGATAAAATGTGTCAACACTTAGAAGACCTGTATAACTTAGTAAACCAATATTTTCCAAATGATCCATACACACAATGCATAAGATTATATGTGGGTGAAAGATCCATTCAAAGTGCCAAGCAGACCAATGGGTTTTAATATTACACAGGACAGAATGTTCACTGATATGGTTTAAGATTCCAGACTACAACAAACCTTTTTATAAACTACCACTTGCTGAGTCTGGGTGAATATCAAAGGAGAATATCCACAATTACTGGAAAAGGTTATAAGAATAGTCTTCTCTTTCCCAGCTATGAATCTGTGTAAGGCCACATTTTCTTCATGTACGTCAACCAAAACAACATATAGCAATAGATCAAATCTAGAGGGTATATATGATAATCTAGCTGTCTTGAAGACATTAAAGAGATTAGCAAAATATAAAATAATGCCACTCTCGAAAGCTGTTTTTAAACAGTTATTTAATTAAAAAATATTTTATTTTTGTTAAAATATAATGGGTTTGTTATTGCTATTTTAAAAAAGATAAATATTACAGAAATACTTCTTAGCTTACTAATACAGTAAATGTCGACAGATATATAACATAGAAATAAAAAGTTTTTTGAAATCTTCAATAATTTTTAAGAGCTACAGGAGTTTCGAGTTGAAAATGTTTGAGAACTGCTGCTTTAGATATATCCTTTTATTTTAACTCATTCATTCTTTAAGATATTAGACTATTACTGTATTTTCAAATGAGCTGCCTGAGATTCAAAGAGACTAAGTAACTTGCTGGAGGTCACTCAGCTGGCTGGTTAAGTGCCAGAGTTAATATAATTAGCCACTGGATATAAGTATATAGTAGATGAAAATAGTGCAAAACAGCCAGGTGGGGCAAAACAGGAAAAAAAAAAAAAAAAAAAAACAACTAACCCAGGACACTAAACATCTCATAGTTGGTCAAGAGATGAAAACACAGGAAATAGGTTTATAAAATACGTATTTTTGTTACTAGCTCCACGGAAATTTTTGCATGCCCTAAAGTTCTACCAGGGAATCCTGTTATCACTCAGGGGGATATCCAACATCATACTAGCTTTTGTGAGGGCTACAGTGCATTTGGCTGGGACATCCCCTTCACTGGTTACCTATTTGGAGCTTTTAAATGTTACAGCAGATGGCTGAACAGGTTTGTAACCAAATGACTTAGATCCTTGGGATGATAAGTAGCCCATCTGGCCTTCCCCAGTAAATGTCTAAGAGGAGAAGGAAGTGTGGCAGGGCTTAGATTCACTGAGTACCTGGGGCCTGGATGGCATCACCTGCGTAACATCTCATGGAATCTTTACGACAGTTCCTAAAAAGCAAAAGGTTTCCTTGTGTTTAAAAGAGGACCAAGATTAAGGCTTCAAAAGGTCTTGTGAGGCAGAAGATGAGTGAGTGCAAAATAGGTCCTCCCCCTCAGAACAGTGGTCCTACACAGAGACCAAATTTTGAGATGAGGTAAAAGGGACGACTAGCAGATCAATTAGCAGAACTACAACAATCAAGGCCTGATTACCTACATGGCCATCTCCATTTTAAGTCACAAAGATCTGGTTTAAGTGATATCCTAAATTCTGCAGCCAGATGTTTCCAGTTGTTAAAACTGTAGAGCCATGGAGACCAAGATTTAGGCCAGACTTGACAATGAGAGTCATTTTTAAGAATAAAAATATTACCGTTAAAGATTATTAGCATTCTACTACACTCATCTCCCTACTCTCACTTGAGATGAATTTTTCATGTATTAAATCTGCATAATTCATAATTCTAGATTTCTCTATTCTTCTGACAGCTAGCTAACTAAAGATTATAAGGGGAACTAAAATTTTACGTATCTGAGTATGTGGTGTCTAAAATATCCTGATTATATGTTTATAAGTTATAGCATTGGTGTGTTTATATAACAATCTGTGCATTAAGGATAACACAAACCAATAATTGGGTTTCTTTTCATGGGAGTGTGGTGAAGACAGGAATGGATGTTTCCCCATAAATGGAAGCCTATCAGACCAATTTTTCCTCTATTCCTAGACAAGAGGATAAATCTTTACCTAATTTCAAGATAAATTTGCAGTCCTGTTCTTTTTTTTTTTTTAATTTTTTTTTTAAAGATTTTATTTATTTATTTGAGACAGAGAGAATGAAAGAGAGAGCACATGAGAGGGGGGAGGGTCAGAGGGAGAAGCAGACTCCCTGCAGAGCAGGGAGCCCGATGCGGGACTCGATCCCGGGACTCCAGGATCATGACCTGAGCCGAAGGCAGTCGCTTAACCAACTGAGCCACCCAGGCGCCCCTGCAGTCCTGTTCTTAATGCTATCACCACCTACCACCTGATTCCACAGGAAAGCTGGATGCTCCAGCAGGTCACTGCCAGTCTTGTGACCTTTGACAATGGGCAGAGTTCATCTGCGGCCACAAAACAAGTCCCCAGGATGTGATTCTTATTAGAGGAGTAGCCAGAAAATATGTTGGATTAGAGGTGCTGAGATCCAGTCCTATGTTATTTGTGCACTGTAAGAGCCACAGAAAAGTTCTATAAGAGATGTTTTATAAAATGTTAAATAGGATTAACTTGAGAAACAGGACAAAATGAGCTAATTAATGAAGGAACAGTGAGGCTTAAATTATGATGATAGATTTGAGATGACTCACTTTGTCTTCAACTTTTCCATCTTACTCTTACAATGTTTCTGCCAAGGATGCTTCTATTATTCCCCTGTTCCATGTCGTGTTAAATACCCTCTAGGATCTATTGCAAAGGTTGTCTTTCACATGGCAGTAATCACAAGTGAGTCTTTTTTCCTCAGGACTGAGGCTGCTGAGTCTGTTTTAATGGGTCACTCAAATGTTGCTGGTGTAATGGACATTTGTGTTTATGTCTTATCTCTTTTGTACGAGGGAGCCTCCTGTCTGCTGGCTACCAGTTCCCATATTGAGGGACCTCTGTCAGTAGAGCACTCTTGGAGGAATGACTAGGTGACTGATGAATGTGACATGAAACCAATGTCGGGCCAGCCTAACTTCAGGAAGCACGTGTTATGGTCTGTTCGTGCAAGCCTTCTGTTTTACAAGCTAGTCACGTCACTCCTCAAGAGTTGCCTGTGCTTTTTTTAAGGTTGTCTGTGATTGGATAAACATACCTAATTCTGGGATCCAACTTTAAAAAAGACCACTATTATCATACACCTAAGTTGCATTTTCCAAAAGCCCTCTTAGTAAAAAGTTGGTGTTTTAATCTCATTCTCCATAATTCCTTTGTCTTTGATTGAATAAAGAAAGGAGCTCTTAGGAATTGTCCTTCTAGGGGCACCTGGGTGGCTCAGTCGTTAAGCATCTGCCTTCAGCTCAGGTCATGATCCCAGGGTCCTGGGATCGAGTCCCACATCGGGCTCCCTGCTCAGCGGGAAGCCTGCTTCTCCCTCTCCCACTCCCCCTGCTTGTGTTCCCTCTCTCGCTGTCTCTCTCTCTGTTGAAAAATAAATAAAATCTTTAAAAAAAAAAAAAAAGGAATTGTCCTTCTAATGCCCTAGTTCAAGAACCATGAGAAAGAAAGAGCGGAATTTGGGTAGTAAAATAATACCTGGAGACTGAAGCATCTGCTGTGGCCATGAGAAGAGTGTTTCTACATTTGAAACAAGAGAGAAACATTCAGCCTATTTTGTGTCATGCATAGGACGGTTTAGTTTCACTTTGTTTTGCTTTTGTTTTTAGCCGATATGTTCTGAATGGGCAGCTTTAAGACTTAGACTTTAGCAAGTGATTATCATGTGGCACTTGAACCTCGTTGGGTTATCAAGGTTTATGACAGCTTCAGCCATACGTAAGTGGCTCTTTGATCAAGGCTGAGCCACAGGCACCAGGCAATAGCAACATATCCAGACACGTGCCATGAAGGACTCAGGAGGAAGCTGCTGCAGTCTGACCTTGAATTTCACACGAGTGGCTTGGCCTCATGTTGAATGTAATGCTGTGTCGGTTAAAGCCTCCTAAAGCATCAATGAATGGGCGAAATTATTTTATTTTACTGTTTTGCAGACAAATCTGTTGTACAGTGGAGTTCTACAGAGTATGAGTTAGGGTTAGGCTATAATGTTAGTACCATGTCTGGGTAGACAGTAAGGGATTGGTCCTCAGCCCCAAATTCCATTCTTCATTTAGGAATCAGAAGAAAACTATGGAGCAACTAACCTTAAATTCATGAAACTTGCCCACAGGCCCAAGAGCCACCCCACCATTTGGTTTGAAACTAGATTTAGATTTTAGAACCAAATTCGGTTTCATCCAGAGAAAAGGAGTAGATTTTGTTATGTACTAACTAAAAAGACATGGGATCCTTATTAAAAAGAAAATATAGCAACTTCTTGGAGTACTTCAGTCTTTCTCTTAGAATAGAAACAACTGAAGAATGAAAATCAAATAAAGAAAGGCATTCTGGTTAAGCAGAAGCAAGAGAAAGAATAACTTAATTACTTAAGATATTAACTAAACTAAATAGACATGGAAGAAAGCAAAACTTAAAGATCAGAATAAATGGGCATAAAATCCAAGAGTCTAACTACTTCTTTATTTTTTTATTTTTTTATTTTTTTTTTTTTTAAAGATTTTATTTATTTATTTGACAGAGAGACACAGCGAGAGAGGGAACACAAGCAGGGGGAGTGGGAGAGGGAGAAGCAGGCTTCCCGCTGAGCAGAGAGCCCGATGCGGGGCTCGATCCCAGGACCCTGGGATCATGACCTGAGCCGAAGGCAGACGCTTAACGACTGAGCCACCCAGGTGCCCCCTAACTACTTCTTTAAAAAAAAGATTTTATTTCTTTATTTGAGAGAGAGAGAGCATGCACACACGCGTTTGTGTGGGGAGGGACAAGCAGACTCCCCACTGAGTAGAGAGCCCAACCCTGGGCTCAACCCCAGGACCCCGAGATCATGACGTGAGCCGAATACAGACACCTAACTGACCGAGCCACCCAGGCGCTCCTAACTGCTCTTAAAATATTAGAAAAATGGGACATGTTTTAGTTCAGTGGTTCTAAAACATTACTGACACTGGAATTATTGGGGGACTGTACCCCAGACCAAATCAATGACAATCTCTGGGGTGGAATCTGGCATCAGTGTTTTTAAACCTCCTAGGTGGTGCCAACATGCAGACAAGTTTCAGAAGCAATGTTTAAACAGGGGATTGTTTAATTGTTTCAATTCTTACTAAATCAGAAAGAGTGCTTAGCATGGAAATCTAGCAGAGGAAAAGAGAGGAAAGATATCAGATAATACCGAAATGACTCCTCCAGAGACAGGTAGGATCCAGAAAACCACTGAGAAGCACCCTGTGAAAGTCACAGAAGGAGAATCCATGAGAACAGGTAAAATACTCAAAAGTATTCCTGAGTCAGAATTGCAGTGAAGGATGGGGGCGCCTAGGTGGCTCAGTTGGTTAAGCGACTGCCTTCGGCTCAGGTCATGATCCTGGAGTCCCGGGATCGAGTCCCATATCGGGCTCCTTGCTCAGCAGGGAGTCTGCTTCTCCCTCTGACCCTCCCCCCTCTCATGTGCTCTCTCTCTCTCATTCTCTCTCAAATAAATAAATAAAATCTTTAAAAAAAAAAGAATTGCAGTGAAGGGCACCTGGGTAGCTCAGTCGGTTGAGTGTCTGCCTTTGGCTCAGGTCATAATCCCAGGTCCTGGGATCAAGCCCCACACGGGGAGCCTGCTTCTCCCTCTACTGGTCCCTCTGCTTATACTCTCTCTCTCTCTCTATCCCTCTCTCCATCAAATAAATAAATAAATAAAATAACTTTAATTAAAGATTGCTCCTGAAGGTGGAGTGATAGAATTGAGATCATAACCAAAAAGTTTATGGGATTAGGATACTAAAGATGAAGCATCTTCAATATTAAATGGAAGCCATGGAGGGCAATAATGTGTAGCATCAAGGCCTGGATTAGATATTGATCTGATGGGAGAGCACAACCTGGTGGGATTGCATAAACCAGAAAAACGAAGGCAAGAGGATATTAAACAGTAAAATTAGGCAGACCCAAAATTCACTGATTTCATATCTCTTGCTTAGGAGACCCTAAAGATAGAATCTAGAACATCATGCCAGAAAGATTTCTTGGTAACATATTCTATGCTAAGAGAATTATTCTGGTTGGTAAATTTAGAATAATCAACTGGATACTCAGTTTCTGTAGAGGATTCTTTTAGGCAAATAAACTTGAGCAATGGAATGTAGAAAGGGCCCACAGCGACCCCCTGGCTGAATACAAATAGGTCCATCAAGCGACCCACCTCAAAATATCCATAGGCCCCATCTGACCAATGGGCTACTTACAACTAGGCACAGTTACCGGAAAAGGGAGAATTCCATATGTCCCCATACTCCTCGGCTTCCCTCTTTTGTTTTTGGCTTTGTCTGGTTTTTTTTTAAGATTGATTGATTGATTTTTTAGGGTGCCTGGGTGGTTCAGTCATTAAGTGTCTGCCTTCAGCTCAGGTCAGGATCCCAGGGTCCTGGGATCGAGGCCCACATCGGGCTCCCTGCTAGGCGGGAAGCCTGCTTCTCCTTCTTCCACTCCCCCTGCTTGTGTTCCCTCTCTCGCTGTGTCTCTCTCTGTCAAGTAAATAAATAAAATCTTAAAAAAAAAAAAAAAGATTGATTTATTTATTTTAGAGAGGCAGAGACAGAGACAGCATGAGCAGGAGGGATGGATGGAGAGGTAGAGAATCAAGCAGACTCCACACTGAGTGTGAGCCCAAGGCAGGGCTCAATCTCAAGACCATGAGATCACGACCATGAGATCATGACCTGAGCCAAAACCAAGAGCCGGACACTTTAATGGACTGCACCACCCAGGCACACCTCACCTTCCCTCTTTAAAAACAGCCCCACCTGCTGCCTCATCACAGCCCCTGCTTTGCTGTCCTTCCCAAAGCTCCCTTGCTTCCTCAGTACACATCTATCTCCTTTGTTCTGCCTTGGGTGAATCCTTTCACCACCAGAGTCGCTGGCTTCCACCCGATCTTTGCCCCCCACTCCCGGGGCCCCATCCATTCGGACAGATACCAGTTTCCTTCCTGAGAATCAGCTCTGCAGAGAGCATAGCTTGAGATCTGCTCTTCTACACTGCAGGTTTTCAGGGGCTACCCTCTTTGCAGAGCATGGGGAGGTTGTGCCTCGGAGGACACATCTGTCTAACACTGGGTACATTATTAAGAATCCGTTGTTGCCTCACACCTAAGCCACATCAATACTATCGTACAAACACTGGTATTTTGATTTTACCTTTGTGCCAACTTTGTCTCTCCCAACTGGTTCAGAACTTGGTTTGGGAAAGGCTTATTAAATATTGACCTCCTGAAAATCTTGGTATTCCCTAGTCTTTACGAGATCATAATTTCTCAATGGTAGAGACCCTTACACTTGTATTGGCCACAGTGCCTGACAACTGTCTGACACATGATAGCACCTCCATAAATATGTGTGAAATGAGGAATAATGGTTTTTCCTCACCTCTTCCCTCTGACTTAAGAATGAGAGTCCGCACATTAGTCACTGACACTCACCTCCTCCACATCTAAGTCTAGAGCTTTCTGGAGAAGAGAGAACTAGCTTAACATTCCCCCTCTAGCTGGCGCTAGTTTTTCCTTAAGCTCTAGCAGCAATTGATGGTGGCTTATGTGCAGAAGGCACCACCTCTCTTTAAATACTAAGGTCAGAGTAAGTCCAAGGAAAGTAATATGGAGCAATAAGCAAGCCTTAGAGCTCAGCCTGACATTCAGTCCATTTCACCAGCAATGAAACCAGGGGAATTTGGGGCAGAATTCATAGCTAAATGTAAAAAATTTACCTCCAAAATGTATCTTCTGGACAATTTCTCCTCAGTCACAGAGTGAATTTGATATATTTGAGATTCCAAAATGAGATATCCCCTCATGTCTTCTCTTTAGAGCTGGTTTATATATTAGCATTTTTATATCCAAAACCTAACTCTCTACCCACAATAATTAGGGCCACAGATTCTTTCTCTAGCATATAAATGACTTAAAGTTGTTGTAACAGGAATCCTAGCAGCATGCAATAAAGAATCCATGGATAGTAATTTAGGGTCATCCAAACCTCGTTTTTTAGAAGGATGGATGTTGTGAGAGAAATTTAAGAGAGGAAAAGAGATTTTTATACGTAGATCAGTTAAAATCCAATGTGTAATTAAATTCTGCCTGTTGAGAATAGTCCTGTAAGTCATTGTTTTAGGCACGACATTAAAAAGCATTTAGCATGTTGATTCTGGCTACCCCATGCCTAATTCCAGAGAAGGTACCAATCTCTTCCATTTTACTCTGCCTAGAATATCTTCACTCTGCAATACCCATCCCTGAATGAAATGGAAACATCATCCTATGGGACCTACGCCCTGATTATCTGTTTGTCATATATACTCTACTACTCTCCATTCTGAGGCCCAAGAACTTTTTCCTTTTTTACATTCATTGGATCAATCAACCTGAATTTCAAAAGATGTCAAGAAAACCCCCAATCTATTTCTTTTATATGCAAATGAATTTCCTCGTGTCTTTTTAGAATTCCAGCTTCACTCCTCTTTCAGCCACTAAAGCCTTGTTACTCTGCTTTAGCCTAGGCTCAGACTCAGCAACCTAGAGCTGCCAAATCCTTTGGTATTCAGCACACAAATCACTTCCATTTAATGACAAGTTTTATTCCTGAATTTTAATGGGGCCTATTCTCACTTTTAATTGCTTTTAAAAATGAGATAGTTTTGAAGGAATCTACACATATTTGACACAACCATAAATATTTTAAAAAGAAAAATCTCATGCTGAAGAACCATGAAAGACTCATCAGTTAAAGTAAACAGGAAAGAGCAGTTGCAGTATTAAATTTGCATTATTTCACATCAGATTGGGGCAATTAATATGTTAAACTCTAGTTAACATCAAAAGCACAGGATATGTTAAACTTGTCTCTTCAATTATCAAATGACTAAAATGATGTAATTACAAAATTTCTATTTTCTCATACTACAGGAACATGCTTCCTTCGTGTCATACTATTCCTCTGAATTTTGAAGTCCCCCCCCCGCCGCCCCACTGATACTGAATAACAACAGACCCTTCAAACAGCTTCATTCTATGATGATCAGAATCCATACAGCTCTATGCAGCTAATCCTTAGCTTTTACCGGTTGGCATCAACCATTTGTACCACAAAACGAGAAGTCAAGAGAAAGACATCTTCACTAAGAGAACTGAAAGAGGAACTTCAGAGGAGTAGCCTGCCTCTCAGATATCACCAGGTCTACTTTTCCTCTCACTCGCACTTCTGTCTCTGTTGGAAAAAACTTGTTAATAAGACTAACAAAGGTGAGGGGTGATAGGGCAAATATAGACAGAGAAACTTGCATTTAAAAGCTGATCTCTTCTCACATACTTAGGTTGCACGAATGAACTTGGAGAACTTTTATTTCTATTTGACAACCCCACCCTACCTGAAAACTGTGGCCTGTGGCACAGAGAGTCACTTCCATGTTTAGGGAAGCAGAAAGACTTAGGTTTGATACGCCCCATGTTCACCTGAAAGTTGTTCCATTCTTTCACATTTTTATCCTGTCCCTATATTTTTTATTGTGAAAAATTTTATACACACCAAAAGCACAGAAGGTACTATAAAAAAAAAAAAACACCTTTACCTATCTACTAGGAATATAAACACTACATTATTTTTGCTTCAGTTTCTAAAATGAATAAATAAAACATTGCAGATGCAGTTGGAGTTCCAACTGAAAATGGCCCAGGTTGATTTCTCTCCATCTCTCTCCAAGAGCAATTGCTAACACTGTTTAAGCTGAGTCTTCTCCCTCTCCGTGTTCTTACATTTTAACTACTTAGTATATATCCAGGAGCATATTGTTTTATATTATAGGTTTATCAAATTGATGTGAATGATAACATGCAAAGTGCATTTATATTGCTACTTGCTTTCATTCTCAATGATGCTTTTAAACTCTATCCATATTACTACATCTTGATCTCATTCATTTTTAACTACACCATTTAAGTACACCATTGTATAAATACACTGCAATCTGTCCTTCCACCCAACTGATAGCTGCTGAACTTGTTTCTGATTGTTCACATATGCTTAATTGTAAGTATGGTGTATTACAACTTATTTTAGACCCCTCCTTGCCTAAACTCTAAGAGTAGCATCTATATTTTATTCTCATGTTGCTTTTATTTTTTTAAAGATTTATTTATTGGGGCACCTGGGTGGCTCAGTTGGTTAAGCAGCTGCCTTCAGCTCAGGTCATGATCCCAGGGTCCTGGGATCGAGCCCCGCATCGGGCTTCCTGCTCAGCAGGAAGCCTGCTTCTCCCTCTCCCACTCCCCCTGCTTGTGTTCCCTCTCTCACTGTGTCTCTCTCTGTCAAATAAATAAATAAAATCTTTTAAAAAAATAAATAAATAAATAAATAAATAAATAAATAAATAAATAAAGATTTATTTATTTATTTTAGAGAGGGGGAGGGACGGCAGGAGAGGGAGAGAGAAAAACCTCAAGCAGACTCCCTGCTAAGCACAGAGTCCGATGTGGAGCTCAATTCCAGGACCCTGAAATCATGACCTTAGCCAAAATCAAGAGCTGGTAGCTCAACCAACTGAGCCACTCAGGTGCCCCTCCCATGTTGCTTTTAAATTCTCAAATATGCTGTTACTGTTGTTGCTGTTGCTTTTAAAGTTAGTCTGTCTTTCTTTCTTTCTTTCTTTCTTTCTTTCTTTCTTTCTTTCTTTCTTTCTTATCTCTACAATTCCTGCTTGGTTCTTCTATGTAAACTTTTCCTTTTTTCATAATGTCCTTTTCTTACTTTATGATGTCTATCCTTCTTCCATCTCTAATCATTCTTTAAAAATACTGTTTTTTTAGTCCTTTCTAGATTGCTCATTATTGGAAATTCTTGGGTTATTTATACATCCATTTGTTACCTGCGTTGACTTCTTAAGGTGACTTGTTCCCTCAAGAACTTTGTATTTTTTAACATCTTCAGTGGGATTTTTTTTTTTTTCCCTCATAAGAGACGACCTCAGAGAGAAGTTCCATATTTTCCTCCCCTGGGTCTTCAGCATTCTGCAACAGGCTTCAGTTTTAGCTCACTGTTCTGGCTTAAATTCCTCTGGGGGTCTGAAAATGGGATTTCTCTTCTTCTCCTCTGAGGTTGGTTCTATATTCATGTTTCCTGTGGTTGTATATTTCATTAAGCGTTTCTGTGTTTGGGAGACTTGTAGGAGTATGTCTCCTCCTCTACTTTCTAGTGAACACTTCCAAATATTTCCTCAGAGCTCTATAAGCTCTACAACCAATTTCTGTACGCCCAAAACACTCCTCTGCTTATAAAGTAAAAGGAAGAGAATTTGTGTTGTAACAACTGCAATTTACAGAAATTTCACTTGCCCATTTTATTTGTTTGAATATTGTTTTCCTTATTTATGTAATTTATTTTTCCTTTGAAATCTGAAATCCTTTTCCACATTTCACTGCTAGGATGAAACACATCAAAAGGTAAAACTCAGGCTTCCAGAAGATGTGTATGGTTTTATTCACAAATTTAACTAACATGAACATTTTATTTGAAAGCAATTAAAGAAGTATTGCTTTCTAACCTTATTTCATCTATAGATATATTTTTGTTATTGTTGTTCTTTTGCTAAGATTGTGTCCTTTCATGAAACTCAAAATAGTCTTTGTGAACAGCCTGTAGAAATATAAATCTTGTGATCAATTTTCAAGGAGAGAGTTGAAGTGAAATATGTTAACAAGTAGGTTTGGGACTTTTTATTTGAGAGTTATAAGGGATGGATATAACATATTCTACAATATAAGCCCAGGAAAGAGTACAATCCTTCTAACCCTTGTAGGTATTTTTTTTTTAAAATTGCCCTTAAAATTGGGCAAGAGGAAAAACATACCGGGTGTTTGTTTGTTTGTTCGTTTGTTTTTCCTAACATTAAATAGCATTCAGGAAATTATCTTATTTCAATCCAAGGATAGACAATATTAGCTATTTATCAGTTTTGACTCAGATTTCAAAACCATAGGATTAGGAAATCTATTTTAAATTAAAGTAAAATTTAGTAAATAAAGTAAAATTTAAGCTTCCATATTAAGTTGGCATCTATTATACATTTTTTCTGAAGCTGGAGAAAAACACTATTTTTTGGACCCTCTTGCAAAATTAGTAACACAGAATTGGGAAACAACACTCCTCAATTGCCTCATTGAGGAATCAGAAATTCAGAGACATTAATTAAGTGACAGAGCCAGGATTTGGACCCAATTTTATCAAATTCCAAACTCCGTGTACTTTCCACTTTACTGTTTTTCCCACATTACAGATTTTCGTGGTCTGGCATGCATTAATGAAAAGGTCTCTGTCCTAGAAGTCAAGAGATTTATGTTCAAGCTTGGACACTGCCACACCCATTCTTCCCATTTTGGATGTCTTAATGAGAAATAATAAGGAAGCCTTGATAGTTGTCAGCTGGGAGCTGACCTGACACAGCTAGACCATGGTATTCTCCTGTTGAATGTAAACAATGTCACAGAGCATCAACTTCAGCAGAGGTCACCCTCTGACAGAGTGAGAAAAACACAAGATCATTTTATAATCATGTCCGATCCTAGACAAAAATAAGAACAATATGCAAACCACAGAAATATCCAAACATCCACCTCTCCAAGCTATCATGAATGCCAGATGCATAAATCAATACAGCTGTATCCCCACTCTGTACCCCCGTAACTAAGATATAAACCATTGATCTCCAGTAAAGAATAGCTCCCATCCCGATAGTACCCATTCACAGCAAACTCCTGCCTCCTTGACCCCTTCCTCCAGTCACCTAACAGAAAGCCAAACTCTATAACAAATCTTCCTACACCTTCTTAATTTGATGTTCACACTTGCCCACAGGGTCCCCTTATTGCATCAAGTAATAAACACAACTTCTCGTGACTTCAAGTGTCCCTGATGGTATCTAACTGGTGAGCATCAACAATAATACATCACATATTTCCCTGGAACTTTACAGGTTGTCCACTTGCAAAAAGAGGAAACTGGACTGACAGCATCAGTCTAACACTCCAAGGGCCCTTCCAGTTCTGCCATGCCATAGTCCAAAAGTTTACTATTTCTGCCCCTTTCTCCTGGTTTTGTATGGTATTCACGATTGTCTCTACTTTCCACAAAAGATTTACAATAATTAGCACAAGCACTGAGCTAGAAGGCAATTCTCCAGTGGTCTCAGAATGATTAAGAGTCGAGGAATGCTGCTAAATAATCTATACAACTTTGAATGTGGAAGTATCAGAAACCCAGATTCACACTGTAAATAATCCTGTAATCATCTGTGCCATCTTTATCATCTTTTCCTGCCTCTCAGCTTTTAACCATTTTAGAGAAATTGAAGCATGGAAGTGCATTTTTTGGCATGATGGTTTAGAAATTAAGTGTGGTTAAAAGAACTGAGTGATTAAGACGCACTCATGTAGCTGTAATGATGAAGTCAGTAAATCACATGCAATTTAATGATATTTCTGATAATACAGGATATGTAAGTTACGCATCATAATAATCCTCTGGTTTAGAAACCGTTTTCTACCTTTGGTTAAGATCTGGCTGAATGAATCTGTCAAACGACAAAAGTAAAACAATTTAGTAACAAGTTTGATGTCCTTTATGCAAGGGAACATAATCCATGGATTGGGGGAGTATGGTGCCTCACCAGCAGCAAAGCACTCTTCCCGTGGGATTTGGGGCAAGAGTGAGTTTTATAGAGCATTAGAAGCAGCAACACAGAAACAGAGCATGATTGACTAGGAGCTCGGAGATTTCCCTAAAAAGCTAGCAGGACCTGTTTTCTAGGGTAAGGTGAGCTAGCTGAAGCTGAGCTGGAGGACTGGGGTTGTGTGTGTTGGGTCTCCTTGACAGGCGTTTCCTTTCCCGTTAGTGCAGGTTGATTTCGGCTTAGATTTGTGATGTGGTCCTGGCCCCTGGGGGTGGCCTCCACTTTTCTGGGTCTTGACACACAAATTAACTTTGTCAGATCACTTGGATTTAATAAGTTTTGATTAGAGAAGGATGACTCTCTGTCACTGGGAGAAACTGACTTAGACTTCAAGGGAGAAAGGTATGAGAGGAAATGGTGCTAGTGGGAAGGTCCATGGAGAATAATCAAAGGTAAACTGACTGCCAGACTAAAGAAGAATATGAACAAGGAGAGAGGAGCAACATTGTCAAAAGAAACTACTTGCAAAGAAAACCTGTAGAAAAGCAGATCTTAGCAATGATAAAGGGCTATGAATTAGATGACCTTTTTGAACTGCGGGAGCAAAGACTTCCTTTGCTTTGGAAAATTGTGAGAGCAGCCACAAGGAAATCTTGGTAAGCAGCAATGATGGAATAACTAAAGACTTCCCAGAAAGTAAATATTTCCTCATATCGAAGAATATTTTAAATGTAAAATTCAATTATTCTGCCAAATGCCCCTACTACTGATGGTTTGAAGGGTGACTTCCTTTATTTTAGTAAAAAGGCACATTTTATGGGCAACCAGGAGGGCAGTTTAATCAGACCTGAGTAATAATCCCAGAGCTACCCACTCCTATACAGCACTTCCTCTCCCTCGCCCTCAATAAAACAAGTCTTGAGTAGCATGCCTGCCACCTGACACCCACCTAAAGGATTATTCAGGAAGTGGTCTTTTACAGAAACCACCTGGGACCACCTAAGAGACTACCAACAGGACATATGAACTCCTCACCACGGAGGTTTTCTAACTTCTGTAACTTTATCAATTTAGAGTTCTAGAAATCCTACATATTAGCCCAACTCCCTAAAAAGGAACTTGTTAATCTACAGTCACTATTACACCCTCAGCTTTTACTTCTGAATATTTGAAAGTACATAGGTATGAGAATTAGCATCTCTGACATTAGAGTTTTCAAGGAGCTCTACCTGATGTGATCAGCAAAAACACAGAAACAAAACCAAAAACTCTGTTTGGTAGCTGGAGCAGTTATAATTTTTCCTGTTTAACAGATGAGGAAATTGTGACTCACAGAAGTTCCTTAAGTGCCGAGATGTCTCAACAAGTAGACTGGACTAGAACTGGCCTTCTGACATTGTGTTCCGGGCTCATGTGAGGTCTATGCCACACTATATGAGATGCCCACCACTAGACCAAGGTGAAGAGAGTGTGAAGATTCTTGGCCCCCTGATCATTCCAGAGTTTCTTTTTCCTATGATATTCATTTGATGTTTCTTAAAATAATAGAAAATTTTATGTATTTCAGATCCAAGTTCAAAGCCTGGATACTTCCAAGTTAGTGTTTTTTGAAATGATCAATAGATTCAACTTGAGAATCATGGTGACGTAACTGGCAAGTCCAGGCACACATATTAGATATAACAGCTGGCACAGTTCTGCATGTGCATTTCCCCGATTAGGTCAGTTAAAGAACCATGGGAATTCCTATTGATACTAAGTCAGTGTTAGCTGTATAACAAAAATCTCAAAATTGTAGTGACTTACAACAAACATTCATTTTCTTACAGACCTGAGAGTAGCCTGGGGAAGTTCTGCTTCAGGACACAGGTCAGGTTCAGGTCAGCTCCACTCATCTTTCGTTTTCCTTGGACCAACAGCTACCTGGGATCTGTTCTTCTGGAAACAATGACAGAGTGTAAGAGACAGAAGGAGAACCACAGAATGTCTTCAAAGGCCTCTTCGCAGAACTGGACATTGTCATAAACCAATGGGATGGGGAAGGATACCCACAGCCTTTGGTCAGATGTTCTGCAAAGTCTCATGATAAAAGCTGTGGATGCATGATGGTAATTCACAGAGAGAGTGAAGAAATGGGGACATTAATCCAATCTACCACACTATTTTATGTTTTATTTTGTAAAGCAAGTTTGTAGTAATGATGAATACCAGGGCCAAAAAAGAAGTGGGCCCTTGGGACCATAGAAATACTGACTTAAGTCCTGCTGCTACTTCTACTTAGGAAAAATGAGAATCAATTTTTAAGCCTGCAGAACTCACTAGTGGCTGGGTATCATATGTACTATGACTGTGTTGTTTCCTCAATTAGAGTTACTTTGTACTAAAATCTCTACTGTAATCTTAAGGAAAATTATACAGTACAAATAATAGTGAATTTCTGGCAAAAGTAATTTGGAGGCACATCTAATGAAACTTAACATTCATATTAAAACAAAATCACCGGGGCGCCTGGGTGGCTCAGTTGGTTAAGCGACTGCCTTCGGCTCAGGTCATGATCCTGGAGTCCCGGGATCGAGTCCCGCATCGGGCTCCCTGCTCAGCAGGGAGTCTGCTTCTCCCTCTGACCCTCCCCCCTCTCATGTACTCTCTCTCTCTCTCATTCTCGCTCTCTCAAATAAATAAATAAAATCTTTAAAAAAAAAAAAATCACCTATGAAGTCTGAGCCTGCGTGCAAACTGCTCTGCTATATATTCCAAAACAAAGAGCACACTCAGCACTGGGTGCTCTATATTCATATCCATCAACTCATTTGCTTCTCAGAACAAATCCCCACATCCTCTACTCCCACACAGCCACCACCTAGGGAACAGACCGGATCCCAAATTCACATACACCTAGGGAACAGACCAGCCCCCAAATTCAAACACACAAAAAAATGAAAGAAAGGCGAGTCCTTGAATCCCAACTTCTTTCAATTAAATTGGACCAATCTCACCTTCTGCTTAAAAAATAACTACAAGAATCTAAAAATTGGTAATTGGTTTTTTAATTTCTAAATAATGAAGTGAGGGATCTTGATGTCTTGTTTACTTCAGGATATTGATGCTAAAAATCATTCTTCCACATCGGGTACCAGAACTACTATAAATAGACACAATGAGCATACATCCTCCTAATTCCTATAATCCATACCCATACCAAGCAAAACTTTTGCTACACAAGCATCATTGAGGTATCATGTGGCCACATAAAGTGTCTAACATGTGTTCCCTGAGAATTATTCCCACAGCCACAGCCCTGGTACAGACCTCAGTATCTACTGTCTACTTTAGTGTAGTAGTTTCCCTCCTCCTCCTCCCCTCCCCTTTCTCCCCACCTGAGTCTGAGTCAGCTCTCCCACTGCCTGCTCCTGCTGGGCCAATGGGTCCATGAGAGGCTTTACAGCAACGCTCACCCTTCCCAGGGGGGCCACAGCGTAATCTGCACTGCATCATAGTGTCCCCATTAGGGCAGTAACTCCAGGGCATCAGGTTGTGGCAAAAGGGCCTGTACGGCTCTCTTTCCCATATCCCTTTCTTGTTCCTAGAATCACAAGGTGATTTCAGATACCTCAGTTCAGACATTACTACTGATAACAGTTATGGGTGAAGCACTTAATCCAGAACTGGGTCTGCACACAAGGGCAAAATATTTTAAAAGCCAAAAATAATCCCCCAAGTTTTCACAGACAGCTCGCTCAAGGCACATGTGGGAGACAGAATAGAGGGAGGCAGGTAAGAGTCTGTGCTTCAGAGTCCAGTGACTTGGGTTCAAGTCCTGGCCCTGCCACCTTCACACTGTGTGATACTCGGGGAGTTGTTAGACCTCTTGGTCCCCAATTTGGTCGTCTATAAAATGAGGTATTGTTAGTTTTTATATGAGATCTTTCGTAAGATTTAAAAGAGATCATTCCCAAAAAGTGCTTTTAAGCACATTGCATGGCACATAAATGCCAACAAATGCTTATTACTACGTTGTTGCTGTTGTATGCAAATTATCCACAGAACAATATTCATTAAATTGTCTTGTCTTTTCCTTCCAGAAGCAAATACATTGGGTTCAGAGTAGGTAAAAAGAATGCCTGGAACATAGATCACTGCCTGTCATATAGTGGGTGGTCAACAAATGATTGCTCAACATTGATTCCTTCCTTCTTATGCAGTCAGTTCTTAATTTTCCATACTAAAGGAGAGGGAAAGAGATGTTAACAATCCAAAATGTTTTGGTAATCTAAAAATAATGTATACTTGGCTTATAGAAGAGTATTCCATATACTTTATTAGAAGAATAGGTCCAATGTTCACAAAACTCGAGTCAAGGTGATTCTTTCACTCAACTGACAAATGTTAGTTAAGACTACGCCTGAGACCAGGCACTGTGCTGACTGTGTCTTCAGTACAGGAGGGAACGAGACCACTGATCTCTGCCCTCACGGAGCTTAAATTCTGATGGTGGCAAGTAGGCCACTTTATGGCTTTTGTGGGCCCTACGCACTTTTGTGTGCCTCTTCCTCTATTAAAAACAGATTAAAAATGACATTTTATGGCTGTGTTCCATAAGGATGAATTATTAACATTATATATTAAAACATTTCTTTGACCTCGAAATCCATTTTTTGTCTTTTGATTTGAAAAGAACTTAAGACATTGTTGTGGATCTCTCAGAGTATTTTGGGCCCTGAGTACTACACCTGATGGAGAAGGCAGTGACACAGGAAAGTTAACATGGGAATAAAACATCCCAAGTGGCTTTTGGGTTTGTTTTTTTTTGCTGAACCATTTGAAAGTAAGTTGCAGACACTATGACATTTGACTTCAAAATACTTCAGCAGGCATCTTCTAAATAAGGACATTTTCCTATGTATCCACAATATCATTGTCATACCTCAGAAAATTAACATTAATTGATGAAACTACAGTAGTTTAGCCTACATTATAGTTTCTCAGTTCCACATCATATAATTTTTGTATTTTATATTGATACTTCTATCTTGAACCCAAATTATATTACCAAATTTATCCATTCACATTATTTGCCGCTTTTATCTTTGGATGACATTTGTGTCAAAAGTTACTCTCTCATTTTTAATGCTTAAAATGTTTCTTTTGCTGAACTGCTAGTGATGCTTTATGGAGACACAAAGTTCTCTATCCTATTTTCTTTCATTGTCATCCTTTGATAATTTTTTTCTTTCTCCCAAAAATCCTTAGCCCATACTCATCTTCAGGAGTGTTTTCATGTATCCAGTTGCCT
This sequence comes from Mirounga leonina, assembly GCF_011800145.1. Lineage (NCBI taxonomy): Eukaryota > Metazoa > Chordata > Mammalia > Carnivora > Phocidae > Mirounga > Mirounga leonina. Next base: position 37,901,798 of record NW_023270433.1, on the reverse strand, counting down.
AGGCTAAAATATTAGAAAAGAGAATTGTCATATTCCATTTGTTGGATATCATTTTGTAAAGTGCATATGATCGTTACAGAAGTTAGTAGGCAGATTTGATCATACATCTTATCTGTACCATACTGTTTTATCTACAGAGTATCCTTCAGAAGAGACAGGACAGGGCGCCTGGGTGGCTCAGTTGGTTAAGCGACTGCCTTCGGCTCAGGTCATGATCCTGGAGTCCCGGGATCGAGTCCCGCATCGGGCTCCCTGCTCAGCAGGGAGTCTGCTTCTCCCTCTGACCCTCCTCCCTCTCATGCTCTCTCTATCTCATTCTCTCTCTCAAATAAATAAATAAAATCTTTAAAAAAAAAAAGAAGAAGAAGAGACAGGACATAAACTCAGAGCAAAACTTCCATATAATGTGTGATGATCTCACAACCTGGCGAAGGCAGGTTAGGGGAATAGCTAAAGTTATCAGGATAGAGACACAGGCTTAAAATATCAATCCTTATAGGATGCCTGGGTGGCTCAGTTGGTTAAGCAACTGCCTTCGGCTCAGGTCATGATCCTGGAGTCCCTGGATTGAGTCCCGTATCGGGCTCCCTGCTCAGCAGGGAGTCTGCTTCTCCCTCGGACCCTCCCCCCTCTCATGTGCTCTCTCTCTCTCATTCTCTCTCTCTCAAATAAATAAATAAAATCTTTTAAATATATATATATATATATATATATATATCAATCCTTATATATCTACTTAACCCCTCTAAGCCACGGTTCCAGCTGAAAATAGAGCTGGTAACAATACATTATATGATTAAATGAGATAACCTGTGTAAAGCACCTACATATAAACTCTACACAATGTCTCCCTCCCCCTTCCCTATCTCTTCCCTAGTGTTCCACTAAGAGACCATCCTCAAGGATAATTCCCACAAAGAGAGCTATGCCTCCCCTAAAACCTTCATTCCTTCCACAAAGACCAACCATGGGGTCTCACTGATAAGTAACAAACTATAGATAACAAGGGATAATTATAAAGACAGATATTTGTTTTATTTGAAACATGTGAAACAAAATACTCAACATTTTCAGTAATGAAAAATAGTTAATCAAGATTCCATTTGCTAAAGCAGGCAAATAATACTTCAGTCACCCAGAACCATGAAGAAGGAGAGCTGCAGTATGTAAATAAATGTCTTATCCTGAGTAGTTCAATCTAATGTATATAATACAGCAACATCTAAATATGCTTCCACTTCTGAGAAGATGGAGTAGACATACTTTCCCCTATTCCTCCTGCTACATACAATCAAAAACTTTGGACATTATATATACAACAAACTCAGGAAGACTCTGAAAGGTGCAGAGAAGAAAGACCGATTAGGGACAACAGAACTTGAGGGAGAACATGGTGGTGAGTTCCCTGGGTTTTCTTTTTGCCTTCAATATCCCAAATTGAAGAAGCTGGCAAACCAGAAACATCAACAAGTACAAAGAAATTTTTTTGATTAAAAAAAATAAATAAGCCTGGTCTCTGAGCCAAAGGAACAGATCAGGAGCAGACTAAGAAGACTTTCAGATAATAACTACTCCATCACAGCCAAACACCGGGAAAAAAAAAATCTATGGCCCACCCCCAGTCACAGCAGCAAAGACTGGGTGGAGAGCTCACAATTCCACCCTTGGGAACTGCAGCAAGGGATCCCAACACCCCACCAGGGTGGTGTCAAAGAAGATCAAGGAGGGAGACTTTCATCTCTGCTGCCAACTAATGAGGCCACTGCCTCCACCATCAGCCCCACCCAGGAATTTCAACATCTAAAACTCAATCGATGTAATCTACCAAATTAACAGACTAAAGAAGAAACCTGCTCATATCAATGATGCAGAAAAGAACTGATAAAATTCAATATCCATTAATGATTTTTAATAGAGGGGTACTTCCCCAACTTGATAAAGAGCATCTTCAAGAAAACCTGCAGCTAACAATATACTTCACAGTGAATGACTGAATGTTTTCCTCCCAAGATTGAGAACAATTCAAGGATGTCTATAACCAACATTGTGCTGGAAGTTCTAGCCAGTGCACCAAGGCAAGAAAAAGAAATAAAAGGCATGCAGATCAGAAAGAAAGACATAAAAGTGTTTACAGATGACAGGATTGTCTACATAGAACAGGTAAAGGAATCCACAAGGAAAAAAAAAATCATGGACAAGTAAATTAATTCAGCAAGGTTACAAAATACAAGAAAAACATACAAAAATCAATTATATTTCTATATACTGACAGTGAGTATATAAACACAAAAGTTAAAAATTCAATACCATCCCCAATTGCTCAAAAAATGAAATACCTATATGTAAATCTAACAAAACACATGATATAGAAGCTGAAAATCGTACAACACTGATGAAAGAAAGATCTAAATAAATGAAGAGAGGGGCACCCATCTAGCTCAGTCTGTGGAACATGCAACTCTTGATCTTAGAGTTGTGGGTTCAAGCCCCACGGTTAGGTGTAGAGATAGCTTTAAAATAAAAATCTTAAATAAATAAATAAATAAATAATCATACTGTATTCATGGATTACAAGACTAAGTATAGCAAAGATGTCAACTCTCCACAAACCAACATAGAGGTTTAAACAGTTCCTACCAAAATCTCAGCAATATCTTTTGTAAATTCTAAAATTTATATAGAAAGGCAAAGGAACTAGAAAAGTGAAACAATTTTGAAAAAGAAAAACGAGGTGTGAAGAATCTGTTTACTGAATTTCAAGACTTATTATTTAGCTCCAATAATCAAGACTGTGTGATGTTACCAGAGGAATAAACACACAGACCACTCAAACAAAACAGAGAACCCAGAAATAGATTCATATAAATATGTCCAACTGATTTTTGACAACGGTACAAAAGCAGCTCAATGGACTAAAGACTGCTTTTTCAATAAATGGTGCTCAAGCAATTAAACATTTATGAGCAAAAACAAGAAAAAGAAACATAAAAACAAACTCAAAATGGATCACAGCCTTAAATGCAAACCGTAAAACTTATAAAATTTTTAGGAAAAAAAAAAAAAGAGGAGAAAATCTTTGGAAGGTAGGTCTAGGCAAAGAGTTCTCAGATTTAACTCCAAAAGTATAATCCATAAAAGGAAACTTGATAAATTGGGCTTCATCAACATTAAAAAACTTTAGCTCCATGAAAGACCCTATTAGCAGAATGAAAAGACAAGTGACAAACTGGGAGAAAATATTTGCAAACCACATATCTGACAAAGAATAGATATATTATGAACTCTCCATTTTCAACAGAAAAACAGTCCAATTTAGAAAATGGACAGAAGACGTAAATAGACATTTCACCACAGAAGAGATACAGATGGCAGATCAGCACATGAAAAGATGTTCCTTTATCATTAGCCATTAGGGAGATGAAACTAAAACCATGATGAATTTTCACTATATGTCTATCACAATAGCTAAAATGAAAAAAATAGTGACAATATTAAATATAAGTGAGGATGTAGGGAAACTGAATCACTCAAACATTGCTGGTATGCACGTAAAACTGTACAGCCTTTCTGGAAAATAGTTTGGCAGTTTTGCAAAAAACTAAACTTTCAAATACAGCAGCAACAGCACTCCTCTCCCAGGGAAATGAAGACTAATGCTCACACACACAAAACACGTACATGAATGCTGATCGCAGCTTTGTAACGGCAAAAATTGGAAACAACCCAGATGCCCTTTAATGGGTGAATGGTTAAACAAACTGGCTCATCCAGATCACGGTATACTACACAGAAATAAAAAGGAAACAACTACTGATAAATACAACAAACTGAATGAATCACAGAGAACTGTGCTGAGTGGGGAAAAAAATAACCCCCCAAAGTTGCGTACTGTGTGGTTTCATTTATGTAACATTCTCGAAGTGACAAAATTATAGAAATGGAGAACAGCTTCGTGGTTGCCAGAAGTTAAGGAAGGAGTTGCTGTGGAAGATAAGTGGGTGTGGCTAAAAGAGGGCAACATGGGAGATTCCTTGTGATAATGGAAATGTTCTGTATCTTGACTGTATTCAACGTCCGTAGCCTTGTTAAGATACTGTCCTATAGTTTTGGGGAAAGGGCATATGAGATCTCTACTACATCTTACGATTGCATGGCAATCTACAATTATCTCAAATTAAAAGTTTCATTCCACATGCACACAATATGCATAGTTTGCCAAGAAGCCATGCCTCTCTATTCCTGATAATTAAGTTTATGACCCTGAGCAGGGGCTCAGGACTTCACACCCAGGCTGCAATGTCCAAATTCATCAGCTTCTGACGGACAAACATTGCTTTAAACTAATGGTACTGGAAATATAGTAAGCCTTGATTATCTGGAAAGCTCATTAAAAAGTACTTGTCAGCTGATTTGGCTATGTGGGTGGCTGTTCTGATCTGATGCCATGTTTCGCTATGAGCTCCTGAACCAAATCAATTTCTCAACAGTTTATTCCTGCATCAGCTACCATCCTAGCCCCAACCAGTGGCTGTCAACCAGAGGTGAACATGAGAATTGCCCGGAGAGTAACTGATTCAGTCAGTTAGGGCTGGGATTCCAGCCTTATTTAGAAGCTCACCAGGAGATCCACATGCAACCAGAGTTGAGAACCACAGGTCCAAAACAAATCAGCAAAAACCTACCTTCACATTGAAAAGAAAATGACCAATACTCACAGATTTTAAAAATTACAGCCAATATTGGCAAGGATGAGGAGAAACCTCTATTCTCATTCACTGCTGAAAAGAGAATAAAATAATTTCCAAACCTTTAAAGGGCAATTTGACATCTCTATGGAAAAACTGCCTTCCAGGGAGACACCAATGACCTGGAGTAAGCCAGAGGGAGGACTCAGAGATTGCTCTCCCAGCCTCCCAGTCTCAGGCAGGACCGTGGTCAGCACTTAGAGGTGTGCTAAATTAGAAGCCTGACCCTCGGGCAGCAGGTTTTGAAATACGAATGGGCCTCTTTCAGGGAAAGACTGAGAGATGAGCATTTTGGTCTGTTCCCTCTACACTGAGTCCTGGGGAGATAGCCACAGTGAGTCCTCGTCTTCCTGAGCCCATTAAGAACTGTTTCTTTGTTAGTTACAGTCTTGTGGGTCTCGAGGATACCAAGCCCCATTGGCTTTCTGAGTTGGGTATTTGGGGGACCCACCTCTCAGGTGGAAGTCTTAAAGTTGGGATGTTGGGTCCAACCTCTTCACTCTTCAGGGAGAAGCTGGAAATTGTCAGTTGCTTCCCTATTATATGTCACTGTGCTGGGGGTAGGGTTTGTGGCAAGAGTATATCTCAGCCTTTCCTACCCATTTCAGTGTGGGTATTTTCTTTTTTACCCCATTTGTACTTACTGTTCAGTTAGTTTCTGGAATTCTTCTAGAGGGAATTGTTCTGTGTAGCTGTAGATTCAGCATGCCAGTGGGAGGAGGTGAGTTCAGGAGCCTCCCATGTTGCCATCTTGGACTAGAGGTCTCCCCTTTTCATTTCTTAAAATCAGTAGTGTGGATCTCTGACCTAAAAGAGAGGTGGTACTTGGCCAGCTCTGCTGGCATTAGAACTCCTGGGATCTTTCTCTATTAATTCTTATAACTGTATGTGAATCTATAATTATCTCAAAAAATTTTCAATTAAAAAATGCATGGCTAGTAACAGAGCTCATTCATCAAAGTTGATCACCCTAACAGAATCATATACACCAACTGTATCATGAAATGTATACTATAGCTCTTACCTAGTTCACTCCACCTAACTTACTTTGCAGTATATTTTATATTTGGGCCATTCATTTATGTGAAACTTTATTTCTTCAGCTATTAATTTTTGGTGTTTCTCCTACCAAAGTATGACTAGCTTTTTTGTTGTTTATTGCTAGTGGTACTTGTATCTCTGTTATTATCATTTCATCACAAAAGAATTTAAAAATTTGTAATAAAATTTTTCCAAATAAGGAAAAAAGTGAATATAGCTTCTTAGGAATAGACATGAAAATTCTTGCCCAGGATATGTGGTCATTCATTTTAACAGTGCCAAGCACTAGCCTAGGTACTAAAGATACAGTAGTAAATTAAAGTCCCTGCCTTCATGGAGGTCACAGTTAAGCAGGTTAGAAAGATAAACAGATAAATAAGTACATAATATAATATTACATAATACTACTAAATACCATAAAAAATACTGCATCTGGGTAATTACTGATGGAGAATGATGGTGACGCTAATATAGATAGGGTGGTGATCTTATACAGCTTGTCTGAAGAGATGACATGCGGACAGAGATTCGCATAACATCTGAGACCATATACAGTATGTAGCTCATAGGCATCAAGACAAAACAAATGCTGGCTCTTCTGAGACAGATGCTTATTAATTTTTGATTCCCATAAGAATTAATAGAGAAATGGGTGCTCAGCCAAACTTCTTTATCTTTCAATCCAAAGGCTGAGGCATTTGGTTACAAAATGAAAAGGCACCAAATACTTAATACCCCATTCTTTCATTCTCCTTTCTTTTGGTATTTTTTAAAAAGCTGGTCTAGTTCTAAAAGGAAAAAAAAAAAAAAAACCACCATTTTAATGAACATTGCAATTAAGAGATTCAGCCCTTGGAAACTAACACCCTTTGAGCCTCTGTGATGTTGACCTTTTCCTGATTTGAGGTCAATAAAGTTATGGTGTTTGTGTCTCCCAGGGAAAATCCCTGCATGTAAAATCATTTGACTCACTCTGACTTCCCCAAATCCTCCTCAGAAGCTCTATCTGGAGATCAGAGCCGGCTACTCCTTTTCAATTAACTCTCTTTCAGACTTGATCATTGTCTTTGTCTTCATTTATGTCAAATAGCGCTCCCTGTGGAGACAGGCAGCTGGTTATCCGGAGCTCACTCAGATAATCCTTATTAAAATAACCACCTCCCTTGCGCAAATCCATCTATCACCTTCACCTTGACAGGCCTCTGTCAGCCTCGTGCCTGGTGCCATTTCTGGATAGGCCTCCTCCCCACCCACCTTGAAACACTGTACCAGTAGCTTTGGGATGCTGTTTGCAAGGTGCAAACCGCATGGGGAGAATCTGAGCCATTTGCTCTTTGAAAGTTTAATTCAATTCAGGAAATGTTAACTGAACAAATATTATAGCTTCTGGAAAAATAGGTATGGGATCCTAGAATCCCATGTTAAATGAGAATAATGGCTTTGCCTCAAAGGTTTCCTTGGAGACAATAGGGAATGTCCTGGGTCTGTTTGTTATCTAGTCCAATAAATGCCAGATGGATGTTTTTGTGAGACAATACCACAGCAAGTGACACAGGGGGAAGGGGATAAGAGCTTTTGAGACCTAATAAACTCCAGGTTTAGCATGGACACCTATGTAGGAAGATAGGAGTTTATGCTTTCTGTTCAATATTTAAAAATAATCTAAAATGAAAGAAGAAGAGCCAGTCACAGCAGCTCCAGAAACCTTCCTCAGCCCTTCCTATCCCCTTCTTCCTTGGCAGGATACTCCCTAAGCTTCTCCTGGAATGCATATAAGCCACTCTTGACTTTAGAAGTGACCGGTCTTGGCCTCTAAATTCAGAGTCACACTGGGATTGAAGAGTGAATGGAGCCAAGCAAAAGGCCCCCTGATGTAATTTGTGTGATGATTACTCCTGAGAGCTATACTGGTCTCTACAAATGTGGGGCCTGAACTAGATGTGGCAAGATGGTAGGCCTGTCGTGGGCAGGGAGGAGCTAGTGAACCAGGCAAAATGACTGTTTCTTATTTTCCCTTTGATACTCATAGAAATAAATGGGGACTATTCTCATATACGTAGACTTAGCCAGCATAATGAGTACTAAGGTGGACTGGTAGATGCCATGGTACAGACTCATGCACCTTCCGACTTCTTTGAAAAGTCACTGAAGGGGCGCCTGGGTGGCTCAGTTGGTTAAGCCACTGCCTTCAGCTCAGGTCATGATCCTGGAGTCCCGGGATCGAGTCCCGCATCGGGCTCCCTGCTCGGCGGGGAGTCTGCTTCTCCCTCTGACCCTCCCCCTTCTCATGCTCTCTCTCTCTATCTCATTCTCTCTCTCAAATAAATAAATAAAACCTTAAAAAAAAAAAAGAAAAGAAAAGTCACTGAAGGGCCCCAGCCCTGGGGTCACATACAGCTTCATCCCCTAAGCAGACAGAGAATTAAAATCAAGGACTATGAGTAAGAGACAAATAATAGGGAGTGTCAAAAAAAGGGAAAAAAACAAAACAAAAGCAAAAGCAAAAAAAGGGGGAAAGTACTGTGCTACTAGATGATTCTCTGATTATCCAAGAGCTTATAAACTAAAACCATGAGAGACAGCGTCCTCTCAGGGAATTATGGATAAGGAAGGTTATTGCCAGAGCTGTGACTATTGCTACCACAACTATAATCACCAGCCAGTATGTTGGGGGAATTTAAGACTTAGGAAGAGCTGCAGATTCCCTGATATAAGAAGTGAAACATCTACAAGTCTGGATGTAGTAAGAGGGCCATGCCAACTGCTACAACCTTGCCCTGGTGGGGAATATTACCCTGAAGAATCCTACTTCGGGAACTTGGAAAAACTATGAAATTTGGTTACCAAGTCAGTAGAAATTCCAACATTTGCTCATTTCTTAACTAAGGTTCCTTCTGACCAACTGTGACTAAAGAGTCTGTAGACAGAGTTCCCAGACTGAGGTAGTGGTGGTGTCTGTTCTCTTAATTTTCTCCTATCTATCATCCATACCCTCGTCTCCTGTGTAATCGCTCTGTTGCATAAATGTATTTTTGTCATCTTGTTTTGATAATCATTCAATGGTTTCCATTGCAATAAACAGCAAGTTCAAAATCTTTAATGTAGCTTATGAAGCCTAAATAATTTCTCTTTCCAGCTTCCTCTCTCATCATTGTCAATATGGAGCTATCCTGTACATAAGTGGCACAGTTTTCCATGAATGAGCTGGGTTTTCTCACCTCAGATTATTCCTTCTGCCTGGTTCCCCCACCCCTTCACTAAATTAACTCCTTTCCATCCATCAGGTTGCAATTTCGATTTTACTTTCTCTGGAACACCTTCCTCAGCCCTTAAATTACATTACAAATCTCTCCAAGGTGCTCCCACAGAATCTCATCCTTATTCCATAAATGGTACTTACCACACTGTGCTATTATTACTAGTTTATCCATACTCCCTCACCAATCTGTAAATTTCTTGTGGGAAGATATGCATCTTGTTTATCTTGACATTCACAGAACAAAATAGGATCTCTTGAATGAATAAATGAACGTATGAAAACAGCACTGTCACCAAGAGGCAGGAGATCTGCATTCAAGTCAACACCTCACTATTTAACGTTGATTGTAAGCAAACCATAAGCTCCCTGGAGAGGAGAATATAGAAGTAGAAATGTGATCCTCTGTCTGCATAAACCAGGTGGTTGGACTGGACAATGCCTTTATGGTCCTTTCAACACTACAATCAATAGCTCTGTATGCAAGATTGCAAAGTACATTGGGTTGCTCTAAAATACATGCAAGACAAGCACCCCTGGGCACTCTGAAGAAGAAGAAATATGAACAGTCTCTATAGAGGCACAGATTTTAAAAAAAAAAACCTCTCTGTTCTAATTGTTATGGGAAGGAGGGAATTAACTGAAAGGTACAGTACAGAAAATGAATACTTGGCCAGATTATGTTCCAGCTGAGCTCTCTAAAATTCAAGTGTCATTAAAAAGCTAGCCTTAATTAGGTAGGACCATGACCTTTATTGATTGGAATTTATCTATTAATTTTTAGCATTGCTTCCAGTTTTCATTCTGGCCATTAATTGGGCCCCTTTCCTTAAGTGAAAAATGTTCACATGTCCAGAATTTGAGCATTTCCCAGCACTAACTTCCATTTTGTCCCCATCATGTTCAAGCAAGGGCAGGATCCTCTCTGTTCTAGCAGAACCTTGACCGTGTTTTAGCTGGCATGCAAATGTAGAGTGTGATCCATCATGTTTTATTTAATAGAGTCGCTGAGAGAAAGGAAAAAGGAAATTGTTGTGAATTAAATGTCCTTGTCATTTCAGGCAAGAAGATAAAAGTTCTGATTGATTGCCAAGATGGCTGAAAATGGAAGTATTAACGCAAAACAATGATTTTGCTATGTTTCTATTCTCTGGAGTGTTGCAAATGGCAGAGAACATTTTATTCAGGAAACAGATTAAGAGTGTCTTTCTCCCTTACCAGAACACAGAGATTTGGTGAAGTTGGGAAGCATTAGGTGAAGAACCGAGGAATAGGGCCGGGGGATCTGCAACCCAATCCTGGCCCTGCTATGTTCCCTTGGTGGCCCTGGACAAGTCATTTACTGCCCTAACCTCAAATTCCTTAAGCTTTGAAGATGTGGCTAGATAGGAGATCTAAGACCTCTTCACTGCCTATACTGCCATACAATTCTTTCTTCTTCTAAATTAATCCAAGCAATAGGTCTTAAGTAGCTGCCATCCACTGGAGGATGCTACTGACCTGCTCTGCCCACTAGAATCTTGAATAAAATTACCAGCAGAGATTCCACCAAGTTCTGCCATTTCTTTTCAATGATATATAAAGAAACGATTCTACTAAGAATCTGACTGTAACAAAAGAAATTATAAGATGTTAAATGACCCCACTCAATGGACTAAACTTGACAATTTACCAGAATTAACCTAAGCACAATTACATACACAATGAACTACATGTAATATGCAGAATGGTTTTGGTGTTAGCTTTTACTTCCTTCCTCACTTAAAAAAAGGGGAAAATCCTTAGTTGAGCCAGATAACGAAAATAGCTCTGTCCTGATCTGGTCCAGATCCTCCTTTTTTTCTCACCTTCCTGAATCTGCAACTTTCCCTGACTCTATGAATCCCTGGGTTCATATTGTTCCATTTGCCATTCTTACAGACAGAGGTGTTGGCTCTTTCATGGGTCCAGGCCTTTAAAGTCCTCAGAGGAAATTCCCAGTACTTGGCTACAACTGGTCAAGGTTCAGAGTTTAAATTGCACGTCTTTATCTACTACACTTCTTTCTCTTCCTCAAAAACTACCATTCGGCCTTGGGCATTGCGCAAAACCAACTGAGCTTCGATTTTCTCTTCTGCAGAGCACCCAAGATGGTTACCTCAGAAATGGCTTCTGTCATCTCCCTCTGTGGCTCCTACTCTGGGGTGTGTGGGGGTGGGGGGGGCAGACAGAGATAGAGATCCAAAGAGAGAGACAGAGAGACAGAGATGCGAGCACAGAGAAAGCTGTTAAGAAATAACTACCAGATTCTATAGCTCAAAACAGAGTATATGTGATCTCAGACCAACCTTATCCACTGGATCAGAACTCAAATTCAATATGACAGCAGATTTTTAAATAGAATTTAGGTATTTGTCTTCAAACAAAAACCAGACCCCTTTCAGAACTCACTCCAACAAAGAAAGGCACTTTTAAAGTGTTCATGGAGTGTTCTTTTAGTTTACATGGCTTCAGCTTCTTTTTGGTTAAATATCTGATTCTTAAAACACTAGCACAGTTTGCATCCTGCAAAACTTGAAAGATATTTCTGTCCAGATTACAAGAGATTGTTTTGCTCAAAACAATTACTTCATAATTTATATGATGTAATATCCAAACTTAACACCAGGCCCCCAGCAAGCACTGCTTTTTTGGTTTTATTTTATTCAAAAGTTGTTTTTGCATGCAGGAAGTCAAGTACAGAATGATGAAATCTGGTGTTATGGGTGAAACTGATGAAGTCAAATCTTTCCACTTGGTGAAATGACTTTCAGATAATAAGCCATCTGATCATTCTCTCTAGCCACCAGGGAAGAGCGGCACACACGGTGTGAGTAATTCCCTAGCAGAGTAAATTAACAAATGTAACTCAAATGAACTTAACTTCTTAGAGTATAGAGTTAATGAGCCTGAAACGTGTGAGATTAGTTTAGGAGAGTGAGCTCAGGCAGGCTCCAAAGCAACACACTGCATCCCAAACATGAGGGAATGTAGGTCGTTTGTCATAAGGAGCAGTGGGAGCAAAAGAATCAATAGTCAGTATACACCCATCATCCTTGGAGGAAAGGCAGCTAAAAATGGACAGGCAGAGTCAAAAGATATCACAGCTAAATGCTTTACAGAAATGGGTGAAGCATTTCCAGATTGAGTGAGTTTGGAGGACACGTATAGATTTATATTAGTAAATTTAAATTTGTATCTAATTATAGTCTTTACAAGACTCTTTATATTTAGCCTTCAATACCCTCATAATTCAGCCTGAAAGTACATTGTTACATCCTACTATTTTTCAAATATTTAAAAGGGAAAATAAAGATAAAAACATAATTATGAAGAAAATGTAATCCAACTTAGATCTCTCAGAATAAACTTCTAAATCTTGGCCAGTCTCTCAAGTCAGACTACCTGCTGAAAGATACTAACTTTCATGATTCTGAAGCCAAATGTTACTGCTTTGACTTGGGTGAATAATGTAACCTTTCTGTGCTTCGGTTTCTTCCATTGAAAAATTGAAATAAAAATAGTATCTACCTCACAGAGTCAGTTTTACTGTGTGCCTGGTACTTGATGCATTTCTTTTTACTGTTTGTTTCAGAATATGTATTATTCTCAAAATGGAATGAAGTTAGATTTCTTCTTTATGCCATATAGAAAAATAATGATGATGATTAAAAGATTTAAATAATAATGAAGACAAAAAAAAAAAATCCCTCACAAAGTATACAAGTTTCAGTTATAGAAGAGTGAGTCCTAGAGATCTACTGCACAGCATAGGGCCTGAAGTTAACAATACTGTATTATAGATTTAAAAAATGCTATAGGGGCACCTGGGTGGCTCAGGGAGTTAAGCGTCCAACTCTTGGTCTCAGCTCAGGTCTTGATCTCGGGATCATAAGTTCAAGCCCCAGGTTGGGCTCCATGCTGGGTGTGGAGCCCACTTAAACAAAAAATTGCTATGAGGGTAGATCTTATGTTGTGCTCTTCTGATCAAAAAAGTAATAAAAATACTAATAAATAAAGAGGGTAGGAAGAAACTTTTGGAGGGAATGTATACGTTTATGGCATAGATTGTGGTACACATTTCACATGTGTATACTTATCTCCAAACTCATTATGTTTTGTACATTAAGTATGTTCAGCTTTTTGTGTCACTACACCTCAATAAAGTGGTTTTAAAAATAAAGGAAGAAATTACAGAAAAATACAGTTTGCAATCTTGAAGTGAAAAAATTTATGGAAGCCAGACAACAAAGGTACGAATCACAGCAAAAAAAAGAACAGGTTCATATTTACAAAGATTTACATTTGCTGTAAGGAAAAATAGTTTCCATAAAAAAAAACCTCGAAAAAATAGATGAAAATTATCTTTTTAAATATTTGACACTTAGGGGACAAAAAGGTAATGTACTTTACATATAGAAACTAACAAAGAAGAGTTTCCAATGTAGAAAAAAATATAGGCAGAGTACGTGAACAGGCTACTCACAAAAGAAGTAATACATGTTTCCTTTTTAAATGCTCACCGCACTCATAATCAAAGTCATGAAAATTAAAACAACACTGAGATTAGTAATAACTGGTTGTGTCAATGGAAAAATGTGAATCTGGTCTGGGGGATGGGAAACTGGTTAAGAATAAGGAAATGAAAAGGAAAATATGGAGAAGGCGATCAATGTGGAGAAAGGAAAGGAATAGGGAAGAAAAGTCTGGTACACTTAAACTGGAGGCAGCCTAGACGGCCTTTGGATCTTGGCATGAAATGAACCTGTGTCTGAATCTTTTCTCTGATGATCACTGTTACATAGTCTTGGCAAGTTACTGGCTTTCCTGATTCTTAGCTTCTTCATCTATAATGTAAAGCACAGCTATGAGATTGAGCAAAACAATATACTTGGTTTGGTCAACGCCATCCCACCTGCATCCAGCTTCCAGGTTTAGTAAAACCGTTTTTACTGATTAATGCAATTCTACCCCCTGCTGCTGGTCATGCAGGAACCATCCAGTCCTGAAAGAGCAGGCCAGGCCTCCTTGATCCTTGTACTCCATCGATAAAACTGTCAGCAAGAAAGAAACAACAGACTCCTTCCGAGGTTAAAAGCAAAATGGACGTGAGATTTTCAGGTGTCAGTCCGAGCTGTCTGCTCCAGCACCCAGGGCACAATCCCTTCTTGACCAGTGAGCGAAGCAGACGCAGTGCATTTTGCTAATCATTTTTCTTCCTAGGGAGTGCCGTATGGATTACACCGCATTTGGTCTATGGTTAGTATATATAGTTTGCTTTGGGGTGGGGGCTGCTGTGTGTTTGATTTTTTTTTAATTAGGTCACCTTTTCTGTATTTTATGTACATTTATGAAGTGTAAAGGAATAGTCCCTCCTGCTGCAATAGCATGCAGACACCCTCTTCATTCTTCCAGAGACGGAAAGAACATTGTGACAGGAAGTAAATCATAAATAGTTTCCTGAAGATAAATGAAATGTTTCGTGGGAATAAGAGGCAAAAATATCATAGGAAAGAGAGAAGGAGGGAGGGAGGGAGAAAGCAAGAGAGAGAGAAAGAGAGGAGAAAAAAAAAATAAAAAGAGGGCCGGAAGTAGAAAGAACCACTGGTGGTTGCTGGAGGGCAGGGGTTTCTCCGTCAAAGACTGCCACCTGGTGGCAGTCTCATAACGTGCTCTTGGCCTCTGCTAGTCCTGGAAGGCGGCCAGAGCAATCAGATGCTGCTGACCTGCAAGTCTTCAAAGCTAAATGAAAAGCAGATGAATAAATGTCGGTGCATCTGTAGATTCTAAATCTTGACAACACGGAGGCCTTATTTAAGTTGATCCCTGTGCATCAGAGACTTTAAACTGCCATTAGTCAGGCACGCTGCCACTCTCTTCTCCATTGTAGAAGGCTAGTGCTCTTTATGGGGCATAAACCAGCTATATTTCATGTGAGCAAGTAAAAGAAAACAAAATCTCTTGTGATAAAATAAAAAGAATAAATATAAACACTATTGCTTTATCCCGCATAAGCCTTCCTGGACCTCTTTTCGGCCCATTTTAGATAGGTTTCTCAAAAAAAAAAAAAAATAGTACATATGTATTTGCAATTTTTGAATAAATGAAAGGACCACTAACATTTTTTCAATGATCAAAGTGGCTTGAATAGAGGTTAACTCTATCCAGTAAAGAGATAATAATGTTGCAAGAAAGAAAAATATGTTCATACTATCAAACAGAAGGGAAATCGGATGTATAAAGAATTTATCCTTAACTCCGTGCCTCCACACTACTTTGCTGATTTAAACAAGGATTACTATACTATATAACAAAAACCTATTTAAATTCCAAAAGCAACTGTATTTCTAAGCCTTTGTATTACCTTTTTATGTGGTAGGGGGAAAAAAGCAAATGAGATTTGTCTTTTATTTTTTACTCCTGCCCAGAAAAAAAAAAAAATCTTAGAAGCTCTCATATTCTTTTTAATCACAGTTTCTACCTCTAGGCTCCAAATTCAATTCTCATTTACAGATTTCTAAGGTTTGCATAATTTTTAAGGCACAACACTATATATTTCTGTCCTGTGGGTTGAATACTCTGAATTCAGCTGTTTTTTGGCACACAGATTTAATGACCATCCAGATTCTTGCAAAGAGAACAGGTAAAGAGATCCAGGAAGATACTTTCTCTGCTATGCTAATGTTATGGAAAAGTTAACTGAATAAAATTAGAACATATGACCTACTAAAATAAAAAGGAAAAACTAATGGTAAGATATTCATTTCAGTACCCAATCCAAAAATCTTGACAAGAAACAAAAAAATAGTTTCAGTGGGTATATGGTATTCATCATTCATTTTGAAGATTCACTTACATTTTTACAAAAAAGACAAAATTTATTGAGCAGACAATAAAGACAATAAAGGATTTCTGGGAATCAGAAAAATAACCAAGAGAATAAAATTTCATGGTACCCAATGGTATAGAGTTTCAAAAAAGAGGTAAATACAACTAAGAAGTCCAGTAAAATAGTCTTGAAAAATGCCCATTAGGTACGGCAATGAAGGAGTTACTGGACCTTCGGGAGGGCAGTCTCAGTAGAGTGGTCAGGGCTGAGGCCAGGACGCCGTGGATCAGGGAAGAAGTTGTAGTAGTACAAGTAGAGATCGCAATATTACTCATTCAAAAAACATGGATAAAATAGGAAGAAAAAAAAAGGAGGAGGGGGAAAATCAGGGGTCCAATGAGGAATATTTTTAGGATAGGAGCACGTCCAGAGTTTAAAATTAAGCTACTCCATGGTATTGCTGCCTCAGAACCCATTCTGTTTGGCCAAGTGGCCTTGGGGGCTTTACGCTGATGCTAGCCCCTCACACAAGCCCACAGAGTCACAGGCAAATGTGAGCTCATGATATGACTTCCCCAGCAGCCCTTGTGTTCAACAGTCTCCCTGCCTCCCAGCGCCTGTAATCCCTTTCTTTAGATAAGACCCCCAAAGGGCTTACAAAACCCTCTCCTGGAACACCTGGGTGGCTAAGTTAAGTTAAGCGGCTGCTTTTGGCTCAGGTCATGATCCAGGGTCCTGGGATTGAGTCCCACATCGGGCTCCTTGCTCAGCGGGGAGAACCCTCTGCCTGCAGCTTCCCCTGCTTGTGTGCTCTCTCTCTCTCTGACAAATAAATAAAATAAATAAATAAAATCTTTTTTTAAAAAAACACTCTCTTATGCTTTGATTGACCAATACACCACCCACAGGCCCTAACAAAGGCACGTGCCCCAGATCCTGCTTCTCTCTCTGCCTGCCCTCTGCCTTGACCTCCTGTGTGGCCCTTTGAGGCATGCAGGGATAGCTGTGGCTATAGATATGTGTTTAGGCACAGGCGACAGAAGCACATCTGATGGCTTCAGTGAGGTAGAAAGGAAGGTAGCTGTTGAAACCAAGGAAAATATGAGGACTGGCCGGAGATCTAGCCTAAGGAAAGTAGTGAAGATTTGGAACAGGAAAAGATACTGACCAAGGGTAGTCCCCTGCCTGTAAGAGAAAGGAAGGCAAATGGTCCCATGGATCCCAAATTGGGTATTTTCTTGCGTAGATGTAGGAGAAAAATTTTTTGAGTAATTTATTTTCTGTACCCAAAGTGATCCCCAGTAATCACTCACAGAATAAGGTGTTGGCAAGTAGCACATTATGGCTGATTTATAAGTCCAAGTACACATACCACCTTCCCCCAGAATATTAACAACCAATTATCATCATGAATTTGCATCTGATGCTAAGCCTCATCCCATCTCCACCATTATTATCCTTCTGTTCTAAAAAAACAAATAACAACAAAAAGACATGAAGGGCAATTTTTTCTTCCTTTCTTCCCAAAAATGTTTTAAAATTCCTTCTGTCCCTAATATGCCATTTGCAGCTGCCTGGACTCCTCTTAAATTTTTAAAATAATACACTTTACAATATTAGCATATTTCATACACCAAGAATTTTCATCCGTATTTGCATATTTGATTATCACACAGGGGACAGATAGCTAAAAGGAACAGATAGCTAAAAGCTGGAGATTTTTAAGCGGCAAAGATTTAGCTCCAACTCCAAAATTACAAACCATAAAAGACAAAATTGACAAATGTGACTGCATCAAAATTAATACTGTACTGCAAAAGATAATGCTAAGAGGGGAAAAAAAGACAAGCCACATATGAGGAGGAAAATTTTGAAATCATGTATGTGGCAAAGGATAGATTTTTCAACAAGAAGCACAGAAACCACTGGACATACATATACATGGAAAAAAACCTTGAAACTATACTTCATATCACATAAAAAATTAACTCAAAATGAATCACAGATCTAAATGTAAAGCCTAAAAACTATAAAACTTCTAGAAAAAGGCATAAGATAAAATCTCTGAGACCTTGGGTTTGGCACGTATTTCTTAGATACAATACCAGGAGCAGAATACATAAAAGGATAAGTTAGTTAAGTTAGACTTCAAAGCTCAAGTCAGTTAAGTGTATGACTCTTGGTCTCGGCTCAGTCATGATCTCAGGGTCATGAGCTCGAGCCCCGCGCAGGGCTCCACACTCAGCATGGAGCCTGCTTAAGATTCTCTCTCCCTCTCCCTCTGTGCCTGCCCCCCACTCTCTTTCTCTTCTCTCTCTCAAATAAATAAATAAATCTTTTTATAAATAAATAAGTAAAATTCCTCCCCTTCAGAAGACACTAAAGAGAATGAAAAGTAAGTCATGAGATGAAAGGAAATTTTTGCAAAGCATATACCTGATAAAGAACTTATATCTATGAAATATAAAGAACTGTAAAACCAAACAAGAAAACAGTGCAATTTTTTAAATGAGCAAAAGATTTGACTATATATTTCACCAAAAATAGATAGATGGACAGATACATGATAGATAGAAAGATAGATGATAGACAGACAAATAAGCAAATGACAAGGTTTACTTCAACATCATTATTCATTAAGGCAATACAAATGAAAACCACAATGAATAGTTAAAACTAAAAAGTCTGACCATACCAAGCACTGGAGAGAATGTGGAGGAACTGCAACATCCACACCCCATTGGTGGGAAAGTAAAACGGTACAACTATTTTGGAAAAACAGTTTGCTATTTTCTTAAAAAGCTAAATATACACCTACTATATGATCCAGTCATTCCACTCCTAGATATTTGCCCAAGAGAAATGAAAGTAAATGTCCACACCAAAAAACTTGTACAAGAATGCGTATAGCAGCTTTACTTGTGAAAACCTGGAAGTGACTCAAATGTCCATCAGCAGGTGAATAAATAAACAAATTATGGTACATCCATCCATTGGAACACTATTCAGTGATAAAAAGGAATAAACTCTTGTTACATGCAAAAACATTGATGAATTTCAAAATAAATATGCTAGGTGAAAGTAGCCAACCAACATAGAGTAGATGCTATATGATTACACTTACAGAAAATTCTAGAAAATGCAAACTGATCAATAGTGACAGAAAGGAAATCAGTGATTGGCAGAGTGAGGACGATGTAGAACAGAAGAGACAGAGTACAAAGGAATTTAAAGAAACTTTTAGGGATGATGGATGTTTTTATTTTCTTGATTGTGGTAATGGTTTCACAGGTATATTCATATGTCAAAACTTCCCAAACTGTATATTTTAAACGTACAGTTATATTTGTTGATTATACCTCAATAAGGCTGTTTAAAAGTTCCACAGCCACCTATTGTTTGCTCCACTTAAAAATGTCTAAGCAAATCATGTAAGGAATACCCATGTATGAATCACCCAGTTAAAAATAAATTATTAAAAAATAGATTTGAAGCCCGTAAATATACCTCTTGCAGTTGCTAGAAGATCTCACCACCTCCCTACTGAGGAGGATCTGCAGGTACCTCACAAGCCCACATTTCCCCTGTGTGAGTAAACACGCACAACAAATGATAAGTAGAATAGGGGTTTCATCATTCCCCGGAAATTCTTTTGCCATCTTCTTGTGACATCAAGTTCAAGGGCCCCCTGTGCATAGTGGTAAATAGAGAGCCCCTTAATCCAACCACACAGGCCTCCTCTCTCCTCAAAAGGAGCATGTTTGGATTAGCTCCAGCACTGCACAGTCTCGGCACCACTCCACTCCATAAGCAGGTGGGGGAGGAGGGAGCAGAGATGACTCTGAGCAAGCTCAGATGCACATGTGGCCTCTTTTTACTTCCCAGCTGACCGACAACTGTGAGACAGTCTCTTCACATCTGCTTTATTACTCTAGGCTGTCCCGCTTTTCATGCATTATATACTCCCTCCCTGTCGGAAATGGCAATGTCTCTCCTGGAAAAGAAAAAGTTCAGCCCGTCAGCAGTACAGTGGGAAGTAAATGCACTCACAAGTTCCCATGTTATCTTAGCAACTGCTTTTCTACACATTTCGCAATAGTACAAGAAGAAAAGCCTTTCTCCCCAGTGACATGACCCCAAAACATCAAAGAATTAGTGTCAGGCTTGAAATGGGAAGAATATACTCTGCCTTAAGATTAATCTCTGGAAGTAAAATAAACAAGCAGATTTATAAGTAATTAGGCCTTTCACAGAAAATCTCAGAATGTGAAACTCTCCAAGACTTCAGAGACCACCGCATTCAAGACTCTTGCTCTACAAACAAGGAGCCGAGGCCATGACATTTATTGTGTTCTACTTTTAAAATGTTCTAAATCTCTAAAAGGTCACCAGAGTAGGTCCGTATTTATCATGTCTTTTAGTGCTCTGCTAATGGCTTTTCAAAACTTTCCAACTGCAGAACCATAAGCTTCAAGACAGTGGGATGTTCTCAAGAAGTGGGGCTAAAGTGAGCAATCTGTAAAAACTGATTACGTTTTATCCAGGGATGAACCAGGATGCTCCTGATGTAACTTCTCCCAGTTTTCCTGGGCAAGAAGAAAGGCTCAGTCGCCCCCACTTTGGCCATGTCACAACTAGCAGCACCCACAAATACTCCAGTGACTGATTACTGATGGCTTCTTGTAGAGTCCTCAAACTCCTTGCTTCCACAGGTCAGGAAAGCTGACGTGCATGTAGGTTATGAGGGTCTAATGGGATTGATTTTAAGTGTGATAAATAACCCCTCTGTGAACACTGCCATAGAGGGATCTTTCAAAGGTAAATGTGGAATCGTGACTCTCCTTTAAGATCCTCAATAGTATTTTGGGATGAAGTTCATTCTCTATTTCTCTATACAAAGCCGTTCATAACCTGTATCTTCCCTATGTAAGCCTCATTTTCAACCTTTACCATTACCATTACTCTACCCCTGCACTCTAAAATCCAGTCAAATGTTTGAATATTCTCCAATCAAACCTTCCTTGTGCTCTCATGGCATGGCTCATTTGGGTCCCCTTTCCTTGAATGTGTCCCTCCTCTTCCCCCACCCCAAATCTGCCTTGATGAGTGCTCACTCATCTATAGTAAGAAGCTTCCTAAAGATCCTCACCTGGTATTCATGTCTGTGTGTAAATCTCTCCCCTTCTGTGTAGACTGAACCTCGTGACTTGCTTCTTGTGAATAGAACACTGAGAAAACGATGGCAGGTCCCTTCGAAAATCAGGCTATAAAAGACTGTGACTTTGGTCTTACTCACATTCTCTTGCTGGCTCTTCTTGCTAGCTCACTCTCATAAAGCAACTGCGACGTGGGAAATGTCCCATGCAGAGACCTACAAAGCAGGAAACTGAGGGCAGCCTTCAGCCAACAGCCAGTGTCCAACAGCCTGGGAAGAACTGAGTATTTCTAACAACTGTGTAAGTAAGATTGGAAGCAGATCCTTCCCCAAAGGTCAGGCTGACTGCAGCCCAGCCAACATGCAGACTGCAGCCTCACAAAGAGCTCGGAGCAAAAACCACCCCATCACACCATGCCCAGACCCCCGATGCACAGAAACTATGATAAATGTCTGAAGCCACAAATTTTGGGGGTAGATAGTTTACACATTATCTCTTGACCCTCAATTCCTAAGACTACCTGACAAGGAAGATTTAACTCCTCTCTCCTTTCTAACTGTCTGCCTCTGTCATAGAATTGCCAGGTATATGCTTCTCTTTCCCGTTTGGCGTGAAGCTCTTTAAGACTGGAAACAGGTCTTTTTATCTTTTTAATCCCGAGATCCCAACACAAGGCCTGCCACATGAAAAGACTCAATAAATGTTTCTGAATTGAGGGAATTAAATTACAACCTAGTTTCAGAGTTGAAATTTAAAACAAAATTTACAAATCAAATTTGTTTTCTTGCAAATATGGGGGAATATTCCAAGAGTTGTCAGGGTAGGAAAAAAAAAAAAAAACCTATGAGAGGTTTCTTTTTTTATTCAGACAACTCTCACTGACCACATCACTACCCAGTGTGAGGGATGTTTGAGGCAACTCTTCCTGGGTGAGGCAGAAACTCCGTTACAATGGAAGTCACTCAGGCTAAACATCCTCAGAGATATAAACCAAGGAATAAGTACCTATTAACCTACTTTGTCTCTTCATAACTGTTTGAAGGAGGTCCCTTCCAGAAATCAGAAATCAGAGGGGTAGCAGGTTAATGAGCCCTTCCTTATTAACCCCCCTCTTCAAAAATGGCAAGATGCAGGAGCCTAAGGGGGGGGGGAGGGGATTCCAGTTACATTTTCAGAAGGGAATTACAAAATATTTATCAGTGACTGTGTATTGATTCTATCTGCTACGTTAGTTTCACATTTTGTAGAATACTAAAATGCATAAAATCAAAAGCCCCTGGATTTGTCTTCCGGGAAACAAAGTGTGTGGAGATTACAGGCCACTCTCTTGCTCATGGGTCTCTTTTAGCTATAGAAAGGCTGAAAAGATTAGAAAACATGGAAAAGCCAGCTAATTTTCTGAAGCCAGCTGCAAGGAAGGAAAGTAAAAATAATCAACTTCCCTCTTTGAGCTATTTTATCTCCCCATTGTTACCACACCAATCCTATGCCACAAAATTAACAGCGTTTTCCGATGTTATGGTTTCAGAATCCAAGGTGCCAGGGAATTAAGTAATTTGTCTTAGGTTCCACAGCTGGTAAACAATAGGATAGTGACTTAGAGCCAGCAAAGGCTTCATTCAGTCCCATATTCACTGCTCTCACACTGTAGATAATGTGCTGACTTAGACTATAATTCACTTGTCCTTTATTTTAACAAGCATTGATGAGCATCATCAATGTGCCAGGCTCTTTGCCAAGGGAGGCAGCGTACGACGTGGCGCTGGGATGGTGCACTGGGCGACCAGCACCCCCGATGAATCTCCTGCCAGTAGCAGCCCTTAGATTAGAGGAGGACCTTTTTTTCAGCTGATAGTTTTTCCGACATCATCTAAAAAATTTTAATCCATATCCCTGTTGCAAGAGAACAAATATTCTAGCACAAACAAGACTGATTCGGTCAAGTGTAGGAATGGCAAGCTAACAGAATACTTGAGTTAATGGTGAGTCTAGAAAGGTAAGTGGGAGTTGGACGATACCTTGCAGTTCATGGAAAGGAATTTTGATTGTTTTAAACCTACATGGAAACACTGAATGTTTTTGGCAGAGGCATGGTATGATCTGATTTGTAATTTTTAAAGATGATTCTGGTTGCTGTGTGGGGAATGAACCTTAGATAAGCAAGAGTGGAACTGGGGAAATGAGTGAGGAGGTCTTTACAGCCATCCAGATCAGAGATGGTAGAGGCTGGCTTGGTCCAAGGAGGTAGCAGTGGGTATGGAGAAAAGTGGACAGACTTGAGATATGCTGTCGTGGTGGAACCAGCAGAGCTCACAGAATTTAACGTGAGAAGTGATCACATGGGGTTGGCAAATGTACTGCCCATTTATTACCCTTTCATACAGATTTTTTTAAAAGAAAAAACAACTGAAATGTAAAATGTTAAATTACTGTCAATTATGGTTGACCCTTGAACAATACAAGTTTGAACTACATGGGTCCACTTATATGCAGATTTTTTTTTCAATTAATATACTGGAAATTTTTTGAAGATTTGCAACAATTTAAAAATAATTTCTTTTCTCTAGCTTGCTTTATTGTAAGAATACAATATAAAAGACATATACAAAATACATGTTAATCAACTGTTTATGTTATCAGCAGGCTTCTAGTCAGCAGCAGGCTATGAGTAGTTAAGTTTTTGGAGAGTCAAAGTTATGCACAGATTTTCAACTGTGTGGGGGTTGGTGCCCCTAGCCCCCATGTTGTTTAAGAGTCAACTGTATATCTCAGTAAAACTGAAGCAGGGCATTGGGGGCGGGGGTGGGGGGGAGGGTGGTTACTGGCAAGAGCTAGAGAGTGAAAGCACTGGGAATCACACGAGTTATGCTTGACTTGAAGTCCTTAACCATTGTGCTCCATAGCTTCACATGTAACCCTTATCCAAAATTTCTCCAGGAAACCTAGATTTGTCCTATCTTCTACTCCTGGTCCTTGACCTTCTGGTTTTTCACCAGGACTGCCATGTGCAGCCATGTCATGTGTGCCCTGCACAACTAGGGGAAGGAGGGGACATAAGAGTACTATGGAGGTTTTAAAGACAGGTTTACAAACTCATTGATATTCTTCCCCTCCAAGTATTTACTTCCCTTGCTCTTTTTTTTTTTTTAAAGATTTTATTTATTTGAGAGAGAGAGCATGAGAGGGGTGAGGGTCAGAAGGAGAAGCAGACTCCCTGCTGAGCGGGGAGCCCGATGCGGGACTTGATCCCAGGACTCCAGGATCATGACCTGAGCCGAAGGCAGTCGCTTAACCAACTGAGCCACCCAGGCGCCCACTTCCCTTGCTCTTGAGTATGGACTGGACTTAGTGATGTGCTTCTGATAAGAGAACACTTAAAGGTAATAGTAGGTCACTTCTGAGATTAGGTTATAAAAAGACTGCAGCTTCTGTCCATTCACATTCTTTCTTTCTTTCTATCTATCTTTTCCCTCCCTCCTCACTTATCAATGACTCTGAGTTAAACCAGCTGCCATGTCATGAGGACACTTAGCAGTATGGACAGGCCCACATGGCACAAGTTTTGTAAACTCTGGCTTAGTGTTCATCCCTGACTTGCTATGCAAACATGGCCTGTAACTGGAACTGGAAGCTAGATTTCCTGTGTCCTCTTCAGATTTCCTGCACACATGCGATATGAAGTTTACATTTTTCCTCTACACATTTTCTCAAAGGCAATAACCGAATTATATTTGCTTAATGTCTGCAAAGAGGCAGCAATAAGTATGTATCAAATTTACATATGAGACATTTTGTACTTTTAGGAAAGTGGGATTCGACTTGATGGAAGTTAGTACTCTGAACATATAAATTTATTTTCTGTGATCTCACTTTTGCAATAACTAATTTAATTGGTATCTTCTCTGACTCTGTGGAAAACGTGAAGAGCATCTCAATAAATTAATAAATGACAGCTTTTGGGTTTATCAGTGATTGAGGCTGCAAAACTAATAGCTAAATAAAATACAGCAAAGCAAAAATAGAGCCGTTTATTCTGTTAAAGTTAAATTCAGGGAAACAGGGTCGTCAGCAAAATGCCAGAACCAAAGATGCTACTGGAAAGGGATTCTGGTAGGAATAAAGGAGACCGCAGTTTTCTAATTAACACTGCAACGAATACTAAAAATGACCTTAAAGCAGAGCTTAAAAGGTATTTTAATGAGTTTTTGGCAAGGAGTGCTGATGAGGCCTTTTTCATAAGTGAAGAGAAATGTCCTAAAATTAACCAAGGCTTATGATCATCATGTTGGAATCATATTTCAGGGAAATAAAACCCTTTGCTGGAAGTTAAACAGAAGGCCCAGTAGGAATACTAATCAAGCTTGTATCTTATTCTAATAACTCTGACAAGAGGCAGATTTCTGAAGTCTAACTATTATGCTATTGTCCCCCTTTTAACCTTCTGAGAAATTGTCACTGATTTTATTTTATTTTTTTAAGATTTTATTTATTTATCTGACAGAGAGAGAGACAGTGAGAGAGGGAACACAAGCAGGGGGAGTGGGAGAGGGAGAAGCAGGCTTCCTGTGGAGCAGGGAGCCTGACGCGGGGCTCTATCCCAGGACTCTGGGATCATGACCTGAGCCTAAGGCAGATGCTTAATGACTGAGCCACCCAGGCGTCCCTGTCACTGATTTTAAACACACACACACACACACACACAAACACACACACATACTTCATTACTCCATGTTTATCTATTTGTCTACTTCACTGTCCTTCCCTTTCCCACCAGTGGTTCTTCAGATTCTTCTCCCAGTCCATTTTATTTTTTTTTTAAATACTCTTTTTTTTTAAGATTTTATTTATTTATTTGAGAGAGAGAATGAGAGAGAGAGAGAGCATGAGAGGGGGGAGGGTCAGAAGGAGAAGCAGACTCCCTGCTGAGCAGGGAGCCTGATGCAGGACTCGATCCCGGGACTCCAGGATCATGACCTGAGCCGAAGGCAGTCGCTTAACCAACTGAGCCACCCAGGTGCCCTCCCAGTCCATTTTATTAAGACATACAATCATCTCCCACATTTTTTAAAGACTTCACTTGCACAAGACCTCTAGTTTAACATAGTATCTGCTACCAATTTTCTATGAAAATATCTCTGTAGGTGGACCCAAACAGCCTACACTCTAGCTCATCATCCCACAAACTGGCTCAATTCCCATAGTCACTTGTAAGTTTGAGTCTAGACTCACCCAGTCACTCCTGCAGTGCCCCCTACCCCTTTGTGCTGTAGGGAGGGATCTGCCACCTTGTCTTTCTTCAGCCCTCTTCCATCTGCTTGTATGAAATCTTGTTTCACTCTGCCCTCTTTGAGCACTGACATGGAGTTCTCCCTATTGTGATACTTATCCTCTCATTTTAGAATAAAGGTTAAAAAAACTTGTAGGCTCAGGATAAGCCCACAAGAACTGATGTGCTTATTACCAAGAATAAATTAATAATAATAAATTAACAAAAATAATATAAGAATTGATAAGTGTTTATTAAATAAAAGGCCTCTCTGTCCCATTTCTCTAAAAGTGTAACACAGATTTTAGGTTCCCTCAGGACCACTTAGCGGTTGGTCTGGAAAATCTAGATTGATGTTCACAGTTGCCACAAAGGGGAGGGTAAGGAGATACATCTTCTGTCTCAGTTTGGTCAGGGAAAAGCTGGCCTGTGATCATCTGTAATAAGATGTGTTCTATCTCCTGGGGAAACTTTAAGATTAACAGCAAGAATGTAAGTAGGAGTTCTTATTTTAGAGCTAGATAAAAGTTATGTAAGTTATTTAAGAATAAAAATATGATTTGTCATCAAGAAGCCAGAGGTATTTCTAGGCATTTGATCCACAGCCACAACCTATGCATCCTAGGCAAAACATTCTCTAGCTCAACAGGTGTGCCAAGAGGGGAGTAAAAGATTAAAGGAAAATCTCTCCTTTAGAATTCCTTGAAGAATTCCACCATCAGTCTGGGGTCTCAGTCTGGACCCTAGATTGAAGCAGAAGAAGTGCACAGACAGAGACCATGCCAAAGCATTATCAGCACCTTGCAACTCTGAGTATGGTCCTTGGACCAGTAGCATCCTGGAAGCTTGTTAGAAATGCAGACTCACATGTCCCACCCTAGACATTTACTGAATTACAATCTGCCTTTTTAACAAGATCCTCACGTGATTTGCATGCCCCTTAAAGTTTGAGAAGCTCTGCCCTGGAGGAATCTTCTCAAACCAGGGGCTCTAGAAAAGTGGGACACTGGATCATTAACTTCTCCAGATTTACATCCTCCTATTTGTCCCTCCTCCCCACTTTTCCTGGGCCAGAGGGGTTACTCATAGAGGTAGGGGCCTCGGGTGATTCCAAAGACCAAATTAAGTGGTATGACCCCCAAATTCCAGCAGGACCACAAAAGCTTGGCAGGGCAAGGTGTCCTGAATTCTATTAAGCTATATTAAAGAAAAGACACAGACTTCTGAGAGTCCCATATTAGTCAAGGCTCTCGGAGCTGCAGCAGGAGAAAATCCAACTCAAAAAAAGAAAAGTTATCCGTTCCTGGAACTGAAAAGTCCAGATGTGGATCAATTCCAGGCACAGCTGGGTTTGTGTATTTAAACAATGTTGTAGAAAGCTGCCTACCTCTTGTGAACATCTACTTCTCTCCGTGTTGGCTTCTTTCTCTGGAAGACTTTGTCCTAATTAGTGTCCAGTGCGGCCTCCTATGAACTAAACATGGAAGGTCTTAGCCCTGATCAAAGTTGCCAGCGATCTCCAATGCCTCTGGGAAGTGTGACTTCGCCTCAAGAAAACACTGATCTCTCTGTGTGTCTGAAAAATCAAGATACAGAGCTGTGGTCGCCTTTGGAGATTTTCAATTTTGTTCTCCACTACTCAACTCTCAGGTGAATTATTCTGTACAAATCTACTTTAATTATGTATTAATTTCAATATTATTACATGCAGTACACAACTGCTGCTCATTAAAAATTAATCTGGAGTCTATCGGCTTTATTTAGCATTCATTATAAGGCAACGTTCACTTTTTTTGAAAAAGGCCTCCAGATAAATGTGTTGCTCTACATAACCAAGTAGTGATCTGCCAGAAATAGAAATACCTTCGCAAGAATTCTGCCTACCTTTTCCCTTCCCTCCTCTCTTGAGCAGCTTCATTCACAGCCATCAACAATGAATGGGCAGAAGAAGGAACTGGCAAGGACTGGTTAAGGGCAGAACTTGAGGACCCTACTGTGTTCTAGGTTGTTGTGGAGCTGGAATGCCAGAGTCCTATTCTCATTTTGCTATTAAAAGGAATTATTTCATGTCCTTGCCTTCAACAGCACTGCTCCGAGATTCTGCAGTAGGGATGCTTTTGTCTAGACGTTGACCAGAAGCGCCACAGCTTTACTTCTCCACATCTGTTATAGTACTTTTCCATGCAGAAAGATGCAGAGCAAAAGAATAATGCTTACACTGTGTGTGGAAAGAATCACCTAGGATTGCAAATAACAATAATAATAAAGTCTAAAGCAGTTTTCTTCTGAATCTGAAAATAACACTTAACATTTATGTAGACCTTACTATGTGCCAGGTATTAAACACATCTTATTTAATTCCAAGGTAAATACTGCAGTTACTCCTCACATCAATTTTGCATTGTTTTCATAATACCTTAGAAGGATTCATACATATGCTCACAATTAGTGAGCAATACCTCAGCAAAGAAGAACAAAACCTTTACCTTGAATTCACCACGCCAAATAATTTACAGAGAAAACAAACTTTTACAGTACAGTTGTGGTCTCTTCACAGTATCAAATCAACATTTCAAAAAAGAGTTAAGTAATACATACGGGCTTGGGCATTTTTTTCTTAACATAGGAACTGATGCTGCACTTGGGGCTATTTCATGAAAATGTGGGCTTCAAACTAGAATTGACACAAAGAGAAGTTCTACAAAATAATATTCTGTGGTTGCTTCTCAGTGAGCTACACCTGAACAGGTTCCCATCCTACCTTTTCTTTGACTTTCTCACTGGCTCTAGTTAACATACAAAGAGAAGTAAGTAATGTGCCAAGCCAATGTATTAGTCAGGCTATTGATGGAGAAACCAACTCAGCCAACAAGAGTAAAAAATAAAAGACAAAGTAGAGGGTAGGGGGTGTGATACAGGGGCATTATATAAACCAAACGCAGGAAGCATCCAGGCTTGAGAAAGTGATGGGAACAGGAATGAGAAGTGGGTCAGGAGCTTTTCCTTTGCTTTTCACCTGTGACACTTTCTACTCTCTTTGCAGACCAGCTTTCTCTGCTTCTTACCCAGATGACAAAAGATGGCCACTCACAGCTCCCAAGTCTAATGTTACATGTTGGCCAAATAGGAAACTATGCCTTCTCCCTCTTTCTCAGATCCAATCTCAAATTCTCAAGATAAATAATCTGAAAGGCCCACGTGGAGTCAGATGTCCACGACTGGACAATTCATATGGGAGGTGGGGTCAGATAGAACAAAAAAGACTACAGGAACCATCAACGCGGGTTAGAAAACAGATGCCAAAGAAGAGGGAGTGACTGTGAAATGGACGGATGTCCTAACGGATGTTTGGTTAGTCTGGGTTCTACAGAGAAACAGAATCAACAGGATATTGGTTCAGGGGGAAGGAGAGGGAGGAAGGGAGGGAGGAAGGAAAAGGAGTTAGTTCACAAAATTATGGAAGCTGACAAGTTCCAAGATCTGCAGTGAGTAAGTTGAAGACCCAGTGAGCCAATGGTATAGTTGCAGTCTGAGGGCAGGAAAAGACAATGTCCTAGCTCAATAGTCAGGCAAGGGCACTTACCTCTTACTGAGCCTTTTTATTTTATTCAGGTCTTCTTCAATTGATTGGATGAGGCCCACTCACATTAGGAAAAGCAATCTGGTTTACTCAGTCTACCAAATGAAATGTTAATCTCATCCAGAACCACCCTATGGACACACTCAGGATAGTGTTTGGCCAAATGTCTGGGTTCCCTGTGGCCCAGTCAAGTTGATACATAAAATTAATCATCATGGATGTCCTCCACCACAAACAACACAGTCCCTTCTGGCATCTGACCATACAGACAAAATTAGAATATTCACCTGATATTTTAATTTCTTTTGACAATATGAACCATGTCATAATAAAATTTTGTTAATAAAAAAATCAAATGCTATCTACTTGGAAGGAAAGTAGAATGTCAAGAGGGTGCCTTGACCCAAAAAGTATAATCCCATTGATCACAGATTCCTTTCAAAAAAGACATTGGGACAAGTAACCCTATCCTATTTTCCTTACCAAAAATGATGAAGTAATGATGAGGGAATTCTTTGGTTCAGATACTTTAAATTTATTTGAAGATTTTAGACTTTTTACGTCATCGTATTTTTTGCTTAAAAGATAAAATGCATTCTCTGATTCCAAATCAAAATTGACATAAATTAACCTAAGACTTAACACAGTTGTGAATGTGTTGACTTTTTGCAGTTATTAAGCTGAAGGAGAAGCTAATAAAAACACAATGTTTTAATTCACTAATGTAAAGAAAACTTATTAGTCTGTGGTTTGCATTATTAAACAAGTTTGAAAGGTTAAATACTCATGTTCTAAATTATAGAATAAAGGTTACTCTTAAAATCTCTTTGTTGCAGAAAGAAAATGTGATAAGAAGAGGAAATATAAACAATTTTGGAATACTTAGGCTTTTTAAATAATTTATAATCATTTATTCACTGAATACTTGAATACCTACTATGTAGCAGAGCTGGCCCTAACTTTAAGAGATTTACTTCAAATGCAAAATGTATGTTTTTTTATTCTTGAGTTATTTGATTCTATTAAATACTATTGCCATTTAAATAGTCTTGTCTTTAAAATAGACCTTTAAAAAATATTCTTTGATTTTTTTTTTTTAAGATTTTATTTATTTATTTGACAGAGAGAGACACAGCAAGAGAGGGAACACAAGCAGGGGGAGTGAGAAAGGGAGAAGCAGGCTTCCCGCGGAGCAGGGAGCCCGATGTGGGGCTCAATCCCAGGACTCTGGGATCATGACCTGAGCCGAAGGCAAACGGTCAATGACTGAGCCACCCAGGCGCCCCTGATCTTTTTTTTTTAGAGAGGGAGAGTGTGAGGGAGGGGCAGAGGGAGAGAATCTTAAGTAGACTCCACACCCAGCACAGAGCCCGACTCGGGGCTTTATCCCACAACCCTGAGGTCATGACCTGAGCCAAAATCAAGAGTGGGATGTTTAACTGACTGAGCCACCCAGGCGCCCCTAAAAAATATTCTTTTAAAGATATCAATCTTTTCAATATTGAGCATTTACATACACAGAATTATTCTGAGAAAATCAGGTTATACTCTATTTTTTTAAGATTTTATTTATTTGACAGAGAGAGACACAGCGAGAGAGGGAACACAAGCAGGGGGAGTGGGAGAGGGAGAAGCAGGCTTCCCACAGAGCAGGGAGCCCGATGCGGGGCTTGATCCCAGGACCCTGGGATCATGACCTCAGCTGAAGGCAGATGCTTAATGGCTGAGCCACCCAGGCGCCCCTATACTCTATTTTTGAGATTCAGAAAAAATAAGAGAGAAAAAATATGATAAACAAATAGGGAAAAATGTAAACAACTGGCAGAACTGGAATAAACTGGAATAAAGAGTTCTTTACACCATTCTTCAAACTTGTCTAAGTTATATTTAAAATTATATCAAAACATAAAGTTATTAAAAAATGGAAAAAAAATAAAAATATGATCCAGTAACTCCACTTCTGGGCATATAACCAAAGAAAGTGAAATCACTATCTCAAGAGATATCTGTACTCCCACATCCATTGAAGCAATATTTAAAATAGCCAAGACATAAGAAGTGTCCACTGATAGATTAATGGATTAATAAAATGTGATAGATAGATATACACACGATGGAATATTATACAGTCAAAAAAAAAAGGAAATCCTGCCATTTGCAACAACATGGATGGGCCTTGAGGTCACTATGCTAAGTGAGGTAAGTCAGACAGATAAAGACAAATACTATATATGATCTCACTTATATGTAGAATCCCTAAAAACAGAATCACAGAAACAGAGAAGAGATTGATAGTTGCCACAGTTGCCAAAGGATTGGGGGGGGGGCAGTGGGTGAAAGTGGTCAAAAGGTACAAACCTCCAGTTATACAATAAATAAGTTCTGGGGATGTAATGTAGAGCATGGTGACTATAGTTAATAATACTGTATTGTATAAATCAAAGTAGCTATGAGAATAAATCTTAAAAGTTCTCATCACAACAAAAAATATGATTATGTGAGCTGATGGATGTTAAGTAAACTTATGTGATCATTTTCCAATACACATATATATCAAATCATTATATTGTACATCTTGAAGTAATTCAATGCTATATGTCCATTATATCTCAATAAAACTGGGAAAAAAGAAAAATTGACAAAATTGGTAAGTTGATAAACTGTCTACAAAGTCAGTTTATGTAAATAGAAGGCAGGATTCAGCAGGAAGATACTAAATGGTTTAGCATAATCACGGCAGATCACTTTTACTGAACCTAATTTTTAACTTTCTGCCCAATGAGAAATGTCTGGAAGGAATGGCTGACCTGTCTGGAGCTGTGGTCCTCGGGGAGGCTCTATCTCCTTTACAACTTCAGAAAGTTATAAATGAGCTCTCCAGCTGGGATGGGCCAGCTCAATCTGACTTCATCTTCTTGTTGAGAGTGTCACTTCATCAAGTGGGTCTCCCAGGGGGCAGCAATGAATCTATCACTGAGGACAATCAAGTAGGACCAAAAACACATTCCAACTAAAAGTTATTTAAATAAAGCTAAGTTGATGAAGAAGAAATAAAAGAGAGGATTACAAGATTTTCACTTCATCATATACAGGGTGGGAGGATTAATTAGCTTGTTTTTATAAAGCGCTTTAAAGATAAATGGTGCTGTTAACTTGCTAAAACTCATTTCTATTATGTTCATTTGCTGTGCCCTACATAAATATTTAATGATTACCCTGGGAAAGTAACTCTTGCTTAATCCATCATCCTTTCCTTATTAGTAGATAGTACCCAAAAGCCAAATTTTTCCCCTGAACATATTATTTTTAAAAAAGGCCTCCAAGATAGTTTCCTATCAACTAAGCAATAATCCACAACTAAGCCATTAATTTTTTATCACTCTTAGCAATGAGAAACACATAATATGGTAGAACCTATATGTTGGAGCTCCTTCAAGGTAAACTAGGAGTTACTTTTCCTCAGCACCATTGTGGTCAAAATCCAATTGGTCACTGCAGAGGTAAGGCTTTTAATAAAGAAACAATACAGGTTCTGATTCACTCAACTGTTTGTTTTTTTAAGATTTATTTATTTGAGAGAGAGAGAGCACACGCACATGAGCTGGGAAAGGGACAGCAGGAGAGAATCTTCAAGCAGACTCCCCACTGAACAGGGAGCCTGATGCTGAGCTTGATCCCACAACCCGTGAGATCATGATCTGAGCTGAAACCTAGAGTCCTCGAGTTGGACACTTAACTGACTGAGCCACCCAGGTGCCCCTCACTCAACTGTTTCTAAGCATTACTGACCACAAAACATGCCTTATTTCCAGACACACGGGTTTCACAAATTAAGAGAAAACATTCCTGGTGTCACCCAAAGTGGTGATTTTCAACTAGCATGCTTCCTGTCCCACTAATTAATCTATCTGGTAAGAAGGTAGAGAAAGGAATAGCAACACATCTTTTCACTGACTTTTCAACTTTTTTTTTTTTTAAGATTTTATTTATCTAAATGAGAGAGAGAGCACGAGTGGGGGAGGGACAGAGGGAGAGGAACAAGCAGACTGCCCACTGAGCAGGGAGCCCAATGTGGGGCTGGATCCCAGGACCCTGGGACCATGACCTGAGCCAAAGGCAGATGCTTAACCGACTGAGCCACCCAGGCGCCCCTGAATTTTTAACTCTTAAGGGAGATCAGCACAGGCCCCAGGCTCTGGCCAAGGTGCTCAGCCCTGCAGTGCAGAGGATCCCTGGCCGGCTTTCCTCTTGATCTGCATATCCTTGGCCCTCCTTGCGTAGCCTTGGCAGAGGAGCATCTTGGCCTCCCAAAGCAGCAAGAGCAGGCCCATGTGCATACGTAGTACCTGGCAGTAGCAGGCGAAAAGGGCAGAAAGCCAGTGGATAATCCCTGGCATGTGAGATTGGCAGAAAAACAGCAGGAAGTGAGCAGGGGGGTGATGATTAGGAGAAACACCGTGTACACAGTTACCCACCATAGGCCACAGGATTACAGTGTCTGTCCCATTCGCCAGTGAACATGCTAACAGGGAAGTGGCAAAGTCTTACACGTTTTCAAGTGTTGCTAGGAAAACCATGTCTACAGTACAATGAATCTGAGTCCAACTCGTTCAAAACCACTGACCCAATGAACATGCACCTAATTCAAAAACACTGGATAGGGGCACCTGGGTGGCTCAGTCGGTTAAGCGTCTGCCTTCGGCTCAGGTCATGATCCGAGGGTCCTGCGATCGAGTCCCGCATCGGGCTCCCTGCTCAGCGGGAAGCCTGCTTCTCCCTCTCCCACTCCCCCTGCTTGTGTTCCCTCTCTCACTGTGTCTGTCTCTGTCAAATAAATAAATAAAATCTTTAAAAAATATATATTAAAAAAAAAACACTGGATAATGTTCTTCCTGACTGAAACCTTAGCTGAGAGGCCAGGCTACAGACACAGAAATGAAGGGAGCTACCCTTTGTTCCTACCACAGTTGCCTCTATTCCCTCAATCAAGCCAGAAAATCTGACCCAACTTTTCCCTAGAAAGTTCCTCACAGCCACAAGCGGCAGAGTCAAGGTTATCATTGCTTTCCCCACCCCAGGACTTGCCCTTTTTCCAAGCTGTGTGACCTGAGACTTGAGCTCACCTTTGGAGAAGCAGGCCTCTTTGGGCAATTCTGTGCCTTGAGTTGAGTTCCTTCAAAGGGCAGGAGTGCTGTAGAGGGTTAAGTCCTGCAGCTCACAGAGCAAGATGAATTTGAATCTGGGCTCTGTCACATAAGATCTGTGTGACCTCAAAGTTAATCCACATTTCTGAAGCTCAGTTTGCTCACTTGGAAAATGAGGAAAATGGTATTCTTATGATTAAATGCCAGCTAGTACCATGTTCTTCTTCCTAAAATGTAGTCAATTATATTTTAAAGTAGATAGTGAATTTAATGTGAATGAAAAAATTGCTAAGCTTTAAGTGTATACATTTATCCATACAATTATATATCACTCTATCCTTCAGTATCATGACCAAAATTTGTCTTCTTTTTTATTGTGATGCCTTTTTTAACTGAGCATCGAAAGATGTTTCTGATTTACTTGTAGCCATTTTCAGTTATACATTTTTCTTTTTTTAAACCTATACTCATGAGCTTAACTTTCTCCACAATTTCAGTTTTGACAATGAAACTGTGGGGCATTCCGAACTGCTGTGTATGGTTATACACTGGTTAGGTACAGACAGCCTTAGAAAACATCATTCACATAGATCACAAGGGCATGTCTAAAAATACCACACTTCCTTAAATGAATCACGAATTGCCGAAACAAGCCTGCTCTTCATGAAAGCTATCAGACCTGGTGTAGATAAATGTTCAACCCCCTGGGATCAACGTCTGTATGATGTGTGACTTGGTTAGGCCAACCTCTCCACTTTAAAGATTATGATTTATTCAATAACATAGGGCTAGCTTAATGAAACATCGCTTGTAATCATAAATATAATTATTTCACACTGCTAAAAGAGACAAGGAAGATGCATGGACTTTATTACGGTTTTAGAGATACATTTGTTCTGTTGGATATTCTCTTGAGTGACCAATGAACAGTCCAGAGCAACCTTAAAATCCCATCTTTACTTTCTAAATTACACATATCATGCTTCAAAGTTCAATCTGCCTGACAGAAATATTTCTTACAAAGTCATATTAAATCACTATTCTTACAAATCTATTTTTAACTATAATGCATTTAACTAATCATAAAGTATTACATACTCATGGCAAACCATTTTGAAGGATATTTTTATAGAAACAGAACAAAATAATGGTTGCCAAAAACTGTAAGGAAGAAGAAATGGAGAGATGTAGGTCAAAGGGTACAAACTTTATAATATGGTATTGTTTACCTGAAAGTTCCTGAGAGTAGATCTTAAATGTTCTCACCACAAAAATAAAAAATATGAAGAGTTAACTCTGAGATGATTGTGTATCAACCATTTTGATCTTAGTAGTTATTCCACAGTGTATATCAAATCATCACATTGTATACTTTTTTTTTTTTAAAGATTTTATTTATGTATTTGACAGAGAGAGACACAGCGAGAGAGGGAACACAAGCAGGGGGAGTGGGAGAGGGAGAAGCAGGCTTCCTGACGAGCAGGGATCCCGATGTGGGGCTCTATCCCAGGACCCTGGGATCATGACCTGAGCCGAAGGCAGAGGCTCAATGACTGTGCCACCCAGGCGCCCCACATTGTATACTTTAAACATACAATTATATTTGTCAATTATTCCTCAATATAGCTGGGAAAAAAAATATTTCTATCACCCAGTTGATATCTACTGGGTAACTACAATGGGCCAGACGCTGGCTATGACTTCAAGAAATGCAGTCTAATAGAAAAAACAAAATCACAAATGAGTGAAAGAATTGATAAACAAGTGAATATTATGTTCAAATAAGTATGCAAAATGAGTTTTAGCTAAGAAAAGGGGAAGCAACCACCTGAGGGGGGGAAAAAAAGCCCTGAGTTATAGCAAGCAGTTGTATAGCTCAGCTTAGAAGACCTTCTCCCTTGAAAAATATCTTCTAGATATTAAGATGTATTTCTGGTACCTAATATTTTAAATGTCATCATACTGGGGAAGACCAGACATACAGCTTCCAAAAGTTGGCCAACCACTGAGTGGATGCAAAACAGAACTTTAATCAATACCTTGATTAAAGAGCCAGCCAAGGAAAAGAATCTTAACAATCCCGGGCCAGATCCAAACCTTGTGACGAGTGTGTGCATTGCAAATTTAAATATGGCCCAGGAGAGTACTCTCTGCTTTTCAGAGGCAGCACTTAAAAAGAGTGAAAAGGACATGCGGAATATTTTTTGGTAAAAGGCATTGCCCTTTTTATAAGCCTTCTAAAATCAGGAAAAACGTATTTAATTTGGAAATAATGCAGGCATATTAGTATCTAAAATTTCAATGCATCTTAGGAATTTAACTACAAACTTTTGGTATAAGTTGAGGAAAGGCATGAGGCTAAAATCAGCAAGCCTTAGAGCAGTAAATGTGGCCAAAAATGTTCAAAGAAAACACAGAGCGAAAGTAAATTGAATCAAAAGAAACTTAAAACACTGCCGAAATGCAAAAGTCAGCCTCCTTGTTCTCTTGTTTTGCAGTTAATCTATCCCATTATGATCCTCTGACCTATTATTTACCATCAATTTCACTGGCAGGATTTTAGTTGCTCTTTTAATATTCCTTCAGTATACATATGAACCTCAGGGCATAAGTGACCTCCAGAGCAAACAAAAACAAAAACAAAAATAAAAAAACACTGAACCTAAAGATGCATACCTGGCACTCTCCCAACATTCAGAAGTGCTTGTGTTTGAATAATCCTGCCCTGGGCTATTGTTCAAACAGCAAAATCTAGACGTTAAAGGATGAGACTCTAAGATGATGCGTCTCTGCTTCCACATTCAACATTGTGTAACTCTGGCAAATCACTTAACCTTTTTTAAGCCTATCAAATGTGTATTACCAAGATAACACTAAAGAATTGTGAAATCAAATATGACCTGTAAAAAATCATAGCATATAGTGCAACACAATTGCTATTATTGTGATAATTACTTAACTATTGTGCTTACAAAACAATTCTGAGTTCTATTTCATAGCTATTTCTTGTTGAAATATCATAAGGAATTTTAATCATACAGAGCTTGCTTTGCCCAAATCCAAACCTCAAAAAGGAGAATTCTCGCCTCATGACCAGTTAGTTTCTAACAGTACATGATATTCGAAGCCTAATATTTCTTATTTCTGTTCTTAAGTGTATTTACCTCAGTAAGGTTCATGAAATGAGGGGGAGAACATATAGATTTATAGCCTGTAGAAATGTGTAATTTTTAAATTTATTACTCAGGAAGAACTCTTTGCTCTGATGAAGGGGAGAAGGTGAAGAAGGGGAAGAAAAGACGTCAAAAACCACAGACACCAGACCATCTCTGAGGGGCAGGTGACCATCCACCCAGACCCACATTGACACTGCCTTCTCTTCAAGATGGTGGAACAGGACAGCTTGTTCTGTAAGGATAAGGACCTCTGGCTCAGGATTCTGTCTCAGGTGATGGCTTTCCTACATTGGCTATATTGATAATGTTTTAATCGTAAAGATGATGACACCCTGCCTGGTTCTTCCCTGCAGCTTTCTTAAAATGTGGAATGCAGCAGAACATCTAGAGCACTGAAAGGAGGGAGAGAGTGAGAGACTCTTGCATATAGCACCAAATTGTGGAATCAAAATTTACAGAAGCCTTTATAGGAACTTTATGTCTCAAAAGGCGTAAGTTTCTCAGTCACAATGAGAAGAGGCAAGATTCCCAAGGAAATCAAATA
Organism: Mirounga leonina; assembly: GCF_011800145.1. Taxonomy (NCBI): domain Eukaryota; kingdom Metazoa; phylum Chordata; class Mammalia; order Carnivora; family Phocidae; genus Mirounga; species Mirounga leonina. The sequence goes on along the minus strand of NW_023270433.1, from coordinate 37,863,043 downwards.
GTCAAACTTACCTGAATAGTGTTTTGAGGAATGACCAAAGCACATATGTATTTGGGAAATAACTAAAATTCCTGAACGAAGGCTTTACTTACTTCACTCTCCACTCCATTTTTCCATCTAGGTTCTCAACCCAGAGAGACCAGAGAAGACCAGAAAGTCAGAGAGAGCAAAACTCTGTTTAATTGCAGGATCCAATGCTCTGTGGAAGTTTGAAAGCCTGAGTCCTTTACTGGAAGTATAATCTGCATCTCTTTTACAGCAACCCAGTTCCACTTGAGACAGCTTTCTTTCTAAGTCTGTCTTCGCAAATGAATTTAACCCAAAGAAATGCATTGGGCGCCTGGGTGGCTCAGTTGGTTAAGCGACTGCCTTCGGCTCAGGTCATGATCCTGGAGTCTCTGGATTGAGTCCCGCATTGGGCTCCCTGCTCGGCAGGGAGCCTGCTTCTCCCTCTGACCCTCCCCCCTCTCATGTGCTCTCTCTGTCTCAAATAAATATAAAAAAAAAAAAAAAGAAATGCATTTGCTTACTATTCTCTTAGGACAAACAGATTATCGTTGATGTGCTTGGCATTCTGAAATAGTAACCCTCATTATTTTCTCTGTTGTTATCCACAAACTTTGACATCTTCCTGCGAGTAGCATTATACATGTAATTCATCAAAGCTTCAGTTCCAACATAAATTCCTCAAACACACCTCGCTTGTGAAGTATCCTCACTGGCTTTCTTCTGTTATATCCCTTCGAGTTAACTTCCAGCTGACAGACCAAGATTTTTTTCTTTTCTGTAATCATTAATCTTCACTGAAAAGCTGTTCAAATGCCTTCCAACAGCTTCAGGGGCAGAGCCTCCTGCTGGCACTAGTAACTCTCATAAATATTATTGGGATTGTGCATGTACATCAGGGAGAGATTTTTAACCCAAGAGAACATGAAAGGAACACCAGCAGACTCATTCTGAGTCTGAGTTCTGCAGCTGAGCACAGTAGAGAATGAGTGCCAGAAATTAGCCAGCAATTGAAAGGGCAAACAGGTGTTTCATGCAGGCTCTGCTTCTAGTGTGCAGTAAGAATGCCACACTTTATTGTGTATTATCATTACTTATTATTACATCTTATCTCCTCTGGTAAATGGCAAACTCCATGCAAGAAGCATCTTTTTATTATTAATGAAGTATCTGGCAGATAGGCATTCAGATGTTTGTTGAATAAATGAACTGGATGAATGGATAAATGGGTGGATAGATGGGTGAACAGCTTGTGAAGTAAAGCTTATATTATTCACATATCAAAAAAAAACAATGGTCCCCAGTAATAATATACTCCCCAACAGCAAGATTAACAAAATATTCCAAGATTTTTTTAAGGAACTATCACATTATTTATGTTGTATACACGTGTGTGCACACTCATGTGTGCACGTGGGTTATTTCTCAAAGCCACCTATGTAATTTTTCTGGCTGTTTTGGAAATTAAAAACATGACTGTGCTTTGAAAAAAATCTTGACGTTAGATGTCTAGGCATGTGCGAAAGCCTTAGGAGCATTTTCTAAAGAAATACTGCCTGTAGAAATTAGTGAGGGAATTAGTGACAGGGAAAAAGAAACATTTTTAACAAATTGGATCAAAAGAACCTATAATCTATTCCTTAAAAAATATATTTAAATTAATGTTCAAAACATTTCTATAAGAGCTAGAGAAGGGATAAAGCTCTTGTGATGAAGAGATTATGAATTTAGAGTTCTGGAATTAAGTTTGCCACATTTAAGTATTCTAGGAAGAATAATATTCTAACAGAGTGCCAGAGGGTTTCTTCTATTTTATTATTTCACTTTTACTCCTGGCAAGCTGGCCAAGTGAGCTCGCTGGTCTGTGATGATTCTCTATAAACTTACATAGTGATAAGCAACTCTGAGCACTGCTTAAAACCCTATGCAGATTCCAGTCTCTGCCCCAGACACTGGAACTCTTTGACAGAAAATTTAAAATAACTCTGATTAATATATTACAAGTTATCATTGAAAAGGTGGTAGATATCCAAGATCAGAGGGGTAATTTCATCAGAGAGATGCTAGAAATAAATAAAACAGTAATAAAGATAAAGAATGCCTTCAACTGCTCATCAGTACATTCAATACAGCTGAGGAAAGAATAAGTAGACTTGAAGAAATGTCAATACCAATTACCTAAACTAAAACCCAGCAAGAAAAAAATTTAAAAATGGAACATCTGAGAGCTGTGGAACAATATTCCAGAGGATGAGAGAGAGAGAGAGAAAGGTCAGAAAAATATAGTTAAAGGGGTGCCTGGGTGGCTCAGTCAGTTAAACATCAGCCTTCACCTCAGGTCATGATCCCAGGGGTCCTGGGATCAAGCCCCGCAGCAGGCTCCTGCTTAGTGGGGACCCTGCTTCTCCCTCTGCCCCTCAGCCTGCTCATGCTCTCTCTCTCTCACCTCTCTCAAATAAATAAATAAAATCTTTAAATATATATATATATGTATATATATATAGTTAAAAAAAAATAATAATGGTTAAGAAAAAAAATAATGGCTAAGAGTTTTCCAAATGAATGATAGTCATGACACAACAGATCCAAGAAGTCCAGAGAAAAGCAAACATGATTTAAAAAAAAAAAATTCTAGGCCTATTATATTCAAACTGCTAGAAACAAAGACAATGAAAATTTTTGAAGACAGCAGATATAAAAGAAACATTATATACAGAAGAAGAAAAACAAAACTTATAGCAAACTTACCATCAGCAACATCCAAGCTAAAAGACAATACCATTAAAGTGGTGAAAGAAAAACTGCCAACCTAGAATTCTATATCCAGCAAAAATATCACTCAAAAAGGAAGGAAAAAAAAATACTTTTCAGAAAAAAAAAAAAAAACAGAAAATTTATTGCCAGCATACCTACTCTACAGAAAATGTTAAAGTGCTTTAGGCAGAAATAATACATTGGATTGACAACTAAACCCACAAAAAACCCACAAGAATTTAAAAAATGGAACAAATGAAGGTAAAATTAATCTTTTCTTACTTTTAATTACTCTAAAAAATAACAGCACTGCATTCTGTGTTTATAGCATATGAAAAAGTAGAAGAATGGAAAGGATGAATTGAGAATATACAGTTGGAACGTCCTTACTCCACACATGTAGCTGCATAGTATCACTTGAAGATATTATTAAACATGTATATTATAAGCCCTAGGTTAACCACTAAAAGACATTTCAAAAAGGTATAAATAATAAGTCAATAGAGAAGATAAAATAGAATCATAAAAATCTAGGTAGAAAAGGTGGGAGAGCAAAGAACAGATAGAAGAAATGAAAAATAGCCAGAAAAATAATAGATTTTAATCCAACCATATCAATAATCACATTAAATATGGATGATGTAAGGAAAAGTTACAATACAACAACTTTCAGATCGGATAAAAAAGCAAGACCCAAATACATGTTGTATTTAAGAAATCTACTTTGAATTTAAAGACATATATAGATAAAAGTAAAAGGATAGAGAAAGATAAACCATGCAAACACTATACAAATGAAAGCTGGAGTAACTATATTAGTATTAGACGAAGTAAACTTCAAAAAAATAAGATATGGGATGAAATAGAACACTATCCAGAAGGTCAATCCTCCAAGAATGGATAATAATAATAAAATACTAATCTGTTCATCTCTCAGTGTTTTCTACTAGACTGTGGGTTCTCTGTAGAGGGACTATGTTTTCTTCACAGTGGTGTCCTCCCTCAGAAACCAGCACAGTACTGATACAAAATTGATAAAGAACAATTGCTTTGGTAACCAAAGAAGCTTCAATGAATTTTATTCTTAGTTATAGTTTATTCAGGGAATAACTATTTTTATGTAAATAGCATTATAATCAATTGAACCTAATTGAGCATTTCTCAGTTATTTATGGAATTTCATGTAAGTTGAAAATCAGAAAAGAAGACACTATTAACATTACATTATAATAAATTAAAAGAGGTTATGTTTTTTAAATATTCTTATTTTATAGATTAGCTCTCATTCCAAAAAGAACTTGAGGTGACCTAAATAAGAACATACAATAATAGTAACTTATATTTACTGAGTGCTTAATTAAATGTCAGGTTTTCTTCTAACAACCCCATCATTATCCCAATTTCACAAATGAAGAAACTGAGGCGCAGTGTTTAGGAAAATATACAAGATCACACACAGATGAATGGATGAGTTAGGACTGAACTCAGACCCTCTGGCTCCAAAGCCCTCACTCTTGGGGACTGCAGAACTGCCTGGGCACACAAAGACGTCAGAATCAGCTTTGTGCTGATTTTTATAGCCTGATGTGATTTCTCCATATTCGATATCCAACCATTAAGTACAATGAATTGAAGCGCGAACCACACTGAGGTAGACAATGTTCGTATTTTTAGCCCACCCCTCTTTCATCCCTTAACTTCTCTCCTTGTTGTAGCCTTTTTTCCCAAAACACCTATACCCTCACGCCCTCTCTGCCCTCCACTCCATCCACACCTACAAACACGAACGGACCTTTCAACTTGTTCATTCTCAAGTATAAAGTGACTGACGTGACAGTGTTAGCCCTCCCAAGGAATTTGGATTTTTAACAAGAAACAGAGTCTTAATCAAAAGATCAAATCTCTCACCGTAAGGGATTCAAGGATTGACAAGGCTGTGAAAGGGATAGTTTGGATAGAGAATTTCTGGTACCACTAAAATTACACCCATAAAAGAAACTGTCTGGGCTTCTGAAAAGAGCATGCGCTTTGGAATCTACCATTTTCTAGCTGTGTGAACTTAGGAAATGTAATTAATTGGGCCTCTTTTTTTAATTTTTAAAGGACAACATAGTACCCACTTGCTAGGGAGGTGACAAGACTTAGTGATAATGTATATAAATTAGCTCCTGCAGTCTCTGGTGTAAGGTTACTGCTCCATATATTATTGGTACTGGTATTTAGTATTCATGTTGGTATTAGTATAAGTATTAACATTAGTGACATTAACATTAATTAACATTGATGAAAAAGTACTGAAGCTAGCATCAGAAAACCTAGATTTGAGCTTTAGCTCTGCCACTTCCTCGCCTCATAAACCTGCAAATAACACGTAATCCACCCAGACTCTGTTGGGAGAGGCAATGCCCATGGGTCCTGAACACCTGCATGTTCTTGCTGGGTATGCTGAGAATGCAAAGCTATGATGGTTCTGTATGGGGTTCATTTCTCAGGGTTGTTTTTGCAGCAAGCAACCTTGAAGGGTAAGGTAATATTCCCACTCAAAGAGCAGGTTTCCTGAGTGCTCACTAGAAAAACAATAAATTCCTCTTCTGTAACACAATCCAGGGCAGGGGCAGCATCCGTCCAGGCCCATCTACGTACCCCTAGGACTTGGAGGGCATGGCGAAGAGGAGTCGACACCATGCTCATGCTGTTTGTGGTGCTGCCTCTGTCTCTGACCTAGGATTTTTATGTCTTCTGCCAGCATCCAGAGAACAGAAACAGGCTCACATGTCTGCTTGTACGTATGGTAAAATCTCAGAGCTTTCACCAATCATGATAGACTCGTAGTTTTCTCATTTACCATAGAAGAACAGCACCACCTGCCCTATCTCCCTCAAAGAACTACTGGAATAGCTGAACAAAATATATATTCATGCACATTGTCAACTTTTATATAAGATGAGAGACTAATAGAACACAAGTGACTGCAGATCATAAGGAGATCCTTGTGTCACAGCGATGAGAGACTCTCAAAATATAGTTAACAGGGGCGTCTGGGTGGCTCAGTCGTTAAGCGTCTGCCTTCGGCTCAGGTCATGATTCCAGGTCCTGGGATCGAGCCCCGCATCGGGCTCCCTGCTCTGCGGGAAGCCTGCTTCTCCCTCTCCCACTCCCCCTGCTTGTGTTCCCTCTCTCACTGTGTCTCTCTGTCAAATAAATAAAATCTTTAAATATATATATATATATTAACAGTTTTTTGTTAATTACAAGTCAGCAAGTGTCTGTATTTTTTAGGCTCTATCTTAAAAGCATTCCCTGTGGTTTTGGTATCAAGAGATACCAGATACCAAGAACAATGGCATGTGAGTGATGCACTCTTATGCATGCACGCATGCAAATGAACCTTCTGGTAATTCATAAACTGAAACAAAGACAAAAGTCTCCAAAACATCAGCTTTCCTCTGTTGAGATTACATCGTCCCTTCTTACTGTAGTTTTGATGTATTGACTTACATATTCATTTTTCACTTACTTAAATGACCTTTATACTCTAAGGATTCAAAACTAGTTTCAGTAAGTACCTGGTCTTTTTCTTTTGGACTAAAAAACCATGCAGATGCACAGAGAAAGCCAGATTTTCCCTGCTCCTCCCACCCCACATGCATCAAGGTCAAAGGAAAAAAACATCTGCTCTGAAACTTACTGCCAACTACAAGAACTAATGGAAAACCAGGGTCTTTGAATGGTGCACATGCTAGTTCCTGAATCTATCAAGCGATTACTGGATCTGCAGTGACCCATATGCTGAAATCATCAAATGACCAGATGGGCCCTACCCAAACTCAGAGAACCACTGAGGGTCATTCAAAATCACCATAACTAGTACCCTTGACATTTACCAAACCATAAACCAAATCTGGCCCGTGTGAAAAGTGATTAAATGAAAATCATTAACACGGTTTTAATATTTCATAAGAAGCCTCTAATTCAAGGGCAGCCTTTTGTTTTGACGGTAAACCAAAATGGTCAGAAATCCATATGCATGCGAGTATGATGAATGTTTTATTAATAACAAGTGGCCCAAATTGAGATCCAAACACATCTATCTGCAAATGTCAGATGAAACAGTGGGAGGCCCAAAGGAAGTAATTTGCATGAATCAGTTTGTAAGTGAGTGGGGTTTGGGGGGGGTTGTTTTGTTTTTGGTTTTGGTTTTTTGGGACGTTTTGACTAATGAAAGAAGGAGGTTACGTGTGACGCTGAAAAAAATCTGAGAAATGGACAGGAGGATATAGTGCATGCTTCTCCCCTTTGCCACTGGACCCATGAGCACAGGCAGAAGCAGCTTTTGAGGCTCTGGGGAATATCAGAGCATAGAGACTGTAGCTTTGATTCCAAGTGACAGAATGAAACCTGGAAACATACAGTCTTCCCAGCAATCAGAAATTGTGCTCAATAGCTTTTGCTGTTGTTACACTAACACTTTAACCAGGTGTCTGGTCTATTTGCTCTGGTTCGGTGATCCTAGACAATAAACTTTAATGTGAAAAACAGGTTAACAGCTCAACATTACTAACTGAACAGTCTAACAGTTTCTTCAAGGTTTGAGGGGATTCTTTGCAACCTGCATGTTCTCATAATAACAGCCAATCAAGACAGTGGAGGAAATGACGGAAGAAAGGAGAGGGGAGAATGAGAAACCGAGCAGGTTCTCAAAACGCAAATTCTCAAAGTACTGTTTTTCAGTTAGTCTTTATAAAAAGAGCCCTTTTTTCATTTCTGTTTTTCCTTTAATTTTTGAAACATTGATACGATGTTTTTAAACACTATTACAATTCCTAACTGCAACAGTGCCCGTGCTCCTTCTAGTGTGGATCCCTACACCTCAGACAATCCTTCTCTTGGTCTTTTTAGGCCTCTGGCACTGACCTCACCTGCCCAGGACACAGTCACATTCTCAGGAAATCAAACGCTCAGAAGTGAGGAGGGTGAGGTCATGCCACTCAGCCTTCTGGGCCTTCGGAGAATGTGGACATTCTATTGCAACCTGCAGTCTGATTGGGCAGCTTGACCCTTGGAACCCAGGAACCAGAGGCTCCTTGAGACGCACAGTTCCACAGCAGGTTAGTTTGGAATAAAGAGGGCAAAGACTTTCAGCGACAAACTGCAGAGAGGAAGGAGACAACTGGACATCATTAGGCAGGTACTGCCTTGTTCTCCACCGAAGCTTTCAGTATGATGCACGTACATTGTACTTATGTCCATCCAGAAAACGTGTGGCACAGCTGCCTTAGTGATCAGAAGTTTGTAGTCATGGACTTGTTGCTTTAATTATATTTTGTCATTGATATCACTCGTATATTACATACCAATAAAGCCCAAACTATCCTGTAAACCACCACTCCCAGGCCTCCTCAACCTCAACATTCATTTAGGACTGTGAGATCCGGTAAAAACCCTCAGGCTCAGCTTCCACCTGCCCAACCACCCCCAGGCAGATGTCACTCACCCTTTCTTAGTGAGGGAGCTTGTAGATGTGCTCCCACATGCTCCCACAGTGCTCCTCCTGACCACCTCCCTCAATCCTCCATTCACCTGCTTTTGGCACTCAGGGAATGAGATGCATGGTGCCATTCGTGGAATGTCTTTTCCACCAAAGTTGAGTAAAAGGGGCCAATGTTTCTGTCCCTTGTCCCTTCCATGACTCCCTGTATTCTGCTTTATCTACTTTAATGCCACCCTCTTAAAAATCTCCTAAATATAAAAAAAAAAAAAAGTCTCCTAAATATGACAGTCTTTGTTCAAGGTTTATATCTTTTTTTTAATTAAGTCTCCATCCTGCCTCCCATATTTTAGTATTCGAGTTCCCCTGAATAGCAAGGGTCATAAAGTGTGGCTAATAAAATCAGAGAAGCTGGGTTCAAGTCTGAGCTCTGCCACTTTCCAGATGAGTGATATTGGGCAATAATTTCTCTCCATCCCAGGGCGCTCACCTATATGGGCCAACTATTGTACCTCAAAGGCAATTGTCAAATTTATCTGTTACACTGTCAAATTCCTGCAGACCCTGCAGAAGTCCTCTTATCTAATGTATCTGGGACTAGAAGTTTACAGATTAATCAAGAAAAGCCAGAAATATGGAGAAATCTTATATGGAGAAATAATACATACTGTGGTGAACAGAACAACTGGCCTCCCAAAGATGTACATATCCTGATTCCCAGAAGTTGTGACTATGTTGTTAGATGACAAAGAGGAATTAAGATGGCAGATGGAATTAAGGTTGTTAATCAGCTGATCTTAACACAGGAAGATTATCCTGGATTATCCCGTTGGACCCAATGTAATCACAAGGGTCTATAAAAGCAGGAGTGGGAGGCAAAAAAGGGACAACCAGAGAGGGGAAAGCATGAGAAGGATTCAGCCTCACGCCTTTGCTGTCTTTGAAGATGGAGGAATGAAGCCACAAGCCCAGGGGCATAGGAGCCCCCTAAAAGATGTAAAAGGCAAGGAAATGGATTCTCCCCCAGACCTTTGATTTCAGCCCAATAAGACCCATTTTGGACTTGTCATCCACAGTCCTTTAAGATAATACATTTATGGGATGCCTGGGTGGCTCAATCAGTTAAGTGTCTGCCTTCGGCTCAGGTTATGATCCCAGGGTCCTAGGATCAAGTCCCACATCGGGCTCCCTGCTCAGCGGGAGTCTGCTTCTCCCTCTGCCTCCACTCCCCCTGCTTGTGCTCACTCTCTGTCTCTGGGGATAAATAAAATCTTTTAAAAAAAAATAATACATTTGTGCTATTTCAAGCCACTCTGTTGTGTACTTTATCACAACAGCAAAAGAAAACTAATTCATATTTATTAAACATTTCAGATTAAAACATGTAATTGTTCATTCACCTGCCAATCTTTTGATTTTTGGCTATAATTTCTAGTTTGATTTCTTAAAATGAAGCAGGTATTTGCTAAAAGACTGTATCGAAATATATAAATAACTCTTACAACTCGTTACGGTGATGAAAAACAAACCAATGAAAAATAGACAAAAAAGTGGACAAGTCACAAAAGAAGTTTTAGGAATAACCAATGAGCATATGACAAGACACTCAACATCATTAGTCATCAGAAAATGCAAATTAAAATCACCATGAGATACCACTACATATACTAGAATAACTAAAATTTAAAATATCAAGTATTGTCAAGAATTAGAGTTTTAATTATGCAGCTTTTTTTTAGTTTTAAAAAATTTTTAAGTAAGCTCTAGGCCCAACGTGGGACTTGAACTCACGACCCCAAGATAGAGAGTGATATGCTCCACCAACTGAGCCAGCCAGGCACCCCTTATGTAGCATCTGAAATAATGTATTTTGTTATCTATTCTTACAAGTTTCAGCAATGGTTCAGCTGAGTCTACAACTTACTCAAGAAGCAAACTGATGGAGGGGCGGAGCAAGATGGCGGAGGAGTAGGAGACCTGGATTTCGTCTCCTCTCAGGAATTCAGCTGGATAGGGATCAAACCATTCTGAACACCTACAAACTGAACAGGAGATCGAAGAAAAGAAGAGCAACAACTCTCTCATCAGAAAAGCGACCACTTTCTGGAAGGTAGGACGGACGTGCGGAGAAGTGAATCCGAGGCGATATTCGGGAGGATAGACGGCGGGGGAGGGGCCTCCGTCGGCCGCTTCTGGCAAGTGATAGAGCAGCGGAGCACAAAATCGGAACTTTTAAAAGTCTGCTCCGCTGAGGGATGTCACTCTGGTGGCTAAGCGGGGGGTGGAACCCTCTGGGACAGTGTGGTCTCAGGACCCCTCGGGGTCACAGAAAGACCGGGGGTGCCTGAGTGTGGCAGAGCTCCCAGGCAACGGAGCAGGGAAGCCGGCTGCAGAGGCGGAGCCCAGGCGCGGGCTCTCAGCTTGGGGTTGTCATAAACCATGATCCGCAGCCCAGTCGGGTCCCTGCTCCTCCAGCAGGGACCCAACAAGCAGCAGATCCAGGGAGACTCACCTTCCTTCCCCGGGAGGAGCCCCGCGGGAGTGCACCGCAGGGATCTGCTGGGTTTGGAGACTCCACCCGGGGTCGAGTGGCAGAGATAGAAACGCGCGGTCACAGGCCGGGCGAGCACGGAGTGCGGCCGGAGAGCGGGGAGACGGGAGTGACTGACGGCTTTTCTCTGGGGGCTCACTGAGGAGCGGGGCCCCGAGTTCTCGGCTCCTCCGGGGCGGAGATTGGGAGGCCGCCATTTTCACTCTCCGCCTCCAAAGCTGTAGGGAAAGCTCGCAGGGAACAAAAGCCCCGGAGAGCAAACCCAAGCAGATTACTTAGCCGGGAGGGGGCAAGGGCGGGGCAATTCCGCCTCCGGCAGAGACATTTGGAAACCACGGCAACAGGCCCCTCCCCAGAAGATCAGCGAGAACAGCCAGCCAAGACCAAGTTTACCGATCAATGAGAACGGCAGAACTCCAGCGCTAGGGGACTACTGCACATAGAATTCACGGCTTTTTTACCATGATTCTTTAGTCTTTTAAAGTTAATTTTTTTTAACTGTCTTTTTGTCTTTTTATTTCTTTTTGAATTTTTCTTTTTCCCTTTTTCAACCAACATCTTATCAATCCCTTTTTTTAAAAAAAAAACATTTTTATTTTTCATTTTTAGAGTCATATTCTATCCCTTCATAGTAGTTACCCATATTTTTGGCTTATATATATAAGTTGTTCTCTCTTGGGGCGCCTGGGTGGCTCAGTCGTTAAGCGTCTGCCTTCGGTTCAGGTCATGGTCCCAGGGTCCTGGGATCGAGCCCCACATTGGGCTCCCTGCTCTGCGGGAAGCCTGCTTCTCCCTCTCCCACTCCCCCTGCTTGTGTTCCCTCTCTCACTGTGTCTCTCTCTGTCAAATAAATAAAATCTTTAAAAAAAAAATAATAAGTTGTTCTCTCTTTAAAATTTTGAGATAATTTCTTCTAACAGATTAAAATATACCCTAAATCTCTAGTAGATGGTGTTTTCTACTCCCCTGCCTGATCACATCCTCTCCCTTTTTTTTTCTTTTTTTTTCTTTTTTTTTCTTTTTTTAAATCCTCTTCTTTCTTTTTTCAAACAACTTCTTATCAATTCCTTTTATAAAATTTTTTATAATTTCCATTTTTACAGTCATATTCCATCCCTTCATCATATCAACCCTTATTTTTGTACATATATAAGTTTTTCTTTCTTTAAAATTTCGGGACTTTCTTCTAAAAGACTAAAATACACCCCAAATCTAGTGTGTGGCACTGATCTATATACCATATACATCATATTTGATCACATTCTGGTTTTTTTGTTGTTGTTGTTGTTTTGTTTTTATCTTTATCTTTTTCTTTTTCTTTTTTTTTTTCTTTTTCTTTTTTCTCTCTTTCCCTTTCTTATCCCACTGCTTCAGGTATTTTCTGATTTGTTTAGAGTATATTTTCTGGGGACGTGGTTACTCTGCTAGCATTTTGTTCTCTCATTAATCTGTTCTCCTCTGCACAAAATGACAAGACGGAAAAAATCACCTCAACAAAAAGAACAAGAGGTAGTACCGACTGCCAGGGACCTACTCAATATGGACATTAGTACGATGTCAGATCTAGAGTTCAGAATCATCACTTTAAAGATACTAGCTGGGCTTGAAAAAAATATGGAAGTTATTAGAGAAACCCTTTCTGGAGAAGTAAAAGAGCTAAAATCCAACCAAGTAGAAATCAAAAAGGCTATTAATGAGGTGCAATCAAAAATGGGGGCGCTAAGTGCTAGGATAAATGAGGCAGAAGAGAGAATCAGTAATATAGAAGACCAAATGATGGAAAATAAAGAAGCTGAGAAAAAGAGAGATAAACAACTACTGGATCACGAGGGCAAAATTCGAGAGAGAAGCGATACCATAAGATGAAACAACATTAGAATAATTGGGATCCCAGAAGAAGAAGAAAGAGAGAGAGGGCCAGAAGGTATAATGGAGCAAATTATAGCAGAGAACTTCCCTAATTTGGGGAAAGAAACAGGCATGAAAATCCAGGAAACACAGAGAACCCCTCTCAAAATCAATAAAAATAGGTCAACTCCCCGACATGTAATAGTAAAACTTACGAGTCTCATAGACAAAGAGAAAATCCTGAAAGCAGCTCGGGAGAAGAGATATGTAACCTACAAGGGTAGAAACATTAGATTGGCAACAGACCTATCCACAGAGACCTGGCAGGCCAGAAAGGACTGGCAGGATATATTCAGAGCACTAAATGAGAAAAATATGCAGCCAAGAATACTCTATCCAGCTAGGCTGTCATTGAAAATTGAAGGAGAGATAAAAAGCTTCCAGGACAAACAAAAACTAAAGGAATTTGCAAACACAAAACCAGCCCTACAGGAAATCTTGAAAGGGGTCCTCTAAGCAAAGAGAGAGCCTAAAAGCAACATAGACCAGAAAGGAACACAGACAATATACGGTAACAGTCACCTTACAGGCAATACAATGGCACTAAATTCCTATCTTTCAATAGTTACCCTGAATGTAAATGGGCTAAATGCCCCAAACAAAAGACACAGGCTAACAGACTGGATTAAAAAACAAGACCCATCGATATGCTGTCTGCAAGAGACTCATTTTAGAACCAAAGACACCCCCAGATTGAAAGTGAGGGGATGGAAAACCATTTACCATGCTAATGGACACCAAAAGAAAGCTGGGGTGGCAATCCTTATATCAGACAAATTAGATTTTAAACCAAAGACTGTAATAAGAGATGAGGAAGGACACTATATCCTACTTAAAGGATCTATCCAACAAGAAGATCTAACAATTGTAAATATCTATGCCCCTAACATGGGAGCAGCCAATTATATAAGGCAATTCATAACAAAAGCAAAGAAACACATCGACAACAATACAATAATAGTGGGGGACTTTAACATCCCCCTCACTGAAATGGACAGATCGTCTAAGCAAAAGATCAACAAGGAAATAAAGACTTTAAATGACACACTGGACCAAATGGACTTCACAGACATATTCAGAACATTCCACCACAAAGCAACGGAATACACATTCTTCTCTAGTGCCCATGGAACATTCTCCAGAATAGATCACATCCTAGGTCATAAATCAGGTCTCAACTGGTACCAAAAGATTGGGATCATTCCCTGCCTATTTTCAGACCACAATGCTTTGAAACTAGAACTCAATCACAAGAGGAAAGTCGGAAAGAACTCAAATACATGGAGGCTAAAGAGCATCCTACTGAAGAATGAAGGGTCAACCAGGAAATTAAAGAAGAATTAAAATAATTCATGGAAACCAATGAAAATGAAAACACAACTGTTCAAAATCTTTGGGATGCAGCAAAGGCAGTCCTAAGAGGAAAGTATATAGCAATACAAGCCTTTCTCAAGAAACAAGAAAGGTCTCAAGTGCACAACCTAACCCTACACCTAAAGGAGCTGGAGAAAGAACAGCAAATAAAGCCTAAACCCAGCAGGAGAAGAGAAATCATAAAGATCAGAGCAGAAATCAATGAAATAGAAACTAAAAGAACAGTAGAACAGATCAACGAAACTAGGAGCTGGTTCTTTGAAAGAATTAACAAGATTGATAAACTCCTGGCCAGACTTATCAAAAAGAGAAGAGAAATGACCCAAATCAACAAAATCATGAATGAAGGAGGAGAGATCACAACCAACACCAAAGAAATACAAACAATTATAAGAACATATTATGAGCAACTCTATGCCAGCAAATTAGATAACCTGGAAGAGATGGATGCATTCCTAGAGATGTATCAACTACCAAAACTGAACCAGGATGAAATAGAAAACCTGAACAGACCTATAACCACTAAGGAAATTGAAGCAGTCATCAAAAATCTCCCAAAAAACAAAAGCCCAGGGCCAGATGGCTTCCCAGGGGAATTCTACCAAACATTTCAAGAAGAATTAATACCTATTCTTCTGAAACTGTCCCAAAAAATAGAAACGGAAGGAAAACTTCCAAACTCATTTTATGAGGCCAGCATTACCTTGATCCCAAAACCAGACAAAGACCCCATTAAAAAGGAGAATTACAGACCAATATCCCTGATGAACATGGATGCAAAAATTCTCACCAAAATACTAGCCAATAGGATCCAACAGTACATTAAAAGGATTATTCACCATGACCAAGTGGGATTTATCCCTGGGCTGCAAGGTTGGTTCAACATCCGCAAATCAATCAATGTGATACAATACATTAACAAAAGAAAGAACAAGAATCATATGATCCTCTCAATAGATGCAGAAAAAGCCTTTGACAAAGTACAGCATCCTTTCTTGATCAAAACTCTTCAGAGTATAGGGATAGAGGGTACATACCTCAATATCATAAAAGCCATCTATGAATAACCTACAGCAAATATTATTCTCAATGGGGAAAAACTGAGAGCTTTCCCCCTAAGGTCAGGAACGCGGCAGGGATGTCCACTATCACCACTGCTATTCAACATAGTATTGGAAGTCCTAGCCACAGCAATCAGACAACAAAAAAAAAAATGAAAGGCATCCAAATTGGCAAAGAAGAAGTCAAACTCTCACTCTTTGCAGATGATATGATACTTTATGTGGAAAACCCAAAAGACTCCACCCCAAAACTGCTAGAACTCATACAGGAATTCAGTAAAGTGGCAGGATATCAAATCAATGCACAGAAGTCAGTGGCATTCCTATACACCAACAACAAGACAGAAGAAAGAGAAATTAAGGAGTCGATCCCATTTACAATTGCGCCCAAAACCATAAGATACCTAGGAATAAATCTAACCAAAGAGACAAAGGATCTGTACTCAGAAAACTATAAAATACTCATGAAAGAAATTGAGGAAGACACAAAGAAATGGAAAAACGTTCCATGCTCATGGATTGGAAGAACGAATATTGTGAAGATGTCAATGCTACCTAGAGCAATCTACACATTCAATGCAATCCCCATCAAAATACCATCCACTTTTTTCAAAGAAATGGAACAAATAATCCTAAAATTTGTATGGAACCAGAAAAGACCCCGCATAGCCAGAGGAATGTTGAAAAAGAAAAGCAAAGCCGGCGGCATCACAATTCCGGACTTCAAGCTCTATTACAAAGCTGAAATCATCAAGACAGCATGGTACTGGCACAAAAACAGACACATAGATCAATGGAACAGAATAGAGAGCCCAGAAATGGACCCTCAACTCTATGGTCAACTCATCTTCGACAAAGCAGGAAAGAATGTCCAATGGAACAAAGACAGTCTCTTCAACAAATGGTGTTGGGAAAATTGGATAGCCACATGCAGAAGAATGAAACTGGACCATTTCCTTACACCACACACAAAAATAGACTCCAAATGGTTGAAAGATCTCAATGTGCGACAGGAGTCCATCAAAATCCTAAAGGAGAACACAGGCAGCAACCTCTTTGACCTCAGCCGAAGCAACTTCTTCCTAGAAACATCGCCAAAGGCAAGGGAAGCAAGGGCAAAAATGAACTATTGGGACTTCATCAAGATAAAAAGCTTTTGCAAAGCAAAGGAAACAGTCAACAAAACCAAAAGACAACCGACAGAATGGGAGAAGATATTTGCAAATGACATATCAGATAAAGGGCTAGTATCCAAAATCTATAAAGAACTCATCAAACTCAACACCCAAAGAACAAAGAATCCAATCAAGAAATGGGCAGAAGACATGAACAGACATTTTTCCAAAGAAGACATCCAAATGGCCAACAGACACATGAAAAAGTGCTCAATATCGCTCAGCATCAGGGAAATCCAAATCAAAACCTCAATGAGATACCACCTCACACCAGTCAGAATGGCTAAAATTAACAAGTCAGGAAACGACAGATTTTGGCGGGGATGTGGAGAAAGGGGAACCCTCCTACACTGTTGGTGGGAATGCAAGCTGGTGCAGCCACTCTGGAAAACTGTATGGAGGTTCCTCAAAAAGTTGAAAATAAAGCTACCCTATGATCCAGCAATTGTGCTACTGGGTATTTACCCCAAAGATACAAAAGTAGGAATCGAAGGGGTACGTGCACCCCGATGTTTATAGCAGCAATGTCCACAATAGCCAAACTGTGGAAAGAGCCAAGATGTCCATCGACAGATGAATGGATAAAGAAGATGTGGTATATATATACAATGGAATAATATGCAGCCATCAAAAGGAATGAGATCTTGCCATTTGCAACGACGTGGATGGAACTGGAGGGTATTATGTTGAGTGAAATAAGTCAAACAGAGAAAGACATGTATCATATGATCTCACTGATATGAGGAATTCTTAATTGCAGGAAATAAACTGAGTGTTGTTGGAGTGGGGGTTGGGGTGGGAGGGATGGGGTGACTGGGTGATAGACACTGGGGAGGGTATGTGCTCTGGTAAGCGCTGTGAATTGTGCAAGACTGTTGAATCTCAGATCTGTACCTCTGAAACAAATAATGCAATATATGTTAAGAAAAAAAAAAAGAAAAAGAAGAAGGTAGCGGGAGGGGAAGAATGAAGCGGGGGAAATCGGAGGGGTGGACGAACCATGAGAGACGATGGACTCTGAAAAACAAACTGAGGGTTCTAGAGGGGAGGGGGGTGGGAGGATGGGTTGGCCTGGTGGTGGGTATTGAGGAGGGCACGTTCTGCATGGAGCACTGGGTGTTATGCACAAACAATGAATCATGGAACACTTCATCTAGAACTAATGATGTAATGTATGGGGATTAACATAAGAATAAAAAAAAAGATTAAAAAAAATAAAAAGAAGCAAACTGATGGATTGTCCAAGAGAAATTTTATTTCTCTTTATATTATTTATGAATTATTTATATTATTTCACAATATTTTATGATTAAAGTTATCTTTAAGATGCATAGTCAAAGAAAAATAGATCAGATGAACATGACATGTCTTTCCTAAAACAGTGTTTCAGAAGACAAAGAGGCAGCATCAGTAGTCTCAAGGAAAGAATACTGTGACCCAGAATTACTGCTCATGTGAAAAGGAAAAAGTAAAGCTTTAAAAAAATGCTAGTGAGCCATGTAACAAGCAGGAAGAGGAGGAGGAAGAAGGAGGAGGAGGATGGAAGAGAGGGAGGGAAGAGAGAGAGGAATGAATGAAGGAAGAAGTGAGAGAGGAGGGAAGGAAGAAGGCACATTGCTTTGACTATGCTTAATAAAGCAGGATGTATAACAAAAATAATCCTTGAGAAAAGGAAATACAACAAAAAAATAATAATGTGGATCTAAATTACTACATATGTTTTAATATCTCAGGATGTAATTAATGATGTGAGAAGAGAAAGTAAAAGCACACTAGAGTTCTCAAGCTTTTACTCACTGCCATATGTGAAATGTTTTAAAATTTCCAAAAATTGACAACTTTCACACAACTAAATGTTATATAGTAATTAAAAATATGTAGTTCTGATTAAAGATAGCACAATAAAGCAATTTCTCTTAGGTCACATGGACCAGACTTGGTCCCCATGCCCATCCCTGGACTAATTTGCAAAGACCAATTATGGGGCATTCTCGGTGGGAATGAGGCTTCTCTTTGGGAAGAACAAGAGGCTTTTAATAGCCACACATTATGGTTTTGTTTTCAGGAAAGAAAAGATGGAAGGACTGGGTATTGAGAAACCAGTGGTTCGTGTCAATGTCCTCCAGGCAAAGATCTCCAGGAACACACCCATACTTGAATGAGTTGGGGTTAGTGCTCATTGCAGTGAGGGAGAACACACAGATGGGGAACCATGGGGCATCTCAGTAAGATAAAAAGGAGAAAGGGTTCATTATAGAAGTTGGCCATGGGTGGTGATTTGAGGGAGGGCTAAAGGAAGCAGGCTTTGCTATGGATTGGATGCTACCAGAAACTGGGCTAATTCTAGCCTTGTTGTCCTAGTAAATCTGACCTATAAGGTAAGTGGTAGGAACCAAAGGCAGAACCGTGACAGCCAGTCACATTAGTCAAGACAGGAGGATGTCCGGTATTGTTGTGGTTTGTTTTTGTCTGTGCTTACACAAAATGATCAAGTTCTCCCATTTGTTTTTTCTCTGATTTCACCGCAGTCACAGAATGCCCTTGTCTGACGTGATGTTCAGTGAAGTCGTTTATGTCCAACAGGAGGGTCTCGTTGTAAGTGTTCTGCCAGGCCCCGAATGTCAGCAGCAGCTTTCCTCCTTTTCCATAGTTTTACCCAGATGGTGGGGATGAGGTGGGAGCTAATTCTCATGCCATTATTTCTACCTAATATTCTTGGTGCTTCATATGCCTACTAAGAGGCACAAATGTGGCAAGATTTCAGTAACAACTACTTAAGGAAAAATGTGTTTGCCTTTAAACTAATGAAACAGTTAATTTTCTCCATGTAGGAAATAATGACCCCCTCCCACTCCTCATTTGCCCTAGAGAATTTCTAGGGCATTTCTGTTTGCAATAAACATGTAGGGTTTTATTTACTTGGTCTTCCCTAATACTCACAAATATTGATTTATATCAGAGGGTTTATTTAACCAGCAAACAAAAAGGAGCTTCCCCAAATGAGCATTTCTAAGCCAAGTCTCTGGCCGGAGGGAATATGTTTCCCTTTCAGTTATAATTCTCTCCAAACAAGGTACTATCAGGGGAAGGTGAAGAAACAGCCTGTGCCACTCAGCTCATTGCGGCTTTGTATCAAGCTTCTGCTGGAACCAGGGCTGAGTTACACAACACAGAAACCAATGCAAATAAAAGTTTCCATTCCCACTGGAAGAGTAGATTCCAAGTCTCAGTGGGCAACCAAGAGAAAAAGAGTACTTCTCGGAAACAGAAAAGGAGGCTTTTTCTATCCCTACTCACCTTCAGAGTGCTGCCATTCTGACTTTTTGCACCATTTTAACCTTCTCAGCTCAAGGAAAGCAAAATGAGATGAATAAACTGGCAATCGGTAAGTCAGACAAATCCAAAAAATCACCTTTTGGTAACTATCTTCTACCATCGTCTAACTTGGACAAAGAAGACAGCTAAAGACACGAGTCAGGCAAGTGTGGCTCTGGGGAGCTGGAAAGCCCAGGAACGGGGACATGGATCTCAGCTGTGCCCACTCCCCCAAAAAAGAGGTGAGCAAAGCTCACCTGTCTGAGGACATGTCCTGAGGTGTCATTAAGGGTTGGAGAAACGACTCCCTGCAGATTTCCATCCTTTTCCCATTCCCTGATGCCTGGACTATCATAGGCTTCTGGTCCACCCATGGTCAATGGGTCAGAGCAGCCCTTCCTTCTGGTTTGGAGGACATTATTCCAGGACAGAGCCTTCCAGGAAAAACTTCACAAGCGGTTGACCCCTGCCTTATCTGTCCGACTCTGCCTTCCCCAGGCCCTCCCCGCAGAAATACCTGATGACCCATTTCTGGTCTGATACAGCAGGGACGGGAAGGACAGCAGGGATGGGAAGGACAGTGGGGACGGGAAGGACAGCAGGGACGGGAAGGACATGGGGACAGAAAGGACAGCAGGGACGGGAACGACAGAGAGGACAGAAAGGACAGCAGCAGCTTCACACCTCAAGATGAAAGCATGTGACTCTTGATCTCAGGGTCATGACTTCAAACCCCACGTTGGGCCTAGAGCTTACTTAAGAAAAAAAAAAAATATATTGCCACAAATCCCAAGGTGGTGCCTGGTCCTGACCCCATCACCCATGTACTTAGGATCTGCCCTGGGCCAGGGGGTAGACCCCTAGTCACAGCTTCCCTTTCTGTCCCCTCCACCCCATCCCTTGCCCTGTGTAGGGGCCAAGGGCAGCGGCCCCAAGGGACACTTTGGCATGAAGATAATTTTGAGTTAGAAGCAATCAAAAGCCAACAAATTCAGGAGAAGCTCTTTACCTCCCCTTCAACTGCCAAAAAAGAATTCAGATGGAAGACCTACCTCAGGAAGAGAGCTATCACCATAGACAACTCTATTATAATATGAACTTGGCATAGTAGACAGAGAGGGACCCAGCAAGGCCCATTTGATCAAAGTCCTCTATGGCCCATTGTTTCTGAGCGGCCAAGCAAACACTTGTTTACTATTTACTCTTTTTCATCTTCCTGTGAATTGTACTCTTTTGTTTTGAAGTCTCAGACCCTTACCCCCTTCTCTTCAGTTCAGAATGACATATAGACCCCATTTTGCCTGGCTGTCGTTTTAATTTCATGTCTGTGTAGATTCCTCATGCATACAAAATTAAATTTTATTTTCTCCTGTTAATCTATCTCATGGTAATTTGATTCTTAGTCCAGCTAAAAGGATTGAAGGGCAGAGAAAACTCTTCCTCCTGACACCTAAAGTGTTGACCCTGACTCTGGGACATCACTTCTTCCTTATACTCCCACTGTTCCCTAAGACCGCCTGAGACCAAGGAATCCTGATGAGGGCCCATAGATCATACCAGCCTCTTCTGGGAGACTGGGTACTATTTCGTCTCCCTGCCCCTGGCTAAGGACCTAGTTTAAGTTGAATTGGTCTTACCCCTTCCAAAGCCAAACCTTTCACCTTTATTCTGACCTGAACCAGAGGTCTCAACCCCTCTATTCTTCATCAGAATATTCTGCCCTGGTGGGTAAACAACAAAAATCAGATTCACAGCCTCTGCTATACAAGCCACAAACTGATGATGTGGTACAATCATGTCACCGTTCAAGAAGGATATGGGGTACATTTAACAAGAAATCATTTGCTGAGTAATGAGTCTGAGCCCAGTTTCTACTCACTGCTGGCTGTGTAGGTGGCCCCTGAGAAACAGGGAGCACATATACATGAAATTAAATGCCTGCCTGGGAAATTTCCACATGTCAATCTGTGACCCATAATCAGTTGCACATAATGGTCACATTATCAATGTCACGTTCTATGTTAATGTTTAAAAAAGGTGGACCGTTCTGATGACTCTCTCATCCTCTGCCGAGTGGTAAATCAGGGTTCCAAGGAGCCTGCACTTCCTCTCCCTTCCCCTCTTCCCAGGATGGTTTTGAGGGTTATGCATTTGCCCTTCAGCAGTGATGAATGGAGTGTTG
Organism: Mirounga leonina; assembly: GCF_011800145.1. Lineage (NCBI taxonomy): Eukaryota > Metazoa > Chordata > Mammalia > Carnivora > Phocidae > Mirounga > Mirounga leonina. Next base: position 37,841,229 of record NW_023270433.1, on the reverse strand, counting down.
TGCTAATGCTCGGTGCCACCATTATTCATGTCCCTATCCTCTGTCCAGACCCATAATTGCAGCATCCTGGAAGTAGAAGCAAAAACTGTATTACAGAGGAAAGTTCCATCTTCCTGATTATAATACCTGACAAAAGGAAGGCTTTTCTATTAATCTTGGGTACCTTCCACCAGAGGGGCATCCATTCACTCACCACGTGTGAGCAGGGCCCACATCCAGGCAGCATCACATAGAAACAGACTATGTGGCTCTTGGGATCTATAACTTCAGCCTGAAGAAGATGAGCTGATCAGGGCACCTGGGTGGCTCGGTCGTTAAGCGTCTGCCTTCAGCTCAGGTCATAATCCCGGGGTCCTGGGATCAAGCTCCGAATCGGGCTCCCTGCTCGGCGGGAAGCCTGTTTCTCCCTCTCCCACTCCCCCTGCTTGTGTTCCCTCTCTCGCTGTGTCTGTCAAATAAATAAATCAAAAAAAAAAAAAAAGATGAGCTGATCATCCTATCACACCACGGCCACATCCTTAATTGGCCCATTACAGGCATAAATTAGGAATTTTACTGGAGAGAAACTGTGTCCCAGAATTCCCTGACTGCCAGGACCCAGATGAGCTCTTCTGAATAAACAAGTTTTCCAGCATATTCCAGTTCTCTCACTGCAGTCTCTACAATCCAATTCATGCTTCTTCAGAAATGCCCTGGATTTGTCAGAGTCATCTCTTTCTTCCTTTTTAGTTCTTAAAGCGATATCCAAATGAGAGTTTTCAGTTATACAAATCATACTGAAAGGATATTGGCCAAAGATTTCTTGTTCCAGATGTATAATGACAGTGATTTTTGTCACAACTAACAAAGAGGCAGAACAAGTGACAAGCCCATCAGAGCACAATAAAAGCATCAATTTGGGTTACAAGACAGTCCATTACTATAGTTGATCATGGTTTCTATTAAGTCTTAGAGCTATAAAGGTTGTAACTTTGCCATCTGCTACTCCACTGAATGGTTTCTAGGAAAGGCTCTGGCCTGGAGAAAAACTGCCATACAGCTGCAGGCTGCTTGCTTCTCTCTTTTCAAATTAAGACAAGTCTAGGATCCAACCCAAAGCGGAGCGCTCACAAACCCTGGAGAACTCACAATTGTACAATCTGGGCCATGAGTTAGTTGGAATTCACTGTCTACTGGGCCTTGTCCTAGCCATGGGGGATACCTAGGTAGAGGAAATACAGTGAGATGGGGCACCTGGGTGGCTCAGTTGGTTAAGCATCTGCCTTTGGCTCAGGTCATGATCCCAGGGTCCTAGGATGGAGTCTGGCATGGAGTCCCGTGTGGGGGCTACCACTCAGCAGGGAGTCTGCTTCTCCCTCTGCCCCTCCTACCCACCCCCAACCCAGCTTATGCTTGCTCTCTCGCTCTCTGAAATAAATAAATAAAATCTTAAAAAAAAAAAAAAAAGGAAATATAGTGAGACCCAGCCCATTAGCCACCTGGGAAGTCTAACTGCCTCTCTGCAGAGGGACGCAGCAGACCTCCCTCCAGGTGGCCCACACTGGAAGCCACCATCCTTTCTATAAGTGTGGAGACAGCCTTTCTAGAAGTGTAGAGACAATAATGAGAGGAGGGTAAAGGCAGGGTCTTTGCTCCTCCATCTGCTCTGGCCCCCCTGAACCCTCTGTTTCTCGGTCCACAACAGAGCCCTCTCTGGTCCAAGACCGATGAGGGCACAGTCAGAAGAGAATCACAGGGCCGTCCCTAGATGATATACAATGGCCCTAAACATTAGGCAACTTCAAGGTTTCTTTAAGCAGCAAAGGTTTTACTAAGGAGTTTTTGTTGCTCTAAGACTGAAGAGAAAACACAATCAACTACAAAGTTCAAATGATCTATTTAAAAAAGAAAGTCAGGGTCGTAGAGCAAACAGAATTACTTATTTGCAGCATCAGGAACTGACCGCTTTCTGACAACAAGGCCCCTTTCTCAAGAGCCAAGGATGAATCTGTTCCTTTGGTATCTAGGACAAAACTGGTGACACCACCGCACAGTGGGGCACAGAAAGAGGCAGTCAGAAGAGGTGCCAGTTAGTGGAAAGCACCAATTTTGAACATTTGAACAGTGGCTTCTCTTTCTATCCTGCAATCCCCTTTTTTATAAAAGCTACGGTGGGGGGTGGATGTAGAGAAAGACAGAAAAAAAGTTAAAACAAACTTTCAGAGAGTTTCTATTCCCCCCAAGCATCTCACAGTCTAGTCAAAGACATGGACAAAAATTGCAATAATTGAAAAACAGCATATTACACTTCACGATGAAAATGTGTGGGCACCAAGGAAGGAGTGGTAAACTGGTAAATGCTGTCAGGTGAAGGCAGAGAAGGCTTCATGGAAGAGGTGATCAAACTCACTCCTGAAAAATGAATAGGAACGTCAGATATCTTAGGGGGTCAAGGCCACTGAACCTTGGAGGCCACTGAATACCTGCTTTGCTTAGGTGAGAGGTTCTCAGACTTTAGCCTGCAAGTGTATTAAAGCACAGATGGCTGGGCCTCCCCAGCAGAGTTTCCGATTGAACGGGTCTGGAGTGGGCTCACAAACTGACATTCCCAAACAAGCTCACAAGTGATGCTAACACTGAAAACTGGGACTTAGGTGCAGGGTGAGAAGTGGAGAAAGACATGCTAGGACATAGGCAGGGCCTGGATCATAAGGGACCCTGGGGGCCATGGAGAGACCATTCACTCTCTGGACAGTAAAGACCCACTGGCAAGTGTTAAGCCACAGAGTGCAATAACTGTATTTGTGTTTTCAGAGGTCAACTTTGGTGGAAGTGTACAGGGAAAGGGTAGTTATAACTCAGTTTCACTCAGGAAATGATGAAGTTAGAACAAAAGCCCTGGGGAGTGATAGGAATGTCTAGGAAGGATGTGAGGTTACTTATGTGAAAATGAGCACAAAAGCCTGGTCTCCTGAACTATCCTCTCAAAGGGGGAAATAAGTCAACTGTCTCCTTTGCCTCCAGAAACTGTTATTTGTTCTCATCCCTTATTAAAATATGCATGATGTATTTTCTGGGAAAGGACACATGGATTTTAGTATCATTTACCTAACTGCCATAGTTTGTTAATTCTTTTTTCCAAGAAAAAAAGGAAAAATCCATATTTAGTGAGGTCAGAGTATCCCTGTGGGCCTTTCACATGCACCTCCGTTACCTACAAAGCCCTGGGTTAAGGGTATATGGGAGATGAAAAGAGTAGGGTTGTGGGAGCCCGTGTGTTCACAGTTTGGGCAGAAGCTAACCAGAGAAGGTTAGAGTTAGCACAGACTAGCGATACAGAGGAGGCAGGAAGGGTGGCAGGAATACCAAAGGTCGGTGCACCTGCCGGGAATAAAATGAGGATTTCTGGGAAGCCCCAGAAATATTTGGTAGGTGACTGAATTTCTTCTAGAATATGTTGGATGGGGGAAATATAAAAAATTAGCAGTAACATTAAAAAAGCTAACATTTAGGGGCATCTGGGTGGCTCAGCCAGTTAGGCATCTTACTTTTGATTTCAACTCAGGTCATGATCTCAGGGTTGTGAGATCGAGCCCCATGTTGGGCTCCGGTGTCGGGCTCCATGCTGGGCATGGAGCCTGCTTAATGCTTAATATCCTCTCTCTTCCTTTCCCACTGCCCCTCCCCCCTTATCCATCTTAAAAAAAATAAAAAAGCTAACGTTTACTGATGCTTACTGTCTTAGCCTGGGTTCCCCTAAAGCAGAGCCTGATACAGAGGCTCACGTGCTGGTGGTGGTTGGGAAACTGGGACCTGAGGGAGCAGGAGATTGGGAGCAGAGAAAGCCCATCTCAGCTGCAGACAGAACTGACCACTGCCATGGGCCACTGTTAACCTGACCCCACAGGGCCTCCTGAGAAGCTTTATAAAAGGATTCTCAGAACCATCTGTCTAGGAAGAAAGGGGGCAGGGTTCAGCCACTGGCCACCTTCCCCCAGTGGTCAAGTGCTGGCCTACAAGATGTTATTAAACCCCTTGCACTTCCGAGGGAGCATCCACTGCACACATCAGAGAAGCCTGGGCAGGAAGTGAGAGTGGTAAGGAGCTGTCAGGCTGTCCCTACACCCAGTGGGTGGGGACTGTGCAGATCTGGTCACCACACGTTGGCATCGAGGTAAGGCTGAGAGCATATGCGCCGGTCCTTACACTTGTGATGGGTCAGGTCCCAGGCTAAGGGCCTCACATGCCTTCTTTTATTTAATCCATATGACAACCCTGTAAGGCAAGCAGCGCTATCCCCACAGTACAGTTGAACAAATGAGGGTTTAAGGCCCAAGATGAGCCAGCTAGGAGGTGGCAGAGGTAGAACTCAAATCCACTTCTTTCTGGCTCTTTCTGGCTTCAAAGCTTATCTGGCTTACCCACGATATTAGGCTGTACCCAACACATTCACCTAGATGGTAACTCAGAAAGTCAGTTTAGGAAGCCACATCAACAACCTTTAAAATGCTTATTAATTTGGGCGCCTGGGTGGCTCAGTTGGTTAAGCGACTGCCTTCGGCTCAGGTCATGATCCTGGAGTCCCTGGATCAAGTCCCGCATCGGGCTCCCTGCTCGGCAGGGAGTCTGCTTCGTCCTCTGACCCTATCCCCTCTCATGTGTTCTCTCTCTCTCAAATAAATAAATAAAATCTTTAAAAAAAAATGCTTATTAATTTTATTTCTATCCTAGAAATCTGACTTAAGGAAATAATCAGAAATGTGCACAAAGAAATGATGTTTACCCCAATCTTATTTATAATGGGATAGATTCATGTGTGTGTACATGTATATATATGTATATACATGAGTATCATGCAAATATTTAAAATGCCTTTGAAAAAATATAATATGGTAGAGAACATGTAGAACACATAGCATGAGCTTAACAACATAAATAAAAACATAAATACATAGAAAAAAAGACTGAAAAGTCAAAACTGTTAAAGTAGATAACAAGATAATACTTACTTTACAACTTTTTCTTTTTACTTCTCAATATTATTAAGTTTTCCACCAAAAACCCTATTACTTTGATGATCAATGATATTTTTTATTTTATTTTAATAGGCAGTGGGGGGAGCGACTGTTACCCACCAATGGTTCCCCAGTCACCTTCCAGGACCAGCTGGCTTGGGTGGTCTGTCCGCCCTGCAAGGCTGCTGTCACTGCAGAAGGGCCCTTTGTGGCTGCCAGGTTTTGCATGCTTTACAAAACAATCTCCTTCCAAACATTCGTCTTGGTGCCTAGAGCTGTGTCTCTATCCCTGGGCTCCAGAGACATCCCTGCCACCCCATGGTAGGCACCACCGCAGTCTGGACGCTGCTCTGTGTGTGTCCGCTGCAGTGCTGAGAGTCCCGGGATGCTGGCGTCTGAGATCATCGTAACTGGGGGCAGCCCCGCGGACATGAGCTCTCTGTCCCGGGAGAGGAGGGAACTGTTTCCTCGGCATTCCCTGAAGTCCCACGAGTCCCCCTGGTGCTGAAAGAAGATGGGAATGTGGGAGAGGCAAAGGGCAGGGGATCTGTGCCTTCCTACCCTTCACTACCATCTCCAGTGCTAGTTCTGCCTGCACACCCTGGTGTGCCCAACCTCCTCCACCCTCAATGGAGAAATGCGTCCATCAACAGGATTTCCCACTTCTGAGTCTGCCAATTAAGTCCCTCCCTTTCATTTGGTTTTTTTAGGGACAGAGGTGCCCCTTGCTACATCTCTCTCATAATTGCTGTGTGGCTACTTCCATTATCATTTTGGTTTTGGAGACTTTTTATTTTAATGTTTTATTTAAATTCAAGTTCGTTAATATATAGTGTATTATTAGTTTCAGGGATAGAGTTTAGTGATTCATCAGTTGCACAGACCACCAGTGCTCATTACATCAAGTGCCCTCCTTAATGTCCATCACCCAGTTTACCCCATCCCCCTGCCCACCTCCCCTCCAGCAACCCTCTGTTTGCTCCCTATAGTTAAAGAGTCTCTTATGGTTTGCCTCCTCTCTGCTTTTATCTTATTTTTCTTTCCCTTCCCCTCTGTTTATCTGTTTTGTTTCTTCAATTCCACATACGAGTGAAATCATATGGTATTTGTCTTTCTCTGACTGACTTATTTCACTTAGCATAATACACTCCAGTTCCATCCACATTGCTGCAAATGGCAAGATTTTATTCCCTCTGCTTAACTCCTGGAAATAATTACTGGAGACCCAAAACTAGAAGACCACCAGATTCAGAATGCTCATGGCCCAGTGCTTCACAGTGATGTCTCAAAAGGCCACATGGTTCCCTTTAGTTCTTTAATAAATAGTCTGGGCTATTTTGGGGAAAAGAGAGTTGCTTGGTCGGGTGCCCAATGGAGGAGACAAGGCTATAAATTCCGGCTATCACCTGAAGCACATCTGTAGTTCTATCTTTCTCTACATTATCAGACACCAAAAAGATACTTTGACAAGGGAATCATTTGGAAGAAACCTTGAAACCAATCATTTGCTGGTTTAGTGAATGTATAGCACATTTTAAACAGCATTTCTGTGTCTACAGGATTCCACCACACTTTACGAGGTCCATATCCCCAAAGGAAATGTGAGATCAGACTACCTAGCATCACAATGACGTAACGGTAAATGTTTCACAATTAGCTTTGCGGGGGGGGCGGGGGGTGGTAAAAGGCCCTGATTTGTATTACTTGCCAGTTTTCAGGGTGTAAAGACTCCTAACAAGGCCAGTGTCAAGGGACCATTAGTTTAGATTAGTATAGATCAGTAAACTGAGCTATAAAATCCTTGAGACTTAATAGTCAGCTCTCATAAGTTGATTTGAGCCGCTTCAATATACCACAGAACAGGGACGTGACTCAGACTCCCTAAACAGATGCACCTGCATGAAATGAGCTTTGAAGAGAGAAATATTAAGAAGCAGTCTCCACATGGAATCTATCTTTTTGCAACCTGGCAGGTGGCATGTAAAGGCCTGGTTCTAGTGTCCAGTCCTAGCTCTGGCTGTGTGAGTGGCCGTGTCTGCTCCCACAGCAATGGGCTTATGGTCGTCCGTAGAGCAGACCTGAGGTTCCTTTAAGCATTGTTCCTAACTTCAGGGCCTCCCGCCTCTCCTTCAAGTTCTGTGAACTTCTTCATCTCCCTTAATAAATCTATTTTGTGGTTTGCTTGAATAGGGTGAATTCTCTTATTTGCAAATAAGAGCCCTAGCCAATTCTGTTTGAGGCAGAGGTAGATACTTGGAAGCAGAATTAAATATTACTTCCATGACATCTGTCTTTAGAGTTTATGATTTTCCCCACACCAGGGTGAATTCAGGTTTCGTGCAATCCCATGTGCTCCCACTGATAGTAGCGGTGGACAGAAACAAACTCAAGCTCGGATGACTCTGCAGCTCCAGATGCACGAAGGGGGCAGCTTTACTGTGCAATGAGGCATCTTTTAAGATAGCCTGTTTCTCCCAGAAAGCCCTGGGGAGAGTGAGGAGTAATTCCCTCCACCTCAGCTGTGCCAGCTCTCATGTTCACCAAAGGCACCGTGAAAAACTCTTCAGAAGAGCAATACAGGAATCATGCACATTATCCACACCACACATTTTGATAACCTCTCCCAAATAATGGATTCCTCAAACTTTACCTTAGATATTATTCTAGCATTTTTTGGACCTCTCACCTCCAAGGGACCTGCAATACTTGCTAAAAATTATATCTGCCTTGCCAGACCTCCTGAAGACCAGGAATTTACATTTTCAACTTGTTCTTAAAATTGTTGAGAACCAAACTTACTTATGATCCATATAACAAAATATCACAAAATTAAAAATACCACAAAAAAGGGCAACACTCCACAAAAATATATATTTAAAAATTTAACAGAAAATCCTAGTAATTTGTAACACAAATTACAAGCTTAGACTTTCGGGCATAACACTGTCGTGAAATGATTAATAAAAAAAAAATTTAACCCATAGTTTCAGGCCAATAAAATTTTCCAAAATGCCTAGGGGGTGTGAAGAGAAGCTGAGAGGAACCCAGTGTATTTTGCTGAAGTCACCATCCTCCCCCATCTTTTTCTCCATATCTATAAACTTCCTGTCTCCCCAGGTAGTTCCCTAAAGAGAACTCTACCCAGGCAGTTTCCAAATGTTGCTGCTTCTTAATATGCCTGAAAGATATGGTGGACTTAAAAGTAATAATAGCTAAGCTTGAAGGAGGTCTGTTTACAAGACACTGTGCTAAGCACTTTGGATGATTTCATTTAATCCTCACAACTTTGTAATGTAGGCACACTCATTATATAGATGAGGAAACCAGACATAAGCAAATTATCCAGTTCTCAGGAAGTTAGTGGCAAAGGTAGGATACGAACTGTGGCAGTCTAACTCCAGAGTCTATACTCTTAAGAGCTGCACCACACTGATAGTACTTGACAGTGGTCAGATCAAAGACAGAGGGGAGAGCCAAAGCAATCTTGAGAAAGAAGAATAAAGCAGGAGGTATCAGGCTCCCTGATTTCAAACTATACTCTAAAGCTCTAGTACTTAAAACAGTGTGGTTTGGGCATAAAAATAGACACATAGATCAAAAGAACAGAGAATCCAGAAATGAACCCAGGTTATAAGGTCAATTAATCTTCAACAAAGGAGGTAAGAATACACAATGGAGAAAAGACAGTCTTTTTAATAAATGGTGTTGGAAAAACAGGAGAGCTATATGCGAAAAGAATGAAAGTGGACGACTTTCTTACACCACACGCAAAAGTGATGGATCAAAGACTTAAATATAAGACTGGAAACCATAAAAATCCTAGGGGTAAACAGGCAGTAAGCTCTTAGACATCAGTCTAAGCAGTACTGTTCTAGATCTGTCTCCTCAGGCAAGTGCAGAAAGGGGCAAAAATAAACAACTAGGACTATATCAAACTAAAAAGCTTTTGCACAGCAAAGGAAACCATCAACAAAACGAAAAGGCAACCTACTGAATGGGAGAAAGTATTTGCAAACGATATAATCTATAAGGGGTTAATATCCCAAATACCTAGAGAACTCACGTAACTCCATATCAAAAAAAAAATAATCCAATTAAAAATAGGCAGAGGACCCAAATAAACATTTTTCTAAAGAAGACACACAGATGGCCAACAGACACATGAAAAGATGTTCAACATCACTTATCATCAGGGAAATATAAGTCAAAACCACAGTGAGATATGACCTCATACCTGTCAGAATATTCTGATTAAAAAAAAAAAAGGGGGGCGCCTGGGTGGCTCAGTTGGTTAAGTGACTGCCTTCGGCTCAGGTCATGATCCTGGAGTCCTGGGATCAAGTCCCACATTGGGCTCCCTGCTCAGCAGGGGGTCTGCTTCTCCCTCTGACCCTCTTCCCTCTCTTGCTATCTGTCTCTCATTCTCTCTCTCTCAAATAAATAAATAAAATCTTAAAAAAAAAAATTAAAAAAAAAAACAGGAAATAACCAGTGTTGGTGAAGATGTGGAGAAAAGGGAACCCTCTTGCACTGTGGGTGGGAATGCAACTGGTGCAGCCACTATGAAAACAGTATGGAGTTTCCTCAAAAGATTAAACACAGAGCTACCATATAATCCAGCAATTCCACTTCTGCGTTATTTGTCTGAAGAAAGTGAAAATGCTAATTCAAAAAGATATATGCACTATGTTCACTGCAGCATTATTTACAATAGCCAAGATATGAAAGCAACCTAAATGTCTCTCTATAAATGAATGAATAAGGAAGATATAATACACACACACACAAACACACACAAATGGACTATTACTTAACCATAAAAAAGAATGAAATCTTACCATATGCAACAACATGGATGGACCTAGTGGGTATTAGGCTAAGTGAAATAAAGGCAGAGAAGGACAAATCCCGTATGACTGCACTTATATGTAGATTCTAAAAAACAAAGAAATGAACAAATAAAACAAAACAGAAACAGACTCATACAGACAGTGAACAACCTGGTGGTTGCCAGAGGGCAAAGGGGTAAGAAGGGACAAAATAGAGAAAGGGGATTAAACAGCACCAACTTCCAGTTACAAAATAAAGGAGACACGGGGATACAATGTACAGCTTTGAGAATATCGTTAATAATTGGTAACAACTTTGTATGGTGACAGATGGTACCTAAATTTATTTTGTCAATAACTTCATAATGTATATGAATGGTGTACATCTGAAACTATTATAATCTTGTTTTTTTTGTTTCAAGTTTTTATTTAAATTCCAGTTAGTTAACAGAAACATAATATTGTATGTCGACTACATTTCAATAAAAGAAAGAGAGAGAGAGAAAGAAAGAGAAAGAAAGAAAGAAAGAAAGAAAGAAAGAAAGAAAGAAAGAAAGAAAGAAAGAAAGAAAGAAAGAAAGAAAGGGAGGGAGGGAGGGAGGGAGGGAGGGAGGGAGGGAGGAAGGAAAGAAAGAGAAAGAAAGAAATGGAGGAAATGAAGTGTGCTACGAGGAAGCTGCCTAATATACATAGAAGGGACCTACCCGAAAGCCCAAGGCTTGCAGACAGTCTTGGAGAGTTTTACAGGCACTGGTGTCCTTATTAGCTAGCGAGGACTAGTCTGTGACACATGGATGTAGCAGCACTTGTGACCCCACTCACAGTTTGTGGCCTGAAAAGTCACAAGCCACATACGTATAGTAAAGTGGCTACAGTTCTTACTACAGAGGACGGATTCGGTCATTGCCATCTGATCCTTCTGTTGTCTTCATTAAAAACCAGGGGGAAGAATACCTTCTAGGGTTTCTGCCTAAAGAGTGCACCCAGGGGGCTCCCTGAAGCAGCCCCTGGCTCAATCCCACCTCCTCCACTATCTCGCTTTCTCAGGTTTCACAGGAGCTAAAGCCCTTCCCTTGAAGCAGGGCAGCACGACCAGGGCTCAAATCCTAACTCTACCACACAAGCTCTGCAACCCTGGGGAGGTTAGCTGACCTCTGAACTGTAGCTTTCATGCATGAGAAAAAGATGACCATTTGTAACTCACAGGAACAGTATGAGGATTAAATGAAAACAGCACGTAGCAAAGGTCCTGGCAAAGAGTAAACAATAAATAGTAACTACTTGGACCATCACAAAAGCCCACATCTCTTCCTAAATCATTTATTCATTCAATTCCTTTATACGCAAGTGCCTTCAACAAACATTTCTGAGTTGTGTGCTTTTGCTTTGTGTATACCCGTATCAACAGGACATGGAGAGATGGTGGGTGTGGGTAAGTGTTATCAGGCCTGTGCTCAATTCCTTTGCAAAAGCAGTATCTGGAAGATGTAGCCGCACCCAGGGCAGGACCCGTTCAGAGAGACATCTACCGCAGCCAGGCCTAGGGGGCCCCGGGAAGCAAGCTATCTCTTCTTCCATGTTCTTTACCTTTTCTCTCTGAAACAGCAGGAACATGGTTTCTTTTTATATGGGAATAAATGGGATGCAGAAAGTTTTTCCCTCCCATCCCTCTGCTATCTGTGCACAGGCTGCCTGGCTCTCTGTGTCTCTCCATATTGTGCTATCTTGAGACTCTGTAACAAAGAGAAGTAAATCAAGTCCACATTCAAAAACCACACTGAAGAGTAAAACAAACTCAGATAAAAGACTGTGCCTCTTCTGATGAAGGAGGACTGCCAGCCCCATCAGCTAAGGTAAGACTTGAATGATGCCTTTATATAGAGTGCATTTTCTGGCTTGCTCCCTGTGCCTCTTAGGTTGGCTTTTTTCACGTATTTTTGACATTTATTCATAGGAATAAATGGATTGTTTGATCTTTCTGGATTTCCCCTTCAGTGACTAACCAAGACAAGAAAAAATATAAATACATAATTTCCAAGCTCTCAAACCATCTGCAAAGAATGATAAGAAATGAACAGACTCGGTTCTTTGGCCAATAGTTATCATATCTTATATACCTAGCTATAAGCTCACTGCCTTCGAATTTCATGGACTAGAGCAGGGATCTCAACCTCAGCACCACTGACATTTGGGGAGGGGCATTTCTTTGTTGTGGAGAGCTGTCCTGTGCATTATAGGGTTTTGGTGATATCTATAGCCTCTACTCATTGATGCCAGTAGCACTCCCCATCCAAGTGTGCCAACCAAAACTATTCCCAAACATTGCCAAATGTCCCCTGGGCGACAAAATTCCCCCTGGTTGAGAACCACAGGACCAGAGAGACATGTAAATGAATACTTATCATGAAATGAGAAGGTGGCGAAAGGCAGGAATGTGTCAAGCACTACAGAAAGAAAAACTCCATCAGGGAAAATGAGGAAGACAGAGGAGATGACAACTGAACTCGAATTAGAGCTTTTGTTGTCAGAAATAATTCCCTATTTTGAACTTAAATTAGCCTTTTTTTTTTTTAAGATTTATTTATTTATTTGAGAGAGAGAGCTCACACAAGTGTGGGGAGGGGCAGAGGGAGAGAACCTCCAGCAGATGCTGAGCATGGAGCCCAATTCAGGGCTTGATCCCAGGACCCTGAGATCATGACCCGAGCTGAAGTCAAAAGTTGGACGCCTAACCGACTGAGCCACCCAGGCGCCCCTCAAATTAGCCTTCTGACACAACTATCCTTTGGTCTAGATTCTCTCATTTGATCCTCTGAAACCATTAATGAGCACAAAAACTGTCTGTCTATACAAGTATTTCCCAGCTCACATGATACTGTCTGAATTCACTACTTTGGACTCTGGTCTTGAAAGAGAAGAATGGGGAAAAAAATCACTGTTTGAGCCTCAGCCACGATCCATGAAGAGGAGGACAACGCAGAGCGCAGATCCTGGAAGAAAACCTGAGGAAGCAAGATGGTATCATCCATCACTAAGCATAAGCATCCACGTTTACATTAAAAACGGAAGTCTGTACAAGAACTTGAATAGTCTGATACATTCTTCTACTAGGAAATGAAACAAAAGTGAGCTATAGCTATTGAGTTTTTTGAAATGTCCTGAGTTTAAGCTACTGAATTCAACACTTACTCAGAAACCCTATGCTTGTGACCAGTGCTGTTCTCAGTGATGTTCCCTTTGCTCTCCTTCCAAGTTTAAACTGTTTGCTCCTCTTCAGGTTAAGAGAAGTTCCAGATGAAACAGCAGGTGCTCAGACACTCACTGCCAGAGGCCATTCACAGCAGGTAGCCACACAGTGTCACTGTCCCACGTATGCAAAGCTGTGTGGGTACACGGGAACCCATTTAACTGACTTCTAATGCCGATAAATGTACAAAGTAAAAATGAAGGGACTGGAGGGAGGCACTTCTAGAATGATGGAACAAGAACCTCCAAAGATCCATTCCTCCATAAAAGCAAGGAGAACATTGGCAAAAAACACATGTCAAAATTCACTTTTTCAGAACTCTATAAATTAAAGGCTTGCAATGATCCAAGAAGTATTTATTCAAGTGATGAATCTGGGTAAAAAAGGGTGAGCTTAAAGGTATTTGAACTTGTCCTATTACCACCTAGTTTTGAATCAGAAAGTTTGCACCATTATTTGTTGAACAAATGGATGCAATTTGTTCTGGTTGATTAAGCATCAACTGGTTTACCATATGGCTGAAAATATGCATTAACAGCAAAGAAACAATTTCACTATCCATAAACCCAGCTTTGGCAATTAAGTTTTTTACCAGTAAGTGAACTGACATGGTAATTTTTCTTGTGGCCTATGGAATTCACATAGATCCTAAGAGATGACTTTAATAAGGAGAGAATCTGAGAGCAGGATAACACCACACATCCTGAGTTCTTTGTAGGTTCTTGATATGCAATCATCACTAGTTTCGCTAGAAAATGTGTCCATGGGCTTTTGATTGGGCCTCTGCTACTGAGCTTAGAATTATGAAATAAGAGCTGCAGGGGAAGCAACAAATAACCCTTCACTGTAACTACTACTCCTGATGGGATGTAATCCCCTATGCAAGAATGAAAAAAGAAAAGTTAAATTGCCTACAGCTGTTAGTGAGTGTTTCAGGACTTTTCACACCTTTTTTTTTTTTTCCCAATTCTTTTTTGCCAAGAGTAGAAGTCCCTCTCATATTATCTGTGACTGTTTTGGTTGCCATGCTTTTTTAGCTTTCACTACTTCTGGAAATAAACAACCCATTAGATTTACGTCATTGCTAATTTGTCTCTTTGTATAACACAGATAGGTGATTTGTAGCCTGGAAATCAGCACTAGGTTCTCCTGAGTCTCCCTTAGTGAAAAGTTGACACAAGGATGTTTTACAAAATATATAATAACCTTACTTCTACTTAGGAGATCTGTCCTCATGAAAAGGTAAGTATTGTTTCTAGTGTATGAACTTTGCTTGCTTCTAGTGTTACTAAAGAGAGCTTATTTTGTTAACCCTTTGTACATTTTCCCTATTATCTTATACCCAGGCCCCTTTTTTCACAGACAATGTAAATGTAAATTTTTACAAATGTAAAAATTAAAATTAGCTTAGGCTAAGATGGCAGAGGAATAGGGGGGACCCTAAACTTGTCTCATCCCTCAAACACAGCTAGAGAGTTACCAAATCATTCTGAACACCCAAGAAAGCGATCAGAGGTCTGAGAGAACAAAACTTAATAGTATACAAGTAGAAAAGCAACCACCTTTTGGAGGGTACAAGGTGCACAGAACAGACGTGGAGGAGATGTATCTGTCGATACCATGGCGGGGAGGGTGCCTGCTTATAGAGGCTACCAGAAAGTATTATAAGCAGCGGAGTGCAAAATCTGAACTGTTAGAAGTCCCCTACCATGGGGGACATGCCTGGCTTACAGGTGCTCAGGTGACGAAGCAGAGCGGAATCCCAGGAGTGACAGCGTGGTCTGAGGATCCCCGGGGTTGCAAGAACAGGCGGCTCCAACATGCTGCACTGTTCCCAGGCACAGGAGTGGGGGAGCCGGCTGGGAGCAGCAGGTCTTGGCACCAGCTTTCTGCTCTGTTTTGCCATAAACTGCGAGCCACTACATGGTCCTGCAACTGCTTTCCTGGTACAGACCTGCATACAGCAAAACCCAGGGAGACCCTCCCCTGGAGGAACAGCATGGGTCCGTGGTGCAAGAGTCCCTAAAACTTGGGAGTTCTGAAACTCAGTCCCTAAAACTTGGAGTTTTGAATCTCAGTGTCTGAGATAAAAAAGGTTGGACACAGGCAGGGCGAGCGTAGGGTTCAGACAGAAACCACGGAGATGAGGGGGGTGATTGATTGCTCTTTTGTGAGGGCTCAGAAGAGTGAGGGCGGGGCACAAACTTTCAGCTCCCAGGCCAGGGAGCAGGGTGCCACCATATTCATCCCGCTCATTAGTGCTGAAGGCCTTCAGGGAGCAAAACAGCACCACCTAGTGGAGGCCCAAGCCGCTTACACCAAGCCCCGCCCCCGCCAGACCCCTGGAGGCACATTTCCATTGAAACAAGTCAGCCTGAGAATCAGCACAGTGGGCCCCTCCCCCCCAGAAGATCATCACAAACAACGGTCCCACCAAGTATATTTGATCACAGAGTGCTGCAAAGCTTCAGCTCTAGGGGAAGTAGGATCTAGCTTCCTTTTTACTTTTATTCTTCATTTTTTTATTATTTTTTCATTTATTTTCTTATTTTTTTAATTCCTGCTTTAAATTTTTTTTATTTTGGGATCTAGATTTTTTTTAACAAGCAGATGAAAACACACCCAGGATCTAGTTTTTTTGCTTGGGGGGGGGGGTTGTCTTTGGTTTTTTTTGTTTTGTTTTGTTTTGTTTTTCTTTCTTCTTTTCTTTTCTGGACAAACGACAAGATGGAGAAATTCACCCCCAAAAGAAAGAACAGGAAGTAAAACTCACAGCCAGGGATTTAATCAATACAGATATAAGATGTCCGAAGTAGGTTTTAAAATAACGATTATAATGATATTAGCTGGGCTTGAAAAAGCATAGAAGACACTAGAAAATCCCTTACTGCAGAGATAAAAGAACTAAAATCTAGTCAGGATGAAATTAAAAATGCTATAACTGAGGTGCAAACACAAATGGAAGCCAAAAAAAGGGGATGGATGAAGTAGAGTTGCGAATCGGTGATATAGAAGATAAAATTATAGAAAATAATGAAGATGAGAAGAAAGGTAATGTATCATGAAGGTAGACTTAGGGCACTCAGCAACTTGTTAAGACATAGTAACATTCATTATCATAGGAGTCCCAGAAGATGAAGAGAGAGAGAAAAGGAGGCAGAAGCTTTATTCAAACAAGTTATAGCTGAAAACTTACCCTAATCTGGAGAAGGACACAGACATCAAAATCCAAGCAGCACAGAAAACTCCCATTAAATTCAGCAAAAGGGGGCACCTGGGTGGCTCAGATGGTTGAGCCTCTGCCTTCGGCTCAGGTCATGATCCCGGGGTCCTGGGATCGAGCCCCGCATCGGGCTCCCCGCTCCGCGGGGTGTCTGCTTCTCCCCCTCCTTCCTGCTCGAGCTCTCTCTATCTCTGTCTCTCTCAAATAAATAAATATTAAAAAAAAATTTTCAGCAAAAGCCAAACACTGCCGAGGCATACCATAGTCAAATTCACAAAACACACACACAAGGAAAGAATCCTGAAAGCAGCAAGGGAAAAGAAGTCCTTAACCTACCAGGGAAGACACATCAGGTTCACAGTAGATCTGTCCACAGAAACTTGGTTAAGCCAGAAGACAGTGACAGAACATATTCAACATGCTGAATGGGAAAAATATACAGCCAAGCAAGGCTGTCATTCAGAATAGGAGAGATAAAGAGTTTCCCAGACAAATTCGTGACCACTAAACCAGCCCTGAAATAAATTTAAAGGGAGACTCTTTGAGTGGACAAAAAAAAGACCAAAAGCAACAGAGACTAGAAAGGACCAGAGAATATCACCAGAAACACCAACTCTATAGGTAACACAATGGCACTAAATTTATATCTTTCAATAATTCAATAATGTAAACAGACTAAATGCTCCAATCAAAAGACATAGGGTATCAGAATGGATTAAAAAAAAAAATCCATCTATATGCTGCCTACAAGAGACTCATTTTAGACCTAAAGATACCTGCAGATTGAAAGTGAAGGGGGGCGCCTGGGTGGCTCAGTTGGTTGAGCGACTGCCTTTGGCTCAGGTCATGGTCCCAGGGTCCTGGGATCGAGCCCCGCATCAGGCTCCCTGCTCAGCGGGAGGCCTGCTTCTCCCTCTCCCACTCCCCCTGCTTGTGTTCCCTCTCTCGCTGTGTCTCTCTCTGTCAAATAAATAAATAAAATCTTTAAAAAAAAAAAAACGGGGCGCCTGGGTGGCTCAGTTGGTTAAGCGACTGCCTTCGGCTCAGGTCATGATCCTGGAGTCCCAGGATCGAGTCCCGCATCGGGCTCCTTGCTCAGCAGGGAGTCTGCTTCTCCCTCTGACCCTCCCCCCTCTCATGCTCTCTCTCTCTCTATCTCATTCTCTCTCAAATAAATAAATAAAATCTTTAAAAAAAAAAAAAAAGAAAGTGAAGGGATGGAGAACCATCTATCATGCTGAAGGATGTCAAAAGAAAGCTAGAGGGGCGCCTGGGTGCCTCAGTCATTAAGCATCTGCCTTTGGCTCAGGTCATGGTCCCAGGGTCCTGGGAACAAGCCCCGCATCGGGCTCCCCGCTCAGCGGGAAGCCTGCTTCTCCCTCTCCCACTCCCCTGCTTGTGTTCCCTCTCTCAATGTGTCTCTCTCTGTCAAATAAATAAATAAAATCTTCAAAAAAAAAAAAAAAAGAAAGCTAGAGTAGCCATACTAATATAAGACAAACAGATTTTAAAACAATCTGTAACAAGAGAAAGGAGGACATTATATCATAATTAAGGGGCCTATCCATTAAGAAGATCTAACAATTGTAAATATTTATGCCCCAACTTGGGAGTACCCAAATCTGTAAGTCAAATAATAATAAACATAACAAACTCATTGATAATAATACAATAATAGTAGGGGACTTTAACACCCCATTTACAGCAATGGACAGATCATCTAAGCAGAAAAGCAACCAGGCAACAGTGGCTTTGAATGACATACTGGACCATATGGACTTAAGAGATATATTCAGAACATTTCATCCTAAAGCAGAATACACATTCTTTTCAAATGTACATGAGATATTCTCCAGAATAGATCACATACTGGGTCACAAATCATCCCTCAACAAGTACAAAAAGATCGAGATCATACCATGCATATATTCAGACCACAACACTATCAAACTTGAAGTCAACCACAAGAAAAAATTTGGAAAGACCTCAAATACATGAAGGTTAGAGAATATCCTACTAAAGAATGAATGAGTTAACTAGGAAATTAAGGAAGAAATAAGAAAATACATGGAAGCAAATGAAAATGAAAACACAAGTCCAAAACCTATGGGATGCTACAAAGGCAGACCTAAGAAGGAAGTATATTGCAACACTGACCTACCTCAAGAAGCAAGAAAAGTCTCAAATACGCAACCTAACCTTACACCTAAAGGAGCTAGAAAAGGAATAGCAAATAAAACCTAAAGCCAGCAGAAGAAGGTAAATAATACAGATTAGAGCATAAATATATGATATAGAAACAACAACAACAACAAAAAAAAAAACAGTAGAATGGATTAATGAAACTAAGAGCTGGTTCTTCAAAAGAATTAATAAAATTGATAAACCACTAGTCAGACTTATCAAAAAGAAAAGAGAAAGGACCCAAATATATAAAATCACGAATGGAAGAGATCACAACCAACACCACAGAAATACAAACAACTGTAAGAGAATGCTATGAAAAATTATATGCCAACAAACTGGGCAACCTGGAAGAAATGGACAAATTCCTAGAAACTTACAAACTACCAAAACTGAAACAGGAAGAAACAGAAAATTTGAACAGACCCATAACCAGCAAAAAAAAAAAAAAATTGAATCAGTAATCAAAAATCTCCCAACAAACAAAAGTCCAGGGCGGGATGACTTCCCAGGGGAATTCTACCAGTTTTTGGTTTTTTTTTTAAATGTGAGATACAGAGCAAAAGAGCACAAGAGGGGGAGCAGCAGAGGGAGAAGGAGAAGCAGCCTCCCTGCCGAGCAGGAAACTCGATGTGGGACTTGATCCCGGGACCCTGCGATCATGACCTGAGCCAAAGGCAGATGCTTAACCATCTGAGCCACCCAGGCACCCTCTACCAGACATTTAAAGAGTTAATGCCTATTCTTCTCAAAATGTTCCAAAAAAATAGAAATGGAAGAAAAACTTCCAAACTCATTCTATGAAGCCAGCATCACCTTGATTGTAAAACCAAAGACCCCACTAAAAAGGATAATTACAGGTCAATACCCTGATGAACATAGATGCAAAAATTCTCAATAAAATACTAGCAAATCAATTCAACAGTACATTAAAAGAATTATTCACCATGATCAAGTGGGATGTATTCCTGGGCCATAGGGGTGGGTCAATATGTGTAAATCAATTGTGATACACCATATTAATAAAAGAAAGGACAAGAACTATATGATCCTGTCAACAGATGCAGAAAAAGCATTTGATGAAATACAACATCCTTTCTTGATAAAAACCCTCAACAATGTAGGAATAGATGGAACATACCTCAAATCATAAAGGTCATATACATAAGACCCACAGCTAATATCATCCTCAGTGGGGAAAAACTAAGAGCCTTTCCCCTATAGTCAGGAACAAGACAAGGATGTCCACTGTCACCATTACTACTTAACATAGTACTGGAAGTCTTAGCCTCAATAATCAGACAACAAAAAGAAATAAAAGGCATCCAAATCAGAAAGGAAGAAGTCAAACTTTCACTATTTGTGGCTGACATGATACTCTATGTAGAAAACCCGAAAGACTCCACCAAAAAATTGCTAGAACTAATACATGAATTCAGCAAAGTTGCAGGATATAAAAATCAATGTGCAGAGATCTGTTGTATTTCTACACACCAATAACAAAGCAGCAAAAAAAAAGAAATCAAGGAATTGATCCCATTTGCAATTGCACCAAAAACAATAAGATACCTAGGAATAAACCTAACCAAAGAGGTGAAAGACCTGTACTTAAGAAGGAATTGAAGAGGACACAAAGAAATGAAAATGGATTAGAACAAACATTTTTAAAATGTCTATACTACCCAAAGCAATCTACACATTAATGCAATCCCTATCAAAATACCACCAGCATTTTTCACAGAGCTAGAACAAACTATCCTAAAATTTGTATGGAACCACAAAAGACCCCGAATAGCCAGAGCAATTCTGAAAAAGAAAAACAAGACTGAAGGTAACAGAATTCCAGATTTCAAGCTCTATTACAAAGCGGTAGTCATCAAGACAGCATGGTACTGGCACAAAAACAGACATATAGATCAATGGAACAGAACAGAAAACCCAGAAATGGACCCACAACTATATGGTCAACTAAACTTCAAGAAAGCAGGAAAGAACATCCATGGAAAAAAGACAGTTTCTTCAACAAATGGTGTTGGGAAAATCGGACAGCCACATACAGAAGAATGAAACTGGAACACTTTCTTATACCATACACAAAAATAAATTAAAAATAGATGAAAGACCTAAATGTGAGATAGGAAACTATCAAAATCCTAGAGGAGAACACAGGCAGCAACTTCTTGATCTGGGCCACAGCAACTTCTTACTAGACACATCTCCAGAGACAAGAGAAATAAAAGCAAAAATAACTATTGGGACCTCATCAAGATAAAAAGCTTCTACACAGCAAAGGAAACAATCAACAAAACTAAAAGGCAGCCCACGGAATGGGAGAAAATACTTGCAAATGACAAATCAGATAAAGGGTTAGTATCCAAAATGTATAAAGAACTCATCAAACAAAACACACAAAAAGCAAATAATCTAGTTAAAAAATGGGCAGAAGACATGAATAGCCATTTTTCCAGAGAAGACATCCAGATGGATACATGAAAAGATGTTCAACATCACTCATCAGGGAAATACAAATCAAAACCACGATGACATACTACCTCACACCTGTCAGAATGGTGTGATGCTAAGATCATTTTGACAGGAAATAGGACGTGACCTCTTGGGAGATTATAAACTTTTGCCCAACTTTAAATTAACAACACAAGAAACAACAGATATTGGTGAGGATGTGGAGACGGGGACCTCTTGCACTGTTGGTGGGAATGCAAACTGGTACAACCACTCTGGAGAACAGTATGGAAGTTCCTCAAAAAGTTAAAAATAGAACCACCCTAGGGATAACCCAGCAACTACACTACTAGGTATATACCCAAAGGATACAAAAATACAGACTTGAAGGGGTACGTGCACCCTGATATTTATAGCAGCATTATCAACAATAGCCAAACTATAAAGAGCCCAAATGTCCATCGACTTATGAATTGATAAAGATGTGGTATATATATGTACACACACACACACACTGAAATACTACTCAACCATCAAAAAGAATGAAATCTTACCATTTGCAATGACATGGATAGAGCTAGAGAGTATTATGCTAAGTGAAATAAGTCAATCAGAGAAAGACAAATACCATATGGTTTCACTCATATGGAATTTAAGAAACAAAACAGATAAACATATGGAAGGGGGGAAAGGAGAGAGGGAAACAAACCATAAGAGACTCTTTTTTTTTTAAGATTTTATTTATTTATTTGACAGAGAGAAACACAGCAAGAGAGGGAACACAAGCAGGGGGAGTGGGAGAGGGAGAAGCAGGCTTCCTGAGGAGCAGAGAGCCCGATGCAGGGCTCGATCCCAGGACCCTGAGATCATGACCTGAGCCAAAGGTAGACACTTAACAACTGAGCCACCCAGGTGCCCTATTAAGAGACTCTTAATGATAGAGAACAAACTGACAGGTGATGGAGGGAGGTGGGTGGGGGATGGGCTAGATGGGGGATGGGCATTAAAGGGGCCACTTGTGATGAGCACTGGGTACTGTATGTAAGTGATGAATTCCCGAATTCTCCTTCTGAAACCAATATTGCACTGTATGTTAACTAACTAGAATTTAAATAAAAATTTTTTTAAAAAGCAGCTCTTGTGTCAGGAAGAAGGGACTAAGACCAAATATTAGAACATAAGACGTTCTTATCCTCTCTATCACTCAAGAAATTACAAGATTTGGGAGCTCTGTGCCAGGACCTGGGGACAAAGACCTAATATATTATTATTATTATTATTTCACAGTATCACAGAGGTACTTCGATTCCTTTAAGCCGCAGAATTAATCAGTCTAGAATCTGGTAGGTGTGAGTCTCCCAAATGACCTCAGCCCCATCCTGTCCAGGACCCAAAGAGAGCTCAGCATGAAAGAATATGGTTTCATACCCACTAGCAAGAAAGAAAGTTGGGCAAAAGTTTATAATCTCCCAAGAGGTCACATCCTATTTCCTGTCAAAATGATCTTAGCAGCTCCTCAATCAAGGCCATATTCCCTTTTGGTGTCGTGTGCCCAAAACCTTGATGTTGGGACTTCCCAGACATCCACCCCATCCCACCCACACCATCTCTAGCTCAGTTGCACCCCTGACATGTAATCCTTGTTAGTAACTTTAGGCCCTAAGCCCTGTCTCATTCATCCTTGTACTGTCAGCACATACCACAGTGCCTGGGGCATAGGACACTCTCAATTGTGTTGAAATAAATGGAAATAAAGTTATTTGTGAAATGAGCTATGTGTGCACAAGTCTGCAATCATAACAACTTGAATGCAGAGTGAGATATTTGAGGGAATAATAGGTCAGTGTGCCCATCCCAGGCTAAGCCCAAAAAGAATAGCAGTTTGAGTGGAGTGGCCAAGAATCAGGGAGGTAAGATACACCTAGGCCACCAGCCAATCCAGACAGAGTTCAAGAGTCAACATCACATATTATTTGCCTTCCCTATTGGCACTGGGATGTAGCCTTGATTTCCAATGTCCCCTGTATCCATTTATTCCTTGATTCACCACTCAGCAAGCCCAAGTGCAAAACCCCCATCTGTGAGATATAGGGATAACTAAGGCCTTCCATGGCCTGCAGAGATCCTTTGGAGATGCACGTGGATAGCCAAAATACAAAACCATGGGGCTCCTGGGTGGCTAAGTGTCTGCCTTCAGCTCAGGTCATGATACCAGGGTCCTGGGATCGAGCCCCACATTGGGCTCCCTGCTCACTGGGGAGTCTGTTTCTCCCTCTCCCTCTGCCCCTCCCCCTGCTCCTTCTCTCTCTCTCTCTGTCTCTCTCACTCACTTTCTGTCTCTCTCACTCACTTTCTCTCTCTCAAATAAATAAATAAATCTTTTAAAAAAATACAAAACCAAATGGGCAGTGGTCATAAGTGAGAGATAAATGAAGTTCTCCTTGATAAGAGATCTGCTAATAACTACCTTCCAACTTGATTTTTATGAGAGACGTTTCTTCTCACTTATGACTTTCTAACCATACATGCACAGGAGAAAGGAATTATGACAGGTGCTCGGCCTGGTCCCTCTACTCAGAACACTGGTCCCTCCTCAGTCAACTGTACTCATCATTAGGTCTCAACTTACAAGTCAGCGCCTCCATATCTTCTTCCATCCTCTCCAGGTCGCTGCCACATGCCCCAAGGCACATAGGATTTTCCTTATCAGACACTTACTACACTATCTCTTATTTGCTTAATTCTCTGTCAGATTAATTAGATTAAATTCCCTGAAAGTCGATCTGCACCCTGTATCTCTGCTCAGGGCTCAGTGCACAGTAGGCAGGCAGTGAATGTTTTACATGTCTTTATCAGTCAGTCAACACAGAGCACATTTAAAGAACCTCAGCAAAAAACAAAGCAGAAATAACATTAAGTAGCCAAACTGCTCATCAACCTAACTGGACATGAAAACGGTTCCATGCAAATCTTTAACACCAAATACAGAATTCGAGGCTACAGGCCCTGCCCCTCATGTATGGAAAGGGGTTCAATGGTGCTCACAATAACTCCTAGATAATCTGAAACCCAAAATTATCCAACATTTTTTTATCCCTAGCTACCATGAGTTTCCCCACCACCACAATACCTTTTAATAGAACTACTTATAAATTAGGAGGCGCAACCATGCCCTGACTTGCCCCTCCTCCCTCTTCTGCCTTCCGCCTTCTGGGAGGCTGGGGGGTGGGGGGGCAATAGC
Organism: Mirounga leonina; assembly: GCF_011800145.1. Classification (NCBI taxonomy): domain Eukaryota; kingdom Metazoa; phylum Chordata; class Mammalia; order Carnivora; family Phocidae; genus Mirounga; species Mirounga leonina. The sequence continues at coordinate 37,817,048 of NW_023270433.1, read as the reverse complement.
CAGAAGAATGAGGAATAAAGACTGAACGATCCCCGTGCTTCCACTCTTAGTTGTCACGCACTGTCAGTTCTTCACAAAGGATCAGAGTTTCGCCCAAGGTCTGAACAAGCTGGGGTGCCAGTATTCAGGGCTCTGTATCCCCAGTCGTGGACCCTCTGCTCAGTAAGCTTCCCCATAAAGGATGCCTCTCCACCTAAGAACCAGGCTGCCGGGGGAGGCAGGGTCCCACATCCATCAGCATCGCTGAGTGTCATACACACCTGGACAGCCGCTGAACATGACCCCAAGCCACCAAATTACCACAGGGATGCAAAAAACCACCTGTGCCGCGCTTCTCAATGGAAATGCTCCCGTTTGATCTGTGTCAGGGCACAGTGCTTTTTCTACAAGCCTGTCACTGCATGTGATGCCTCTATTACATACACAGCCTCTGGCAACATGGACAAGACTGAATCCCTGCCCAAAATCAAAACATGCCAAAGCAGATCAAAATATGGAGCAGTGCTTAAGTTGAGGTGGAGTGCAACTCACAGGCACAGACATCTAACTCATAGCTCTTTCTCTGCTTCTGTCCTTCGTTTCCAATTGTAGGTGGATCCTACATCACCGCCCTCCTCCTCCCTGCTCTTCAAACCCATCACCACCACCAAAAATCACCCAGATTCCACATCATCATACAATGCTATTCATTGGATTCTAGCAGAGAGGCAATGGAAACACAACATGACATCTTCCATTTTCAAACAGGGCCCAGGGAAAGCATGGTTCCGCTGACAAATGCTTGCTTTCAGGTGCTCTGAGCTCTCCCCAGGTGGTTCATATGCACACCCAGCTGGAGTGGCACTTTCCCGTCCAGAGCAGCTGTTCCACTGAGCCACCCTCAGAAGGTTGCCTCAGCTAAAAGCCAATTTTTTATGGCAATGCACATCGATTAATAAAGCATGTGCAGAGACAGCCCTCCAAAAAATTAGCCTTCCTCCTGCAGATCATGGGAAGCCATACCTGATCCAAGGCTGCCTTCAATTCTGGCGCCTTAACCAGCACAGCTATAAGCAAATAAGGTCTTTAGTTATGAACTTCAGGTGCCTTTGCTAAAGCACAGGTGAGAAAAGTAGGACCGAGTAACTTCCAGCTCTTAGCAGAATGCAAACATGCTTCTCTCTCTGAGCTGGAAGGCACCAGTGGGGTGGCCATAAAGCTCCCACCTAAAATGAATGCACATTTGAGGAAGAGTGAGAACAAGGACTGATGTAACACCTTCTTGAGTCTATATTTGGGGACGCATAAGAAAAAGGACTGATAATGAACCTTGTTGGGATTGATTCTTGCAGCTGTTTTTTTTTTTTTTTAAAGATTTTATTTATTTATTTGAGAGAGAGAATGAGAGACAGAGAGCACGAGAGGGAAGAGGGTCAGAGGGAGAAGCAGACCCCCCGCTGAGCAGGGAGCCCGATGTGGGACTCGATCCCGGGACTCCAGGATCATGACCTGAGCCAAAGGCAGTCGCTTAACCAACTGAGCCACCCAGGCGCCCTCTTGCAGCTGTTTAAAGAAGAATGGTTTTTGGGGGCGCCTGGGTGGTGCAGTCACTTAAGCCTCCAACTCTTGATTTCAGCTCAGGTCATGATCTCAGGGTCATGGGATTGAGCCCCACCTCAGCCTCCATGGAGTCTGCTTGAGCTTCTCTAGCTCTGCCCCTCCCCCTGCTTGTGCTCTCGAATGCTCTCTGTCAAATAAATAAATCTTCTTTTAAAAAAAGAATAATGTGTTTTTTACTACAAAAGGAATTAATGTTCACTGTAGAAACACAATCATGGGAAGAAAAATAAATTAGTGATAATCCACTTTCTAAAAGTAATTGATTTTACTATCCAACTATTAAGATTTTAATTCCTTCCTTCCATGCATGTGTGCACGTGTGAGCATGTGTGTCCTTGTGTGTGTGTATTTTTGGTTGTGAGTACTATTTAGTAACTGGTGTTTTTGCTTAATAAAAATTACTATGTTAATATTTTTGTACATTTTTTAAAGACCATACGTGTGGGTACTAAAAATAGCTAATATTTATTGAACCAGGAACATTGTATTATCTCTTGTTAAAAGACAAATTGAGCCATATTAAAAATGTTAAGAGTTTATGTGAGCCAAGAATCGATTCAAATTGAGCAGCACCGAACTGAAAGTGGTCAGGCACGTTCCACCAACAGGAGCCAAGGGCAAGACTTACCTGCACAGAGAAAATGCAGAAGCAAAGCAAGGGAATTAATGACTGGCTATAACTGCAGACCTGGCTGGCTGTTTGTGCCTGGCTGTCCTTACCGTTCTGATTTCCTAACTGAGGCCTGTGCAGGCTTAGATTCTGGTTTGCTAAGGGAGGCTATCAAGGCATTCAAGCCACCTCAGTCTAATGGTCTAAGGACTCTCTGAGTTGGGTACTATGACATTTTGCCATTTCGTTAATTAGGATACAGAGATGTAGAAGGAAGATGGGCTGTGTCTCTCGTCTGCTCCTCCCTTCCTTCTCCTCCTCCCCGTACACCATCCTCACACCAAGAGACAGAAGACAGCCTCCGGGGCCTTCTCAGAGCTCTACAGAACCAGCCAGACGAGGCCCTGTGGAGACAGGTCACTGGGCAGATGTTCCAGGATCATCCCTGCCAGAGCAGAGCAGGTCTGTGGGCAACTGTGCCCTCAGACTTCCAAGGACAGCCTCCTGACACTTTTCTGTCCTACTTCCCCCACCGCAGTGCTGGCCCTAACTCAGTTTAACCCTACTGTGGGAGACACCCAGCACCATTTTCTGTGCAGCGTTCTCTCTGGCTCTTTAGCTCTTGTTTTGAATGATTTTATCTCTTGTTTTGATTTCTTTTTCTCCCATTTCTCTTCTCTTTCCCTCTATTTTAAGACAATAATTGTTCTCCTTTCTCCTGTTCCCTTTGTTCACTGAACATCTCCCCTAGTTCACTCCAGTCCCCTCCACCAACTAATGGTTTCTCAGCTTCATTTTCTGTAGATCTCACTCTGGTATAAAAGGTCCCCTTCCCTTCTCCCTTGGTCTAGCATGCTCATTCAAGACTGCTTCTGGCATCTGGAGAAGCGAAGGATATCCAAACGGACAGATCCCTGCTCCATATAATAAAGAGACAGTGGGAAATGATCCTACGGGGAAGAACCTGCTGGCCGCAGCCACACACACACTCCCCCTACCAAGGGGAAGCTGTTTCCCTTACTTTCATTTGTCTGCATTCTTCCTTAGTGATTTCCAGTGCTCATTTGTTCCGAAACAACCAAAACCAATGTGATGTTGTTATGCTAAAGGGTCTTTCCTAGAGCCTCTCAGTCAGCATTTTGCTTCACAACGGGTTATACCTCACAAATGCAAATATAAGTAATGTGTGCAGAAAGATTACAATGCACCCTACAGGTACCATCTGGAGTCAGTTCTGCTTAGCTTTTTGACAAAGGCCGAGGTATTCCTGAGACATTTCACTGCAGTTCAACCTGCTATCTAGAAAGCAGGCTGCCTGATTTCACTTGTCACCAATAACTCAGATTGAGGAGTCAGGACATTGCAAGCCCTTTGCGGGGAAGGGGAGGGCAGTCTACATGCAATTCATTTTGCTTTCTGGGAGGACTCTGCAGCAAAGCATGAGGGAGCACTTGTTTTTCACTTCGATTATATTCCCTTACCACTCCAGGGTCTCCAACTCCTCCCTGTCTCTCCTCTGTGCCCCGCCCGCCCCCCAATTTGCACACGCACACACTCGCACGTGTGAAAATCTACCCCCAAGATTCCAAGGACCTTCAAAACGTACTCACTGATAGAAACCAAGAGCTGCTTTTAACAGGTCTTTTTTGTTGTTGTTTTTAATTTTTACCATAATAGAAAATAGAGGAGAGAATTAAAGACAGGTAGAGCTTATAATGAGGACCAATCCCTATGTATCTGCTAAGACTGACCACTGAAAATCTCCTAAGAGGCCTAGACAGCCCCCAGGGGGCTGGTCCTACAGGCTTGCTGCTTGAGAGTCCCGAGTTGTTGGCAGCATCACCTGAAAATAATGAAGGATCCAAGAATGAAGAGTGTTCTGCCCACTGGGTTTGCTTTCTACAAGTATATCCAATCCTGACCCATCCTCTAAGGGCAACTTTGGGGAGCTATTTCGTAGACATAGTGTTGCAGTGGACAGTAAGGAGGCTCCCATCTAAATAGTGTAAGATCAAAATCGGGTTGCTGCTTCACCTCAACACAAAGTCTCTCACTGGAGGGGAAATGATAGTGGCCCAACTCTGCTTTGCGTTGAGCTAGGAAAAGAATTTGCATGATTTTCTCAAGGATGACAGAAACATACAGAATACGTCAGGATACAAATATCTCACTTAAGACTGAGTGCACAAGATTAAGACAAAGTCTACAGAGAAATCAGAAGAAGCATTAATCTGGGATGCTCTCAAGCAGATAGGAGTGAGACGCAAGGCTTTAAATAGCTACCACCAGCTATAAAAATAAGTGAACTGTAAATTCTTCTGACTGGAGGTTTCCTAAAACAGTAGAAATAGAAATATTCCTAAAATCCTAATACAGGGAAAGTCACTCAAATAACTACTTCTTAAGGGAACTGATGCATTAAGAGGAAGCATTTGCAGACTAAAAGCCACATAATGCACAGCGGTTGCATCCTGACAGGATACTTGTTAGAAAGGATCCATTTGCGGCTCCAATATTCAGGGTCAGTAATCTCTCAGAAAAAGGTTAATGGAAACAAAACAGAATTCAGGGCACATTCTTCCAATCAGTGTGCAGAAGCCTAAGCAAAGTACCTTTAGCACACCCTCAGGCTATAGAAAGCAAAATTATTGCAACATTCTGTTTAGTAGAATTTGCAACCGGCACAATGGAGAGGAGAGGGAGGCCAAATGCAGGGGGACGTTTGTGTGTGTGACTGGGCAGGTGGGCTGAATGACCCAGGTCACTTCCAGAGAGGAGGCAGTGACGTCGTGTTTGAAGGCAGAGCGTATGGATGTGAAGAAACCAAGTGGTGACTGGATATGGAGCTGGAGCAACTTTCTCAAATCAGCTTCCAGCCCCAGAAGCTACTCTGAAAAATTTATGAATGTGTCACAGACTAACAGATTGGGGCAAGTTGGTGGAGAAGGAAGCCATGAAACCTAATGGCTGTGTGGTCTCTTCCTTCCCTCCTGGAAAGCAAGGGAAACCTGATCTGGGCAGTATTCTAGAAAGGCTGGGACAGTGGGAGTCTGGCTTGGCTTTCAGGGTATAGAGCAGCAGTATCCTCTGGAAAATCACAAACAGTGAAGGCACCAAGAGAGCAAGAGAAGGATCAAGCTAGAGACGATGCAAAGAGAAAGTCCGTAACACCAACAGGATAGAGGGACCTTGTGCATGGAACAGGATGAATAAGCAAATATGAGGCTGGAGGGAACCCTTCCAGAAGCTAACCCAGGTCAAAGGACTTTTGAAAAAGACACCACTGCATTGAAGAGACCACACAGATATCCATACAAGTCAGCCACAGCAGGTCATTTGTGTCCTTTGGCAGAGGGTAGTGCTCCGTCCAGACTGACCGTGAATGGCTTTCAGTGAGGCCTCACCAGCTGCCAGGCTCAGTGGTGTGTGTGCAGCATGCGAGGTAGTCTTCACTCCCGCCCTCCAAGCCTCATCAAACCCTTCCACTAGAGAGATTAACATTTATGGACGATTGATGGATTCTGAATTGTATCCTTCTGTCCAACTAGACAATCAGAAAGCTATACTGTATTCTTTGTAAGGATTCTTTTGAGGCACATGGTGCTCACCCTCCCCCTTCCACCTCAAACTCTTTTAATTAAATAGCACTGTGGTATGACCCATCTGCAAGAAGTAGTCACGTGAAAAGTATCATTGGCTTAATTAAGGGTATTATCTATTGCATTACACAGAGTCCTATTTATGAGTCCCTAAGAGACATACTCCTGACCTTAGTGTTAAGAATTATTATAGCTCTCCTAGCACATGGCATGTTTTTTTACATTATAGACACTGGGAGTCTGGCTTGGCTTGGGAGTCATTCAGCTGATCCTGTTTGCCTACTTGCAGGGCTGCTAGGAAGCTCCAGGCCAGATTTGTGGCCCAACTCAAGGCATGCTGTTACTCTAACTTCATTCCATTCTTTCTTGCTCCACTTTTTAAATATAGTTATGCTTATCATTTTTATCCTATAAAATTATGTGCATTTTTAAAAACCCTGTTTGTACAAGATCAGGTATAAACACATACATACATACATTCATATGTACAGATCTAAGAGTGGTATGGCCAAATTGCAAAAACAGTGCAGGTACTAAGAGTTTCATGTACATATAATTGAAATTAGTGAAGTTCTTGTCCCCTGTTAAAATTATTTCTTATTAAAATTTATGAATAACCCAGTTTTCCTGCTTCACATTTTTACTGAGAAAATCCATTTTCAACTTGCCAGAAACCGGAATTTCTTTAGTCATCATAGAGGAACCAAGCCTTCTGATTTATATGGAACAACTTCTCCATCTATTGGCACAATTTAATATTGCAAATAATATCCTGAAATCAAATATTCCCTTATTACTCTATGCAGATTTTGTTTCCTTCATTAAGTCTCTCAAAAAGTTGCCACTGTCAATAATTAAATACATCTCCCCTGCATTAAGCTCTTTGCCTTCCGGAGTTAATAAACCTATAGAAATTAAATTCATGGGCGCCTGGGTGGCTCAGTTGGTTAAGCGACTGCCTTCGGCTCAGGTCATGATCCTGGAGTCCCAGGATCAAGTCCCACATTGGGCTCCCTGCTCAGCAGGGAGTCTGCTTCTCCCTCTGACCCTCCCCCCTCTCATGTGCTCTCTCTCTCTCTCTCATTCTCTCTCTCAAATAAATAAATAAAATCTTTAGAAAAAGAAATTAAATTCATGGCATTATTACTGGGCTGAGAGGATTCCTAGATCATAATCTTCACCTCCTAAAGGAAGTCAAGCCAAATTTTCCAAAATAAGATATAAAGGAATGGAGAAGTATTATACATAGACTTAATTTAAACCAATTTAGGATGTGATAATCATTTTAAAGTCATATTTAAGGATTGAGTGAAATACTGGACATGCCAACAATTTAATCCTCTTGAAGGATTAAAACATATGGGCATCCAAAGGGGCCAGTTTTAAAAATATATATCATAGACTAACATTGAATTGAGACAACACCAGTCTCACCATTCCCCACCTACCAACATATCTCTACCTTTGAGTAAGTCATTCCTTCACCTGACAAGGCAATCCCACTTTCCCATAAACAAAATACACCACTCTTGAAATTTTTTTTAAGCATAAAATATTCTTAAAATCTCTCTGATGTTGAAGGGTGCCTGGGTGACTCAGTCAGTTAAGCATCTGCCTTCAGCTCATGTCATGATCCCAGGGTCCTGGGATCAGAGCCCTTTATTAGGCTCCCTGCCGGGTGGGGAGTCTGCTTCTCCCTCCCCCTGCCCATGCTCTCTCCCTCTCTCAAATAAATAAATAAATAAATAAAATATTTTTAAAAAAACTCTGTGATGTTGCAATCTCTATATGACTGTGTATCTGCAGTGAATTTATTTCTATGTACATCTCTTGCATTATTACCCTACAGATCGGAGCTTAAAACCCAACTTTTCCACTTATACAAAGTGTGTAGCCTTGAGCAAGTTACTTTTACCTCCATAACCTTCTTTTCTCACGTACACATGAAAATAATACTAATTACCTTGTAGGACTATTATGAGGATTAAATAAGATAATTGCTTAAAAAATATCTCACACTTAGTAGACACTCAATAAATGGTAGATTTTAGTAGTAGCTGTAGTTGTTGTAGGAAGAAGAAAAGGCTTAATCACACTTTTCCCATAAGTCCCTTGACTGTTCAATCCTTCTCACTCTGGCCTGAAGAAACAATTTTCAAGGGACCTAAAAGCAAGGAGGTTCACAAACAGCAAGAAATAAGGGCCTTAATGAAAATTATGAAGAAAGGAAGAAGCAAATGGAAGCAGAATCAAAAATATGAACTAAAACAGAAATCGATAAAACTGAAAACAGGAAATCAATAGAGAAAATCAACAAAACACAAAGTTGGCTCTTTGGAAAAAAATAAGCCTCTAGCCAGGGTAACAAAGCAAAAAAGAGAAAAGACACAAATTAGTAATATCAGAAATGGAAGAGGGGACACCACTATAGATCTCATGGACAATGAAAAGATAATAAAGGAATACTATGAACATCTCTATGCCCATAAATTTGATAACCTAGATGAAATCAACCAATTCCTTGAATGACACAATCTGCCAAAGCTCACACAAAAAGCAAGAGATAAACCAAATAGCCCTATAGCTATTACAAAAATTAAATCAATAATTAATAATCTTCCAAAACCGAAAGCACTAGGCTCAGATGGGTTCACTGGTAAATTCTACTGAACATTTAAGAAAAAAAATTTTAGCAACTCTCTACAATCCCTTACAGAAGACAGAAGCAGAAGGAATACTTCCTAATGCCAGGATTATGCTAATACCAAATCAGACAAGACATTACAAGAAAACTACAGACTAATATCTCTCACGAACATAAATGCAAAAATCCCCAAGAAAATATAAGCAAATCGAATCCAACAATGTATAAAAATAATTATACACCATGACCATGTGGGATTATCAGACATATGCCTGGCTGGTTCAACATTTGAAAATCAACTAATGTAACACATCACATGATCGTATCAATAGATGCAGACAAAGCATTTGACAAAATCTAACACCCATTTATAATAAATACTTTTAGCAAATTAGGAATAAAGGGATGTTCATAAAGAACATCTACAGAAGAATCTATAGCTCGTAGCATACTTAATAATGAAAAGCTCCAAGCTTTCCCTCTAAGATTAGGAACATGGCAAGGATGTCCCCTTTTGCCACTGCCTTTATCTTGTTGAAACTTCTATCTAATTCAATAAGACAGGAAAAGGAAATAAAAGGTATGCAAATTGAAAAGGAAGAAATAAAACTGTCTCTATTTGCAGATGGCATGATTGTCTACATAGAAAATCTAAAAGATGAAAAAAATTCCTGGAACTAATAAGCCATTGTTAGTTCAACAAGGTTGCAAGATACAAAATTAATATACGAAAGTCAATTATTTTCTTATATACCAGCAATGAAAACTGGAATTTGAAATTAAAAATGCATTTCCATTTACATTAGAGCCCCCCAAAATGAAATGCCTAGGTATAAATCTAACAAAATATGTACAAGGTCCATATGGAGAAAACTACAAAGTTCTGATGAAAGAAATCAAAGAATAATAAATAAATGGAAAGATATTCCATGCTCACAGATAGGAGAACTCCATAGTGTCAAGGTGCCAGTTCTTCCCAACTTAATCTATAGATTCAACACAATTCCAATCCAAATCCCAGCAATTTATTTTGTGGATATCAATAAAGTTTCTGTGGAGAGGCAAAAGACCAAGGATAGCTAATTCAATATTAAAGGAAAAGAACAGGGGCGCCTGGGTGGCTCAGTCGTTAAGCGTCTGCCTTCGGCTCAGGTCATGATCCCAGGATCCTGGGATCGAGCCCCGCATCGGGCTCCCTGCTCCACGGGAAACCGGCTTCTCCCTCTCCCACTCCCCCTCCCACTCCCCCTGCTTGTGTTCCCTCTCTCGCTATGTCTCTATCTGTCAAATAAATAAATAAAATCTTTAAAAATAATAATAATAATAATAAATAAAAATAATAATAATAAAGGAAAAGAACAAAGTCAGAGGACCTACTACCCGACCTAAAACTATGAAGCTGCAATCATCAAGACGGTGTGGTATAGTGAAAGAATAGACAAATAGTTGATGAAATACAATAAAGGGCCCAGAAACAGATCCACATACATACAGTCAACTGATCTTCGACCAAAGAGCAAAGGCAATATAATGGAGCAAAGACAGTCTTTTCAACAACTGGGGCTAAAACAACTGGATGTTCATATGCAAAAAAAAAAAACAAAACAAAAAAACAATGCAGACACAAACCTTACACCCTTCACAAAAATTAACTCAAAATGGATCACAGACCTAAATGTAAAATCAAAATTATAAAAGTCCTAGAAGATAACATAGGAGAAAACCTAGATGACCTTAGATATGGCAATGACTTTTTAGATACAAAACCAAAGGCCTTATCAATGAAATAAAGAATTGATAAGCTGGACTTTATTAAAATCAAAAACTTCTACTCTGTAAAAGACAATCTCAAGAGAAGAATATAAGTCACAAATTGGAAGAAAATATTTACAAAAGACACAGCTGATAAAAGCTGTTATTCAAAATACACAAAGAACACTTAAAACTCAACAATAAAATAAACAATCTTATTAAAAATGAGCAAAAGACCTGAACAGACACTTCACCAAAGAAGATATATAAATGAAAAGACAGTCAACATCATAAGTCATTGGGGAACTGCAAATGTACACAATAATGAGATCCCAATACATACCTATTAAAATGACTAAAATCCAGAACAGTGACAGCATTTCGTGCTGGCACCAAATGCCAGAGAGGACATGGAGCAAGAAAAACTCTCATTCATTACTGGTGGGAATGCAAACTAGCATAGTCACTTTGGAATACAGTTTGCAATTTCTTACAAAACTAAACATATATTATCACAAAATCCGGCAGTTACACTCCTTGGTATTTACCTAACTGAACCGAAAACTTACGGCAACATGAAAACCTGCACAGAGATTTTTAAGGCAGCTTCATTCATAATTGCCAAAACTAAGAAGCAAGCAACTTGTCCTTTAATAGGTGAATGATTAATTAAACTGGAACATCCAGACAATGGAATATTACTTAGGACTAAAAAGAAATGAGCTATAAAGCCATGAAAAGACATGGAGGAAACTTAGATGCATATTACTTAGTGAAAGAAGCAGATCTCAAAAAGCTGTATGATTCCAACTATTTAATATTCAAGGAAAGACAAAACTATGGCGACAATGAAAGGATCAGTGGTTGCCAGGGATTAGAGGAGAGGGAGGGATGAACAGGAGCGCACAGAGGATTTTTCATTTGCCTTTCCATATCAATTTTAGAACCAGCTTGATTTCTACAAAAAAAATCCTCCTGGATTTGATGGTATTGCATTGAATCTACAGTTAAATTTGAACAGAACTGACATCTAACAATACTGAGACTTTAAATCCATGAGCACTGTATAGTTGTCCATTTACTACACTTTCTTTGGTTTTGTTCATCAGTGTTTTGTAGTTTCCAGCATATAGATCCCATACATATTTTTTTGAGATTTACACCTAAGTTGTATATAATTTTTGTGCTATTGTAAACAGTACTCATCTTTAATTTCAACTTCCAATTGTTCATTGCTAATATATAAAAATACAATTCATTTTTTTTAATCTTGTGTTTTTTTAAAGATTTTATTTATTTATTTGCTAGAGAGAGAGAGTGAGAGTACAAGCACAGGGAGCGGCAGACAGAGGGAGAAGCAGCCTCCCCGCTGAGCAAGGAGCCTGATGTGGGACTCGACCCCAGGACCCTGGAATCATGACCCGAGCCAAAGGCAGCCGCTTAACCGACTGAGCCACCCAGGCGTCCCTACAATTGAATTTTATATATTGACCTTGTATCCTAAAATCCTGCCAACCTTATTAGTTCTAGTAATCTTTTTGTAAATTCTTTGAGATTTTCTACATAGTTGTTCATATCAGCTACAAGCAGATTATAGTTTTATTTAACTTTCAAGTTTGTACGCCTTTTATCTTTTGTCATGGTTTATTTCATCGGTTTGGACCCAGAAGAAAACTGAATAGGAGTGATGACAGTGGACAGCCTTGCCTTGTTTCTGAGCTTACAGGGAAAGCATTCAGTCTCACCATTAAGTATAATGTTAGCTGTAAGTTTATCATAGATGCCCTTTATCTAAGGTTGAGGAAGTTTCCCTCCTGCTCCTAGTTTGCTAAAGTTTTTATTATGAATGGATGTTGAATTTTGTCAGGCACTTTTTCTCCATCTATTAAGGCTGATTATCGTTTTTCTTAGTCTGTTGATACAATAAATTACACTGGTTGATTTTCAAATGTTATATTGCTTTCCTAAGATAAATCTCTTTTTCATGACCTACTACTCTCTTTATACGTTGGTAGATTAGATTGGCTATTATTTTGTCGAGGAATGGACTCATACAATATGTGATCTTTTGTGACTGGATTCTTCTTTTTAGCATAATGTTTTCAAAATTTGTCCCTGGTGTAGCATGTATCAGTATTTTGTTCTTTTTTGTTGCTGAAGAATATATTCCATCGTATGGATATACCACTTTTTGTTTATACACTCATCAGTCGAAGGACATTTGGATTGTTTCTACTGTTGGCCATTATAAATAATGCTTCTATGAATATTTATGTACAAATTTTTATATAAATAAATGTTTTCATTTATCATGGGTATATACCTAGAACTAGAATTGCTGGGTCATATAGTAACTCTATGTCTAATAGTTTGAAAAACATTCAAACTGTTTTTAAAGTGGCTATACTAGGGGCGCCTGGGTGGCTCAGTCAGTTAAGCATCTGCCTTCGGCTCAGGTCATGATCCCAGGGTCCTGGGATCGAGCCCCGCGTCTGGGCCCCTGCTGTGCTTCTCCCTCTCCCTCTGCTGCTCCCCCTGCTTGTGCTCTCTCTCAAACAAATAAAATCTTTAAACAAACAAAGTGGCTGTACTATTCTACATTTCCATCAGCAGTGTTTGAGGGAATACATTGTATGAGGGGAACCAATTTCTCCACATCCTCTTCAATACTTATTATTATCTGTATTTTCTTACTGTGTTTAGTTTTTAAATGTTTCTGCTTTGAACACCATATATTTCTAAAAATAAATAAATAAACACCATATATTTCTGTATAGCCCATATCTCTCTAAGAGAAGATTTTAGATGGTCTGTTTAATTATAGCAATGTCAATAAAGCCAGAATCAGTTAGTGAAACATTATAAAATTCAAATATACATTGTCTATAACCTATGTTAAATAAATAAAATTTTCAGGGCGCCTGGGTGGCTCAGATGGTTAAGCGTCTGCCTTCGGCTCAGGTCATGATCCTGGGGTCCTGGGATCGAGCCCCCACATCGGGCTCCCAGCTCAGCGGGGAGTCTGTTTCTCCCTCTGCCTCCCCCCTGCTCATGCTCTCTCTCTGTATCTCTCTGTTTCAAATGAATAAAATCTTTAAAAAATAATAAAATAAATACAAAAATAAAATTTTCTACTGCAAAGTAGTTTATATAGTCTCAAGAGTAGGGGCGCCTCGGTGGCTCAGTCATTAAGCGTCTGCCTTCGGCTCAGGTCATGATCCCAGGGTCCTGGGATGGAGCCCCGCATCAAGCCCCGCATCGGGCTCCCTGCTCGGTGGAAAGCCTGCTTCTTCCTCTCCCATTCCCCCTGCTTGTGTTCCCTCTCTCACTGTGTCCCTCTCTGTCAAATAAATAAAATCTTTAAAAAAAAAAAAATAGTCTCAAGAGTAAAGATCAGTGTGTCACTGGAGAACAACTTGCTGATGAACTGGCCTGATCCAAATTCATGAAGACAGAAAAAAAGAAACTATTCAAGAAAAATCTGGCTAGAACTTTATTTATCCAACCTGACTAAATATTCATATTTTGCTCCCAAAGGGCTAAGCCATTTTTTCCAGCTTTAATGAGGTGTAACTGACAAATGAGAATCATATATATTTAAAGTATACAATGTGATGTTTTGATATGTGTATATGTTGAGAAATATTACCACCATCAAGCTAATGAACAAATCCATCCATCACCTCATATTGTCACCTTTGTGTGTGTGTGTGTGGTGAGAAAACATAAGATCCACTCTCTGAGCAAATGCAACTGTAAAACATTGATGAAAGAAACTGAAGAAGATATAAGCAAATGGATTTATGTATTGGAAGAATTAATACTGTTAAAATGTCCATACTACTGAAAGTGATCTACAGATTCATGCAATCCCTACCAAAATTCCAATGACATTTTTTACAGAAATAGAAAATGCCATCCTAAAATTCATATGGAACCACAAAAAAAACTCCAAATAGCCAAAGCAATCTTGAAAAAGAACCACAAAGCTGGAGCTATTAAACTTCCTCATTTCAAACTACATTACAAATCTAGAGAAACCAAAACAGTACAATACTGGCTAATATTTATACTTTAAAAATGTCAAATTTTCAGCTTTCACCCTCATCTCCTTAACAGCACATAATGACTATCTCAGTGCTTTTCACTTTCAGACCATCCATGTCAACAATTTTTTTTTTTTTTCTGGAGATACACACTATGGAAATGTGTGCCCTCTGGTTTCAGCCATAATTTTGATGAAGGCTAAATCAGGAATATTTTGGTCTTATAATTGTATTTACAAATTAATATTTGATAAATATAAATTTTTTAATGAGCATCAATTTCTCCCATTAAATTAACAAAAAAAATTATTGATAATATCCAGCATTGTGAAGGACCCTGAAAGACGGTTATTCTGTCTCATCCAGTGGAAGTTTGAATTAATACAAGCTTTCTGAAGGACAATTTGGAAACATATTTTAAAAGTTTTAAAAATGTGCAAACCCTTTGACCCAGCAAATTCTTCTTGTAGGAATTTGTGCTAAGGAAATAATTAGATATTTAGTCAAAGTTTTATGCATAAAAATGTTCACCTGTTCATAATGGAAAAGTAAGAAAACTTTTAAATAGCTAAAAATGGGAGATGGCCAAGGGTTAAATAAAATGCAATCTATTTGTGTCTTATAATATTATGCAACAATACAAAAATCATGTTTTCAATTAACTTTCAATGGCCTGAGACAAGTTTCTAATGTTATGTTTAAAAAAAAAAAGCAACGTATAATACTAGCTACTATGAGCTCCCCACTTACTGAGATAAGATAGACATTGATAAAACTAAACATATTAGCAGTGATAAGTCATCCATGGGGGATAGGATTATGGGCAGTTTTGGTTTTTTTTTAAAGATTTTATTTATTTATTTGACAGAGAGAGACACAGTGAGAGAGGGAACACAAGCAGGGGGAGTGGGGGAGGGAGAAGCAGGCTTCCCTCTGAGCAGGGAGCCCGATGCGGGGCTCGATCCCAGGACCCTGGGATCATGACCTGAGCCAAAGGCAGACGCCTAGCGACTGAGCCACCCAGGTGCCCCAGATTATGGGCAGTTTTTAACGGAGTGGGATTGGGTGTAGGGGTGTGCGTATGTGATGTGTGTGTGTACGCACAGACGTGGGTATATTTTCAAAGTTTTTTGTAGTGAACATGTTTTACTTTTATAACAGTGATGAAGGGGATGTACAGAAGTGTTCTTAATGTCACCTCTGTTTAAAACCACTTTTTTCTTTTACTGCACAGAGATAAATGTCTCTTTCAAGAATACCTCATTTTGCTTTCTCCAAACGTTGCAAAAACACCTTAGATAATGAGCAGTTTATTTGCAGTAATAACATATTGGCACTACTTAGGGAACTAGCTCACAGAACTTTTCCCTATGGCAAAACAAAAATGTCATACACGGAGGCATTACAGTGTTTATGCTAACTCTGGCATTTTACACGCTTGAGCTCATTATCAGTCTCATTAATTTTGGGATTGTTAATAGCACTGCTATTTATATGATGACTTAACCTTTACAAATTTATATCAGAGATTTTAAAACTCAATGGAGAATGTGTCTAGAATGTAAGAGGATGTATCTTTGAGTGATTTTTACCAGTGGGGAGCATATTTTGATCCTTACTATCTTTAAATAATCGGGATGCCTAGCTAGAGAAAAGTCGAGAAACACTATTTTATCAGTAAAGGTATAAAAAAAATCGTAAATGGCTAACTGGCTTTCATAAAAATGCGTACGAGTGTCAAAAATACCTACGAAATTAAAAACAAAAGAAAACTAAGGGCGTGTTTTCTAGATGTTCCCTTTTACGAAGGTAATTTGCAGAGAAGCACGGAATATGAACCTTTTAACAACGAGCCTTATTTTCTAGCAAAAGCTATCCCAGGCTTAAGTCTGAGTGAGATAAACGGGGGAATCCAAAGGGATAAAAATACAGGAAGTTCTCTATTTTAACTGTCAGGGATGCAGTGGGGCCCCGCCGTTCACCTTCGCCACCAGACGGCTGAGGCGGGTTTGCACGGCCGTTTCCTCGCGGGTCACAGAGTCGTTCTGGGTCAGCGGTGTTTCCGCGGAGCTGTGAAGTGTTTTACAAGCGCTGTTAACGCCACGATACAGGAGCAGCATAAGAGCAGTAGGAACCATTATTACCTTCCATCTGAAAGCACGATTATTACCTGCTGCTGAGAGGAAGAATGTGACGGCAAAAATCTCCACGTCGGACAAAATACCGAATCCGTGGCCGAGGCTGCGTAACAGCGCTTCCACACCTATGGACGGTGGCCCCGCGGGGATTACGGCCTGGTTGCCCCTCGGCTCCCAATCGATCCAGTCTCACTCCGCGCTCTTTGATGCCGGAGCCGGGATTCTCAAGCCACCGGCCCGCTTTGTCGGCTCTTCGTCAGGACAGAGGCTGGGGGAGGACGGGAAGGACTGGCTCGGTCCCGTCTGTTCCTGTCTGCTTGCGGTTCCCATGATGCTTTTCTTTTTTTTCTTTTTTCTTTTTTTTTTAATTTGAGAGAGAGAGAATGAGAGACAGAGAGCACGAGAGGGAAGAGGGTCAGAGGGAGAAGCAGACCCCCCGCCGAGCAGGGAGCCCGATGCGGGACTCGATCCCGGGACTCCAGGATCATGACCTGAGCCGAAGGCAGTCGCTTAACCGACTGAGCCACCCAGGCGCCCCTCCCATGATGCTTTTCACCCTGACAGCCGCAGTGCTTTCCCACAACAGCAGCGAAATTCAGTTCTCGGTTTCCCCCGTACTTGCAAACTCCCGTCTCCCATAGAAACAGGATATACAACAGCGGGCCACCCCCTTCAAGATCTGGGCCCCGGACCACAGAGCTCCCCATTTCAAACTCAGAACCACAGCACCAGTCAAGCAGCACCATCTCCAGCTCCACAGAGGTCTGAGTTGCCGTTTCATGGCACCCCTCCTCTTAGTCCCCTCTGCAGGGGACTGGTACAGGCTTCCTACACTTGCTGCCTTTTTGATTCCCTAAAGCTCTCTTTTTACCCTTTCAGCAATTTAATTAACCCTATACCTAGTGAACAGTTCTTTACATTAAATTCCATTGGTTCAAAGAGCTGGTGTGGTTTGTTTTCAAATTTGACCTTCTCTTAGTCACTTTGAGCTCTGCAACATGTTACCACAGGCTAAGTGGCTTAAACAATAAACATTTATTTCTCACAGTTCTGGAGCCTCGAAGTCCGAGATGAAGTCAGTTGGGTGCTGGGTAGGGCCCTCTTCTGGGTTGTAGGCTGCTGACACTGCATCCTCACAGGGCAGAGAGCTCAAGCTACCTCTCCAGCTCCACCCTCATGACCTAATGACCTCCCAAAGGCCCCACCTCCAAACCATCACATTGGGTGGGAAGGTCAGGGGGTCACCAAGATTTCAACATACAAATTTGAGATGACACATTCAGACCACTGCAGACCCTAACTAATACAGAAAAGAATTTGGCAATGTCTAGCAAAATGACATGACTTACCCTTGACCCATCAATACTTCTTCTAGTACTCCATGCAAAAAGCTATATGGTCTAGGATTTTCTTTGAAGTGCTATTTGTAACAGCAAAGATTGGAAACAAAAATGTCTATCAATGGTACATGCACATAACAGAATATTATAAAATCAAAAAAAAAAGGAATGGGAAAAGTTTCTATATATTGTTATGGAGTGATCTCCATGATAAGTGGTTAGGCAAAAAAAAGGGCGGGGAGAAAATATGCATAAGACACCCCTATTTGTCTACAAAAGAAAAAAATAAAAGCATATTCACATATTTTCTTTTATTAAATGAAATTGACAGATAAACAAAAAAATACAGGGTGCCTGGGTGGCTGTTAAGCATCTGCCTTCAGCTCAGGTCATGATCCCACAGTTCTGGGATTGGGTCCCACAAAGGGCTCCCTGCTTAGTGGGGAGTCTGCCCACTTCCCCTCCCCTCAGCTTGTGCTCCCTCTTGCTCACTCTCTCAAATAAATAAATAAAATCTTAAAAAAAAAAATACATAAGAGGTAGGAAAGAATAGGATGAAGAAGACTGGGATAGAAGCTAGACTTCTCGGGACACCTGGGTGGCTCAGTCAGTTAAGCCTCTGCCTTCGGCTCAGGTCATGATCCCAGGGTCCTGGGATCGAGTCCCACATCAGGCTCCTTGCTCAGCAAGGAGCCTGCTTCTCCCTCTGCCTGCCTCTGTCTCTCTCTCTCTCTCTGATAAATAAATAAAATCTTAAAAAAAAAAAAGAAGCTAGACTTCTCTGAATATACTTTGTTTTATAGATTTGACTTTGAAAGATTCTGGTACCAATTTCAACGTGGGGGTGTGTGTGTGGTAACTGGGGAGCGGGGGTTCCCACACCAGCAAGCAATTCTCAGACAACAGCTGGGTATCCCACAATTTAAATCAATTCTGACACTAACCACCTGAAGAAAGCATCAAATCTCACAGGTTGAGGGCTGATTCCAACAAGACTGTCCCCCATCCGCATTTCAGATGCTAGTCACAAGTCCAGGTTGTCACCTGTGCTTCTGACAAGCTACATAGAGTGGAGGTTCTAACAACCCCCTTCTTGCTAGAGCACATACAACTCAGAGAAACATTTTACTTACGAGATCACTGGTTTATTATAAAGGATATTAACTCAGGAAGAGCCAGATGGAAGAAAGCATAGACCAAGTTATGGGGAAAGGGTGCAGAGCTTCCATGCCCTCTCCAGACACACCACTCTTCCCAAATCTCCACATTTCACCAAGTCTGAAGATCTCCGAACCCTGTCCTTTGGGGTTTTATAGAGGCTACGTTACACAGGCATGACTGCTTAAATCACTCCTAGCAATTGATTCAACCTCCAGTCCCTCTTCAGCTCCCAGGCCTGAGAGTTCCAACCCTAATCACACCGTTGGCTCCTCTGGCAACCAGCCGCCAGCCTTAGATGCTTGCCAAAAGCTGCCTCATTAACATAACAAAAGACACCTTTATTGCTCTTATCATTCAGTAAATTCCACGGGTCTTAGGAGCTCTGTGCCAAAAGCTGGACAAAGACCAAATACATATTCCTCATCTCAAATCACAATATCACAACTTTGAAACTAAAAATAATTTACATAATTATAAATCATATTCATAAATAAAATTAAAAATTTTTAAAGGATGTATGTTATAAACAAAAACTCCATCCACTGAAAAGACATTGTTTCTACAAAGACCAACTCCACAGCCATGAGCATCCCCAGGGCACAGATTATGTCTCTAAATACCATTTCCCAGTAACAGGAATCAGGTTCTAGGTCTGGGACAGAAAATATACAAAGTGAATGAGGAATCTCTTATTATAAGGGATTATATATTCTGGTATATGCTTATACCAGAAAGCAAGGAAGCTATCAAAGACAGCTAGGTTATGTCAAAAAAAAAGACTCAGGAGCCAACTTGAAGATATTCTATTAGAACATCTTCATTTCCATCTCCTAATGATTAGTGAGTCTAGGAAATGATCATCAATGTCTGCTAACATCAAAAAAAAAAAAAAAAAGAAAGAGAAAACAAGGTGTTATGTGAGTCCTAATAAAAGTATACAACATCATCTATGAAGTATTCTTGTGCAAAACACAAAAGCATAATCTAATCAAGCTTCAAAATACATATACCTATTTGCAGAGGATAGAAGAACATATTAAACGACACCAAGGAGATGCAATTAGCAAAATCCAGGTGGTAGAACACTACAGGACAATTATTTCTTCAACAAATCAATTGCAAGAAAAAAAGAGAATGTGTAGATCTGTAAATTAACAGAGAAAGGGTAATAGGCCCAATTTAAACAAACAAATTATTTAAAATTTTTATAAGATGATCGGGGAAATTTGAATATAGGCAGCATATTTTATGATATTTTGGGATTAGTGTATTGTTAACTTTGTTAATATAATGATGATATTGTGGTTACATTTTTAAAATAAAATATATGATACATGAAATTGTATAAAGTCAGGTATTTGCTTCCAAATTACCAGGTGTGGGAAGAATTAGGTGAGGATGTAGTAAAAACAATAATGTCCAAGACTTTATAATTGGAGAGTCTGGGTCATAGGTACATGGGGTTCATTTATAATTCTTTTTACTTTTTCATATGATTATATTTTCCATAATAAAAAGTCCATTTAAATTCAAAATCAGGGGCACCTGGGTGGCTCAGTCCATTAAGCATCTACCTTCAGCTCAGGTCATGAATAAGGCCCAATGTCAAACTCCCTGCTGGAGTGGGGGGAGCCTGCTTCTCCCTCTCCCCACCCCCTGCTTACGCTCTCTCTTGCTATCTCTCAAATAAATAAATAAAATCATATAAATAAATAAATTCAAAAATCACCTGAGTTGACATTTTTGGATCTAATTCTTTGATAACTTTTCCTATTACTTGCATGATTACTGCACTAGCCAAGTTTGCCATCCCTTCTAGAGTCAATTTTTGGTAATTTATATGTAATGCTGTGAACAAGAAAAATTATTCATTAGAATTTTTCTTAGAGAATAAAATAAATAAGTCCACTCTGAAGAGTATAATACTATAGGCAAACCCCGACCTTGGGAAGAACAGTCATACCTGATTTAAAAAAAAAAAAAAAAAGTGAGGAATTTCTTGGTTACATATGAAAGAAAGTGAGGGGAAGAGAGAAGAAAGAGTAGGGATGAAAAGGGCAAAGGCAGCAGATGGCTATGCAATATGTGATTGAATCCAATGAACAGAAATAGTCTCTATGAAATTAAAGGCTTGATAATAACATCTAACATCTAGTGAGCATGCACAATGTGCCACTTTTCTAAGCACGGTACACATATTAGCTCGTTCAATTTTCATTGCAACTCTGAAGAATTATTACCACTGTTTTCAAAATGAGGCTCGCTTCGGCAGCATATATACTAAAATGAGGAAAATGAGGCACAGAGAGGCTCAATACTTTTCCCATGTTGACACAACCAGTAAAACGTGGAGTCAGGATTAAACCCAGAATCGAACGCAATATGGCTACAGGGCCTGCATTCTTTAGCCATTAACTTTAGGGCAGAGTTGACAAAACTACTGCCTACGGGCCAAACACAGCCAGTAGCCTCTTTCTGTACCTTTTTTTTTTTTCAGGGGTGGGGGCACCCTGCTTGGAGCCCTGCAGGCCCGCTGCAGGGGTGCATAGTGACAGCCCAGGTGCCCACCGCGCCCTCCGCGCCTGGCCGGCTAGTAAGTTAAGGTCGCGGGATTCACCTGAGGAGTTGCCGGGTGATGCCAGGGCTCACCTGCAACAGGAGGGCCATCCGCCATGCGCGCTGGTCGCTGGCGAAGCAGTCGGCGAAGCAGTCGGCGGCGGTCAGCGGCAGCGCCCCTAGGCCGGCAAAGGACAAGGCTGCGCTGCCCGGGCGCACCAGGAGGAGGAAGCGGGAACGTAAGCCCCGCCCTGTGCCGCCTGCCGCCCCGCCCACCGCACCCCTGTTCTAGGCGCCCGGCAGGTAAG
Organism: Mirounga leonina; assembly: GCF_011800145.1. Lineage (NCBI taxonomy): Eukaryota > Metazoa > Chordata > Mammalia > Carnivora > Phocidae > Mirounga > Mirounga leonina. Next base: position 37,795,295 of record NW_023270433.1, on the reverse strand, counting down.
GCCTGCGTCTGAGTAGGGGGCGCACGCTGGGTCCCGGTGACCATCCAGCATGTCGTCCCCCAGGGCAGCAATAAGCGCAGCCCCCCATACATCCTGAGAGCTCAGAAAAGTTTTGCGGCTTTTAAAAAGGTTGTAAACCAAGAAGAGGAAGAAGGACGCGGAGAAGGAGTAATGTGTGCGCCCACGAAGACTAAAATATTTGCTCTCGGGGCGCCTGGGTGGCTCAGTCGGTTAAGCGACTGCCTTCGGCTCAGGTCATGATCCTGGAGTCCCGGGATCGAGTCCCGCATCGGGCTCCCTGCTCAGCGGGAAGCCTGCTTCTCCCTCTCCCACTCCCCCTGCTTGTGTTTCCTCTCTCGCTGTCTCTCTCTCTCTCTGTGTCAATTAAATAAATAAATAAAATCTTTTAAAAAAAATAAAATAAAATAAAATATTTGCTCTCTAGCCCATTACAGAAAAACTGAGGAACCCTTCCTGTGATCTGAGTGGTTTCCGTGTGGAAAATTGAAAAGCGGCAGATCGGCTCATGTTTAGATGATGCTGGGAAAATAAGTACAGCCTACATGGATGCAGGAGTGTGGATGCTTAGCAAACTATGGAGCAGTAACAAAATCCCAGAGCATGAGCAGGTTTTTGGATTGTCACAAGCAAATAGAAGTGCCATTTGAACCAAAGTCAACCAAATCTCTGAGGGGTGGAAGCTACAGCTGATACAGATTTTGTATATATTGGTCAGAAATTTTCTTTCTGAGTTTCAAAATTATTTGCATAGAATATTTTACAGTATTATATTAAAGTATTTTAACATCTATATTTGTAGTTATGTATCTCAATAAATGTTTGCATATTTTCTCATTTTTTAATTTGTCAGAGATTTGTATATTTTATTTATTTTTTCAAAGATGCAGTTCTCCCAATCAATGCTATATATTATATAATTCATTAATATTCTATGTTACTCGTTTATATTTTTAGCTTTTTTTCTAACTTCACTAATTTCTTTTTTTGTTTTAATAACTACAGAACTTAAGGTTATATATTTGCCACTCTATATAGCCTTTGGTTACATCCAAAATATTTCAGGGTGGGGGAGAGAGAGAGTTGTGATTGTTTTCAAAAAATTATTAGTGGAACAATATGTTCTCTGTTCACAAAATACCTCTTTAGAAATACAAATAAAACAAATATACTATAATATAAAACAAATATACTATAATATAAAACAAAGCAAATTCCAGTCAATGATTAAAACAGAACATATTACGAATGCAATCATATAATTTTATAAATGTGCTGCAAAGTCATTGGGGATAGGAGGCAGATGTAGAAGTAACAAGGTCAGCCACGAGTTGATAATTGTTGAAGCCAAGTGATGTCTATATGGGAGCTCATTATACATATCTCAGTAATTTTGTAACTTAATTTTAAATTTTTAAAATAAAGCTTAAAAAGTGACTAAATAAAAATGTTCCAGATTTCCAGCTTGGCAAAATTTGGGGCAGTCACAAGACAAGTTTAACAAACTGATTTTTTTTTTTTTTCTCAATGAAAAAACAAAATTGTACAAACTCAATTTGTGCCTGGTGATTTCAACCAGACATCATAGCATCCCCCACTCCCCACAAAACCATATAGATACCATCAGGGTCTGGGGGTTTATTCTACTTACAAGCTCGTAAGATCCTGTTACCATTTTGTAAATACTGGAAAAAGACACAAGACTCTTAAGTCACAGAAGAGGACTTTATTACCCATGGCACAGCGAGCAGCATGAGCATTGTCCCAGATCCCATGGGGTAATGTGGAAGGACCCGGAAAGATGTACTACATACAATGGGTTTGGGTTGCTGATGAGGAACACAGCTTGGGAATCCACTGTTTTTATAGTAAGTGATAAGAAAGCCTGTACTTGAACCTGCATGTACCTGTGACCCAGATTCAACAATTACAAACTTTTAGATGATATGGTTCTATACTCTTACTCAGTTCTTCCCCCAACCCAATCATTTTGAAGCGAATATCTGACCTACATATAATTTCAACTCTCAAGGTTGTTCGTTTTAAACACAACCCTGAGAAATGGCATTAGGAAACAAGAGTCAGGAAGAAATTTGCATTCTTGGCACACCCAACAAACAGGTGCAGGGATGTTCAGGGCCTATAGAATACTATTTTCCCCATCAATCCACCTTTGTCCCTACCTGTCTTGGATCCTGGCAAACTGTCACTGAAGTATTTCACTCTGTTGGCCACTCTGATTAATTTAACCAACAGAGGCTAGAACTAAATCTGTTCAATTGGTCTCACACAGCACTTAATTAAGGCTACTGTCATCAGGACTCCAAACAATGAGATGACGTTAACCTGTAGTATTGACCTCAAATATGCCTTCCGGGGTCCTGGACCCAGGCAACTGTCCCAGGGGAGACCAGAGGACTATTTCAGACAGTCGGGATTTGATCTAGTCTAAGACCCATTCATTATCCATTTCACTAACCTGCTGATCTTTAGTGTCATCACCAATAATTACAGGAGGCAATAGATGGGCAAATAATCCACCTCTATCCCTGACGGAGAGCTATTTCATGGCCCATTCCAGCCATATACAAGCATATAACCCAAGTAGGCACAGGTAACTCCTATCAGGATTTGTCATTAAACCTGATTTGGATCAGCATCACGTCGGTTCGATTAAGTCACATGGGCAGTGTCCCTGAATGGTTGTAACTTCCTTTCCTATCTATGGCACATCCCTCTCAGGCATCAGAGAAGCATGTGAATTTGTAACAGAATGGGGGGAGGTGGTGCCAGTCCGTGTGTTTGTACCTGTTTAAAGGGGCTCCATGTTGAGAGCTGCAACTGAAGGTTGCTCGGGCACAGCAGTGTATCTGACCATCAGCCACGTCCACAGACTGTCTGCTGCACCTGCTGTTCACCTTGAGTGATGGTGCTGGGTCTAGGCAACAAAGAGAATATTCATTGCCCCCACGCTTGTACATCTGGAGTCTAAGGTGTTCCTACCACAGCTGCCAGGGCTGTTTAATCCCGAAGGCTATGGTCTTCCAAGGGGTGGACCAGATAAGAGACCAGACAGCTAAGTCATTGGGACTATCCCAAGAGTCAGTAAAAAATACATTTCATCACAGGGAGTATTGATCAGAGTTGTAAAAACGGCCTTGGGGTTTGTGCAGTGAGTGAACAACAACGCCAATTTTGCATACGGCATATATGGAGCAGTAAACAACGCCAATTTTGCGTACGGCATATATGGAGCAGTAAACAGCTGGAGGCCCCCAGTGGACACTAACAGGTTTGAGCTTAGCCAAACCATCAGTGAACCAGGCCCCAGCATTAAGGTGAGCCTCTGGGAACTGAGGGCCCCATTGCTCCTGTGGCTTTATTTCAGGTGCTATAATGTGAATCTAGTTTCCCCACAGCAGTAGCTGCTGCTTTTCCATATAAACCAAGATGCTGCTGGAGTCAGGCTCCTAGGTCCTTGAATATCGAATTTCCAAGTGTGGAAACAAATTTCCAGTTTGACAGGTGAGGTATATTGGACCTTTTCCTTATTTGTTGTCAAGCCTGATCTAACCCACACCCAAATGGGGACGTTTTGTGAAGTCACGGGTCAGGTTTTCTTTTTCAACAAGAGCTCAGCAACAGGTCAATAGTCACGCCTCCTACCCCCTTCCCCAACCCCCCACTCCCCTGCCGCAACCCCAGTTTTTTAAAAGAGGTGCACTTGGTGCCTGGATCAGCAGGTGGCGATGTTGTACTAGGGAATTGCTTCTCTGAATTTCTCAATAGTTGTTTTTAACTAAAGCTGTGATTTCCATTTCTTCTCAGATTTTATATTCTTTTTGCTAGACCACCGATAAGAGGACAGAGATTACCTCTCTACATGCCACAGTCCTTGAATGAAAGAATCCTTTCTGGACTTCATGAGTATTCACATATTACAAGCACGTATAACATGAATATCAATTATACATTCGGCAGTGAAAGACAATAGTACATTGAATCAGCCCAAAAAGCCCTCCCTACCAGGTCACTTTAATTTTCCTTCTTCACAGGAAATGTTGCCCAAACCCCCTCAGTTGATTTTTGGATGCCTCCCCTCACCCCCCACCCCCAGCAAGGATCCCATCCTTGGCATTACTAACGTTTTGGGTTGGATAATTATCTGTTTGGGGAGATGTCCTGTGCATCCCTGCTTCTACTCACTATGTGCCAGTAGAACACACCCTCCTTCCTTTAGTTGTGACAACCAAAGATATCTCTAGACATTGTCAAATGTCTAGAGAACCACTGCCCCATGGAACATGGACCAATAGACCAAGAAGTCTAATAGGCATATAAAGGGCTACAGCTGCTGGAAGTCTAGAAGGTGGGGGGACACAGACAGAGGGGGAGGAAGATAAGCTTTGGAGGATGGCTTTTTTTTTTAATCCTTTGTCTCTTCAAGCCAGGCTCCACACCGATTTCCTTGCACATATTCTTGTGGGTTTCTCCACAGTCCTTGGTGCCTTCAGCTACCCTGGCACCTAGCACCCCAACCCCCCACTAACTGGGCAGGATTGTAGCCTGGGCACTTGCAATCACCAAAGCTAAAAATATTTGAGTTTCTCCCTTCTTGAGGTTCCTCAAGCATACTCAGCTTTCTCCTTAAAGCAGCTGAAGTTGGGGTGTGGGGGAAGGGAGGAATTGGGAGGTGCAGAGGAACAGAGCAGTCCCTTGCCAGTAAGCAAGGCTTTGTATCAACTTTCAGTTTCAAGTAGCTGCCAGCAGGGCTCATCCAAAACAGCGCCCGTTTCTGATCCACCTAAGTTTCTATCTCCATACAGCTGACATCATTTATCTAAATTTGGGGACCCCCTGACTCAGCAGCTACAGCCACTTTTGGCTGCCCCACTGTCATATAACATCCCTTTCTCTTTCTACTCTTGAGTGAGTACAATCAAAACATCATTTGGGTAAATTGTTTCAATCCCGCTTTGTATCACTTATCCTCTAAATGTACATTGAGGGGGCAGGAGGGGCCTACTCTGCACCTTGCTCACCACTTGGATAAAAGCATTTGCTTCTAGATCCTGGAGAGTCTTCTCTTGCCCACTAACACAGCCTATAGGGTCTTCCAGAAAGGCATGTCTCTGCCAGCATCCCATCTTGTCACCAAAACTGTCAGAAACTAAGATTTTACCCTATGCGTGTTAATAATTTAGCCTGTTACTGTTTCATGGATGTTGGCAGAAGACACGAGATCCTTGGGTCAGAGATAAAGTACTTTATTACTGATACACAGCAAGTAGCATGAAAATAATGTCACATCAGTTACCCGTGGGGACTAGGTAGAGGGCCCAGGTGGACGCTATGCATACAGGGAGTCTGCTTTGTGGCTTAGGAAAAATGAGTTTAGGGAATCCAATGCTTTTGTAGTAACTGCAAGACAGGTCAGAAAGAAATACCCAGGGGTGCCTGGGTGGCTCAGTCGTTAAGCGTCTGCCTTCGGCTCGGGTCATGATCCCAGGGTCCTGGGATCGAGCCCCGCATCGGGCTCCCTGCTCCGTGGGAAGCCTGCTTCTCCCTCTCCCACTCCCCCGCTTGTGTTCCTGCTCTCGCTAACTCTCTCTCTCTGTGTCAAATAAATAAATAAAATCTTTAAAAAAAAAAAAAAAGAAAGAAAGAAATACCCAGAATGAAGGACAAAGAGAATAGAGGGTGGAAAAGAATGAAGAGAATATAAGAGCATGGGGGCTGTAGTAAGATTTTTTTAAAGTGGTTAATCTAATATATGAAAACAGTCTCCTCATAAACTGGAAATGAAAATGAGTCCAATTAGTGCCATATTTGCTATTTTTCTCTCATTTGTCGATGTTAGCAAATCATTTTCTTGAAAAAAAAATGAAAAAGTCAGTAGCTGCAGCCTCAGGATAATGATATTACTGCTCCTGACTTCCAACATCTCCATCCCCCAGGACGAGGAGCATTTTCACTTGTGTTCACCTAAACTGTAGGGCTGCATCAGGGATCTTTGTACTATAACCAGGGAGAAGAAGCCCTGAAAATCAATGAATAAGGAATTCTGGACTATGTGGTGTTGGACCAAAGTTCCCTCCTAGAACACTCACGTTCCTCTTCTTTTCTGCAAAGAATCATTTATAACCTCAGAGCATCTGATGATTTCACTTAAATAAAATTATACTTCATCACATAGAGTTAAAAGCACAAGCTCTGGAGTTAAATCTGCCTTTGTTCAAAACCCAGCATCACAGTTATGTGATGCCAGTTATGTGACCTGAAGTAGGCATAATATCACTCTGAATCTGTTTCCTTATCGGTGATATGGTAACAATGTCACCAAGCTTCAAAGGGTTGTTGTGAAGATTCAGTGGGACATTTGACCACATTTGGCTTTTATCACTAGTTATGTGGAGGGGGATGGCGTTTAAAGCAGATGGCCAGGGGTTCCTAGTTCCTTGGGAAAGCAGCTCAAGGATTCAGGCACTGAGGCAGTAAGAAAGGGAGCACAAAAATTAAGTAGATGATGGCTGTGGAGGGGGGTGGCAGTTGGATGTTTGTGGGGGGCCAAGATGAGGCTAATCACTGCCTTTCTCTATTATGAATAAGCATTTTTTAAAGGAATGGAAAACATTTATTTCAAACTTCCTCTAGTATGAGGAAGACATACATTGAGTGATGAACACGGGTATTCTAGAGTTCCCTCAAACAAGAATTTCAGGAAGGACCAGGGTGCCTGTGTGGCTCAGTCAGTTAAGCATCTGCCTTCGGCTCAGGTCATGATCTCAGGGTCCTGGGATCGAGCCCCGCATCAGGCTCCCTGCTCCGTGGGAAGCCTGCTTCTCCCTCTCCCACTCCCCCTGCTTGTGTTCCTGCTCTCACTGTGTCTCTCTCTGTCAAATAAATAAATAAAATCTTAAAAAAAAAAAAAAAAGAATTTCAGGAAGGACCACCTTATACTTCATGCATTGCCAATGTTTCCCCCTCTGGGCCATGGATAACATGGAACAAACGGTAATACAGTAGGGGGCAGGAAGAAACTGACAGTAAGTAAGAGTCAACAAACTTATATTGAACACCTACTATGTTCCAGGCTCTGTGTTAGGGGTGATGAACAAACTGACATGGTCTCACCCTCATGGCTTATATTTCAGGCAGCAGCTCCCTGGTGCCAATCTGTGGACATGCTAGATCACCCGCAGTGTTTAGATTCCTCAGACTCTGAGCACAGATCCCACCCCTTACCTAATGAATCAACATTCACCACTACCTTCTGTGGAAAATTTTTTGAGCATTCCCAGACCCACAAAATAACTTTTTAGGCTTTTCTGATACCTTAGGACACATCTTGCTAAGGGATGCACAAAATCAATCGAGATAAAGCACAGATGCTCACAGACGGTCCAAAGCCATGGTGGCTTGATGCTGTGTTGCTGACTGAGTGTAGTTCTGGGAGGAGCTTGGCGGGGCCACTCTCCCCATCTAACAGCTTGCGGCAAAACAAACACTGAATGCTATTTTCACTTTTCATCTTTCTCATAAAAGTGAAAATCGTTTTCAGATTTCTTTCAGTTAGCGAAAACAGGTAGGACCGTAGGTCTTTCATAAAACTGAAGTGTGGAACACTGACTCTTAAAAAGTAAGGGATATCTGGATTTCCTTCATGGTTTGGGCCAGTGTTTACTAATAAATTCCAGTTCCCTTTAGAGTTTTGATTTTATCATTTCCTGTCAAGAAATGATATACTAGACATACTAGGTGTCTGTTATCATTGAACATGATCACCCTAACTTCCAAGGGAACTCTATTATTATTTTTCAGAGTTTGTGGTGAACCTCTGGCATGTGGTAGACACTCAAGGAAAGTTCGTTCAATGAATGTGCATAAGAAGAATGGGTGAATGTGAATTTAGGAAGCGTGTGGGAAGAAAGTCTTCTTCCATATTGGAAATACAGTAAATATCTCATCTTTCAAAGTTCAATATAACCCTTTATATTTAAAAATTAGATATAATTAGGGGATAGCTGTACCCTAGTATAACATGATGAGGAAAGTATGGGCTTAGAAGACAGACAGGCATGAGGACTGAATCCCAGCTATGGGGCATTTCATATCTGCAAAATGGGGTAATATTCCTCACTTCACAGGGCAGATGGAGGAGTTGAATTAAATAAGATATGTGAAGATCCAACCATAGGACCCTGCACAGAGGAGCAGAATGGTAACTAACTGGTAGCAGTGGGAATTAGTTTTAGTTATTAGCTATTCGTCCTATAAGCTGTTTATTCAGATGTTCAAGATAGAAAACTACAGTAATTTTCCATATAAGTTGGCAGGCAAACCTCACCACTTTTGATCTAGAAAGATCTAATCACTTCTTTCTACTCACATTTGTTTGAAAGGGTGCAACTCCAACCAACCTATCAATCAAAAGTGGATCTTGTGAAGAAGGCCCACTCAGTGTCAACTCTCAGCCATTCCTCTGATATCCGACTGGTGAACAGCCTGCATTATAAAGTGTCGTCACACGTTAAAAAAATTTTTTTTACACTAGAAACTTTGCATTCATAACCATGGGAACGTCGAAGTCCTATTATGTCAGCGTGATTCCGATGCCCATTTGGTACGTTTTGCAAGGCATTAAGGCGGGAGTAGGGGTAGGGGGTGGACACAAGGGGGTGAAAGGGGGCGAGGCGGTGAGGAGAGGGGTAACGTGACCACACATACGGGAGCAGCCAAAGAATGAAGCCTCTACCTTTATGGCAAAGTCACTTTTTAAAAGCAAAAAAGAAAAACGACATTTCTTCCCCACCCCTTCGGCTCACTTCCTAGCGGGAGCCGGGCAGTCACACCCTATACCTCGGAGCGAGCGAAAGTCCCCCGCGCCCCAGGCCGAGGGCCCGCAGAGCCGAAGGCGGCCGAGCACGCGTCGGCGCGCTTCCTGCCGCGGAGCCCTTAGCCACCGCCCCCTCCCGCCCACGGCCAAGTCGCTCGGCCCGGGCCGGGCGGGGCAGCCGGGACAGACTCCGCCCCGCCCCTCCGGCCGCGGCCCCGCGGCGCCCGAGCCCGGCGCCCCCCGCCCCGCCCCGCCCCTGCTCCGCCCACCGGCCGGGGGCCCTGGGGGACGCAGGGGGAGGGGCGCGGAGGCGGCGGCCCCTGGACCCGCGCAGCGCACTGGAGCTAGCCCCGCGCTTGGCGCCCGCCCGCCCGTCAGACCCCGGCTGTGCTTTCCGCGGTGAGTACTGGCCCGGCCCGACGGATGTCCCGGGCGGGAGCGCCGGCCGCCCTGTCCCCGGGGCGGTCGGCGCGAGCCTCTGCCGCGGCGCCCGAGGCCCCTTCCCCGAGCGGGACTGAGGTACGCAGAGCGGCCCGGGGCTGGAGAGGAGCCGGGGAAGGCCCAGGGGAGAATCGGGGAGGGGACTAGCTCCTGGGGATTGACCTCTCCGCCTTGTCTCCAGCCTGTGCCGCGCTGGGGACAGGGTTCGGGGACTGGAAGTGGCTTTCCTCGTCCCTCTTTTGCCTTGGCTGTGCATGCCGCCGGGGAGTCCTCGCCGAGGTTGTGCGGGCCTCACTGGGAGTCCTCATCCAGGCTCCACAGGCCGGCCGAACTGGCGAATCCTAACCCAGAGGAGGGTGTGCGGGCCTCGCTGGGGTGTCCTGACCCCGGGAGGGTGTGAGGGCCTCACGAGGGAGTTCCCGGCGCGCCCGGGCTTGCGGAATAGGGAAATCCTCCGGCAGATCGGGGAATGCACACCAAGTGGTAAGGGGCAAATGGGGTGAGGTGGAAGAGTTGGGCACAGAGCCTACCCTCATAGATTCAGAGACCCAGGAAGGAAAATGAGCTGCCTTTCCTAATCCAGCCAGACATCAGAATGGCACGTCTTTCCTGCAACACACATAACCCGCCTGACAGGCTTGGGGGCAGGGAGACAGCCTCTAGGACAACAGTCCTCAAACTTTCGGGGGGCTCAAAACCCCTTTACACATAAAAGTTCCTATACCTTTTGTTTATGTGGGTTATATTTTTTATATTTACCATATATATAAAACAAAATTTACCATATTTAATAATCATTTTTTAAAATAGTGCACGTATTATATATTAACATAGCATTTTATGAAAATATCCATATTTTCCAAAACAGAATGTTACTGAGAAGAGTGGCGTTGTTTTATATTTTTGCAAATATCTTTATGTCAGGTTTAATAGAAGGCAGCTGGATTCTTAATATCTGCTTCTTCATTCCGTCTTGCAATATCACATCATGTAGCCTCTGGAAAACTCTACCGTATACTCCTGAACATGTGACAGTGAAAAAGACAAATTGCTTCTTGGTATTATAATGGACGTTGTTTTGATCTTGTGGATACCTAGAGTTCCTGCACCACACTTTGAGAACCACTGGTGTAGGAAATGCTTTGGAGGCTTCAGTCATTGGTCCTGCTTCTTGTTTGGGATGCTTGCTCTAAATGGAAATACACACCACCCCATGCATGGACAATGTTAACCTCTGGAATTTGGGACCAAGCTTGATCTTGCTTTGGAAACTAAGTACTAGGTCCCCACATAAGAGATGATGAGCCCCAGTGAGTGGCCGCCTGAAAACTCAGCAAGGCTCACAGATGGCTCTGGTTGTTTCTGTGCCCACAGAGCTGATCTGTCTGTGTGCCCAGGTCGAGCAGTGATGTGGCAAACAGGACCTGTGGGTTCAGAGAAGTGGCCACGGGGAGCTCATGCCAAGTGTGTAGGGGTTGGTGTGAGTTACCAAGTAGTCAAAAAGTCATTTCCAAAAGAACATTGCCTTCCTTTCCTCCACGTTCATTGCTATTTGTATTTGTGTAGCCTTGAGCTTGTTGAAATAATATTAGGATTCCCCCGTCTTGCTGCTCTTTCACTTTCCACTTTTAGAGGTGTACCACCTGGAGCGGCCCTGCCTCAGCCCCTACCAGAAAGCCATGTTCTGCACCCTGCTGTGTGGTAGGTGGGATCCCTCATGGGTTTATTTCCTTGGCTTCATGCTCTGTCAAAACAAGTTCCAGATAGAAATTACATATGTATATTCACCAAAGGAAAATGATTCTCTAACCCTGTCCTCCCTGTTGCTCCTCCATCCACAGAGCCTCTCCTGCTCTGATGAAGCAGCTTGGATACTGCAGCTGATAGTTGAGAGATGTTAAAGCACGTGAGCGTATTGCATGTTGTTGCCCTGGCCACAGATGGGAGAAGGGAATGGGATCTCTGTGCACCTGCTGTGTTCTTGGAGTAAAGCACCACTTTGATGGTGGGGGTCTCATACCTTTATCCCTTCAGTACTTAATTTATTGACTATCCACTTTACCATGTGCCCAGCTCTGTCCTGGACACTGGGGGGGAAGCAGTGAGCACAAACAGACGCAGCCCCTGTCTTTCTGGAGTTCACAGTCTGGTAGCTTAGGTAAGTGGTTAATGGAGACAGGCCACTGTCGAGTGTTGGCATGAAACCTGGTCCTGCGTGACGAACACTACCCCTACCAGCTGTGTGCTTCAGAGCACATGCTGAGAAAGCCAGAGTCCCAAGCCACGAAGATAGTGATAAATCCAACATTTATTACATGTGCCTGGTGAAGAACTTCCTTTGCCTTCTTTCCTCTGGTCTTCCTTTTACAGAGGAAGTGACTCCCTGAGGGCAGCCAGACCCTGTACTGGGAAATGAGCTCTAGTGGGGTTCCAGTCACTGGGGCAGCCTTGAGCAAGACACTCTCTCTGGGCCTCAGTGTCTACATCTTTAAAGTGGGTGGTGGGACCACTGATGTCCGAGGAACCAGCGGTTTGCATCTCCTCCCAACTCCATGTTCAAGGGCGTCACATTTTTTTAGCTTGAAGTTAGCCGTTATGGGACTGTTCACACCATGGAAATCAGCAAATGGTGTAATCCAGAGCTCCCCCACCGCAGAGAGCAAGTGGTTAAAGGTTTACCAGCACACCATTGCTGCTGTCAGAGCCAGCGGGCTTTTGTGTGTTTGTACGGTTGACCCTTGAACAACATGGAGGTCAAGGGTACTGACCCCCTGCGCAGTAGAAGATCCAGGTAAGACTTTTGATTCCCGAAAAACTTCACTACTAATAGCCTACTGCTGATCGGAAGTCTTACCAATGACATAAACAATTAATGAACAGTTTGTATGTCATATGTATGATATGCTGCATTCTTATAATAAAGCTACAGAAAATAAAATGTGAAGAAAATCATAAGGAAAATACATTTACTTTACTATACTTTATTTATTGACAACAATTTGTGGATCAGTGGACCCATGCACTTCAAACCCTTGTTGTTCAAGGGTCACCAGTATTTTTTAAAAAATAAACTCTTTAAGGACGCCCAGGTGGCCCAGTCAGTTAAGCATCTGACTTTGACTCAGGTCTTGGTCTCAGGGTCCGAGGATGGAGCCCTGTGTCAGCGGGGAGCCTGCTTTTCCTTCTCCCTGTGCCTCCCCCGGCCTCCCGCTTGTGCTTTCTCTCTTTCTCTTAAATAAATAAACAGAATCTTTAAAAATGATTATAATAATAATAAAATAAACTCTTTAGCCTAGACAAAGACACCGAATATGAGGTATGTGATTCAATTCCTTCAGAACTTTTGATAGGGAAAAAACAGTCTGTTTTTACCATATCCTAGAACATGAATCAGCAGACTTTTCTTTAGGCTCCTTGGGCTCTACAGTCTCTCATAGTCGCCTCAGCTGTTCAGCTCTGCTCTTGTGTGAAAACAGCCATAGGCAATATGCAAATGAATGGGCACAGCTGGGTTCCAATAAAACTTTATTTACAAAAACCGGGGCTGGGCCATAGTTTGCAGTCCCATCTTAGAATGTCAGAACAGGAGCCACGCCTTCGAGGAGATAATTTCATGGAAAAGTACATTGTTTAGGGCTTTATCCGTGAATACCACAGATTTGGTGCTCGAAGACAGGTATAGCTGGAAGTGGCAACCGCAAAGAATTTGGAATTGATTGAAAAAGCATCCATAGTAGGTTGTCTAAATAAAGGCCAAGTATGTTCACATTTTGAGGACACAGCGATGGATGGTGAGGAAGGGGAGTGTCTTTATTCCCAACTGCCTCTCTCTCAGGAGCCACGACAGATGCTGGGATTGATAGACCTGCAATCTAAGCCAGCTTGTGAATTTGGGGTGTTCTTATGCAAAAACCAGTAGTGCTTCTAATAGCTATTCTGATTCCAGGAAGAGGGACAAAAGAAGTGTTAAAGAAAAGGAAGGAAAATTGTCATTATATGTGTTTATGTTATATACACTGTATATGTACGTTGTGTGTGTACATATGTATACATGCATATTTGTATATTTATATATGTACCTAGGATATGTGGCTGTGCGATTATTGTTCCATGTATTTAAAATAGTCTTATGAATGTTTGGAAGACAGACATGCCAAGCTCTTACCAGCAGCCAGTTCTGGGCAGTGAAATGGGGTAGAAGAAAAATGGGAATTTTTACTTACTACTCTTTGTAATACTGTGTGTTTGCCTACCCTGCAACATTCATGTATTGCTTTTATAACCTCAAAATAAAACAAAAAACTAAAATCCCAACAACCTATACTTTTTTTTTTTTTTTAAGATTTTATTTATTTATTTGACAGAGAGATAGCGAGAGTAGGAACACAAGCAGGGGGAGTGGGAGAGGGAGAAGCAGGCTTCCTGCCTGCCGAGCAGGGAGCCCGATGCGGGGCTCGATCCCAGGACCCTGGGATCATGACCTGAGCCGAAAGCAGATGCTTAACGACTGAGCCACCCAGGCGCCCAACCTATACTTTTTAAAGGAATATAGGATTATTTCTGTGGTAAGAATATTACCACCACCCCTTCTCCCCTAAGAAAACAAATTATTTTAACTGTCACATCACAGTTCACTAGTATATATACTACTATATGTATTAATTCAAAATAATATTGGAAGAGAGGCCTCCCAGATCAAAACATTTTGTTAGACGACTTAACCCCCTTTCCAAGATCACAAGTACCAGATGAGTGTTCTTTAATGGACTACTAGGCAGCCCTTAAACTAATGTTGTAAAATGTTGTTTCATGAGCTGTCATGAAGTGTTTTTACCCTTAAAACCGTGCTACCCAGGAATATTTTCCTGTGGCCCTTCGTGTTCTTACAAGGAGAGAACGCATGTGCATGGGTATATGGGCGTGCACACACGTGCACAAAGGCGAAGGATATGCCAAACGCTGAGTGGTTTTCTCTTGCTGGTGGGATACAGTTGATTTTTTAATTTTCTCCACTTTGCTAATCAGTATTTTCTAGCATGTATTAAACAAGTATTACGTTTGATAGAAGCATTAAATTTGAACAACTATTTAATTTGATAGGACCAAAAATAACCACCCACTTACTTGTCCAATGGGGACAACACAGTTGCCTTCATTTTTCTTAGACTCGGTTACTCCTGACTTGCCCCCGAGCAGAGCCTGCTTACTCCCTTGCTCCCAGTGGGAAGTAGAGAAACAAGTGTGGAGCAAGAGGCTTGGGGAACCAAAAACGGGCCCACTGACCGACCTCAATTACATTGTGCTTGTCCACTTCCCTGTGGAGTCGGCTCCAGCCTCAGCCCCTCCCTCTCCCTCCAGGTGACCCAGAGGTCAGAAAGTTCATAGGATTCATGCCGTTACCTGAGGAGCTATCAGCTGACCATCTTCCTAGAATAAATGGCCTTCTTTCCTTGTTTCTTTCTCTCTCTTTTTTTTTTTTTAAGTAGGCTCCATGCCCAGCGTGGAGTCCAATGTGGGGCTTGAACTCAGGACCTTGACATCAAAAGTTGGACACTTAACTGACTTAGCCACCCAGGCACCCCTCTTTTTTAGCTATTTTTAATGGAAAATTTCAGATATACGAAGAAGTAGAGAGAGTATAAACCCAGCCTCAACAATTAGGAACGTTTAGCCAGTCTTGGTTCATCTATACCTTTCCCCCAGTTGACTTCTTTTTTCCCCTCTTCCAGGAGTTAGCATTTTATTTTCAGCTGTATAAATTAACAAAAACTTATTCTGTATTGTCTCTTTTTAGCAAAAAGCATGCACTGATGCTGTAGCAAAATTCTTTATATTCTACTGTAATGTCAGCCCAACTGAACAACTGCCCAGCCCTTGAGCACTTGTTTCCTGCTCCCCTGTGTTGGCATTTATTCTTCTCTCTGCCTACGAGTCTAGATCAATCTGCCCTCATTCCTTCTCCCAGTGCTCGGTAAGGCCTTTCTCAATTCCCCTGACCATAGCTGTCTCTTTCCTGGACTTACTTATGACCCCTAGCATATTATAGTTATTTGTGTGCTTATCTCCTTGTTAGATTGTACTGTTCTTATGAAACAAGGAGTATTTGCCTGACCTCCCTCTCTCCGGTGGTACTTAACAGTGCTTAATGCAGAGAAGATGCTCAGAAATATATGCTAAATTAATTTGACTTGATTAAGTTTGTTGAGGAAAATTTTCGATTATAAAAGAAACGCATCACATTAAAAGGAAAATGTTCAGATACAGCTTAGGACCAAGAACATTTTGTCTCACCTGCAAGGATTTTATTTTATTTCATTTCATTTTTTAAAAGATTTATTTGATTATGGGGGGTGAGCAGAGGGAAAGGGATAAGCAGACTCTGCACTGAGCGTGAAGCCCAAGGAGGGACTCTACCCCAGGACCCTGAGACCCTGACCTGAACCGAAATCAAGAGTCGGAGGCCTAACCAACTGAGCCACCCAGGCGCCCCTCACCTGCAAGGATTTTAAAAGGCTTTAAAGAACTGTGATGAAAAGAATTTTCAATTTGGGCCAATATAGAAAGGCAACTTCTTTTGAGGAAAATAATTTTTCGTTATGGTCTGTAGTCCCTTTTTCACATATATATCTGGAGCCCGTAGCTCTTCTGTGCTTTTAGAATGCTTTTTTACCCCAGTTAGGTCAGAGTGACCCTGACTATATTTTAGAATATCCATTGTGTTTTAAAATGTAGATTTAAATCTTCAGTAAAAGGAACAGGCTACATGTAGGACCCACATGCCCCATGAAGTCAGTTGATACCAGCCTCATGAATAACGGTAGCTCACAGGTATTGAGTTCCCCGTGTACTCTGTGCTTTCACCTGTCCCCATGTTTAGCTATCACCGCAGCCCTCGGGAGCTGGGCAGAGGAGTGCAGGGCAGGCACTGTTACCTTAAATCTGCAAATACGCAAACTTAGGTTTAGGGAGATGGAGTGATTCTTGCCTAAGGCAAGATTTTGGTTTAAGCGTGGATTGGAAACCAAAAGGGCTTTGGGATTAGATGTTGCAAATGTGCAAAGATAGGAAACTGTCTTTTTCAATATTATACGTCTTTGGGAGACAGACCACGTTGTTGAGGTAAGTTATGTATCCCTTAATGCTGTAGAACCACGGAAGTGATCTCCTACTTTCTGAACCAGTCGTTTCTCAGATCCCTCATGTTATGCCTTAGTCTTTTGTCGTAAGAATCAATCCACCTTCTGATGAATTAGCAAGGCTGTTGTGCACGCATGCTGGTGTGGTTCTCTCATTGTCCTTTCTTGACTTAAGGAGCACTCTAGGCAAGCCCATCTTTGGATAGTGTGACTTGCCTGGGCTCTTGCTCAAACAGATTTGTATGGAGGACTTAATTATTCCTTATCCTCATCATCCTTTTATGACCGTTATTATAAAATTACAAAGCAAAGTATACACTGTAGTGTAGTTCATGAAGAAGGTGTGTGTCTAAGAGTATCCTCCTACATGATCACCAGGTTTGAATTTTTGGTTGAGAAGAGGAGAGGTGAATAAATCATTGCTGACGGTCTGTTATATGCAAGAGCTAGACTAGGAGAGGCATACAGAAAGTAATAGTGGTGGCAGAAGGATGAGTCTCAGGATTGGTTTTAAGGGTGGTATGTTACATAAAAGCTTTATTTGCTCAGTGAAGGAATCAGTTGCATTTTTTTTTTTAAGTAAGCTCCACACCCAGCGTGGAACCCAATGTGGGGCTTGAACCCACGACCCTGAGATCAAGATCTGAGCTAAGATCTAGAGTCGGACGCTTAACCGACTAAGCCACCCAGGCGCCCCATCAGTTGCATTTTAAATGCTGGTGTTGTCTGTATTACTGACATCAACTCATCCTTTCAAAGCTACCTGTCATGCCGATTTTGTCAAAATCAAGTATATTTTAGGGGAAAGAGAGGTTGACTTTCTAGTCTTGACAAATGTACCTTGGAGTGTGAAGATTGTTTTAATATGAGATTTCATTTTTTAAATCCATTTGGTTAATTTGGGGTTTTGTATGAGGAGTGACCAGAAGTTCTATCACTTGTGCTGCTGACTTGAGGCAACATGGTGCAAGAGTCCCCGGCATCCCGGGGCCTGGCTTGACTCCAGGCTTGGCCACTTACCAGCCACAAGGCCTTGGCAGCTTACTTAACCCCTCTAATCCTCAGTCTTCCCGCTGGTACCACAGGATGGTGATGCCTTTCTCACAGGGTCGCTAAAGGACCACATTAGACAACGTGGCCGAGGTGCCTGGCACCCCACAGACACCCAGCACGTGTCCCCAGCTACAGTGCGTATGGATCGATGGAGCACTGGTGACATAACGCCTGCACCTGCTGCCGTTCTTCTGCACTTTTGTCCCAGCCCAGAGCTCCTGAGCTCCAGACCCACCTAGGCAGCTTCCTGCTGGATGTCTTCATCCCCAAGTCGCCATAGCTAAAACTGATATGTTGGCTCTGGTCTTGGTCACTGGCTCTGCCAGTTTGCCCAAATGAGGCACATGGGAGCTGTCCTAGACCTCTTCTTCATCTCTCATCCTCAGTCCATTCTGCTTGCTTAACTCTCGCTGGGATCTGTTGCCTCTGACTTCATTTTCTGACTTGGTGACTGTCACAGCGCTGTAACCTGCCTCCCCAACACCAGTCAGCATCCTTCCCCTGAGGCAGTCCTGTGACTACCGAGTGATCTTGGACAATCAAATCAGGTCTTCAAGAGTCCAGCCTAGAATCCTTTAATGGTGCCTCCTGTCTTCAGGGTGAATCTGAGCCTTTTGGTGAGGCTCCTCAAGATGTAGACCCTGCCCTTCTCTTTCCCACCTGTCTTAGCTCCGCCCGCACGCACCCTGTACCTCCTCCACCTGCGACTTCCTGACTCCCACAGGGTCACACTTCCATGCCTTCACAAGTCCTGTTTTCTTTGCCCAGAATATTCTTTCAGTGACTCCCTCCCTCCGTGTAGTTCTGGGAGGCGCGTGGATGGTGTTGCTTGTCCCTGCAGGCCTTCCTGTGCCCCTGTTCCCAGGATGGATTGGCTGCTCTCCCTAGAGGCTTCTGTATCACCATTCATCCCTGCTGTAGCTGCCATTTAACTCCTCACCAGTCTCTGTGTGACTCGAGAGCAGTGGGGACTTTTATCCCTTTATCCCAGTGGTCTGTAAAAGTCGCGTGTATGAGTGAACTTACATCCCTTCTCAACCCAGAGAGGCTCAGGTACCAGCCACGTCTGATGCTGTCTTATTACTTGTCACATATTTGACGCAGTGAAGTGGCAATTGCATACAGATGCCATGTCGCTGCGTGGGCCACTGATGGAACTAGGGCAGAGCTGCCTAACAGGTGGGCTCTAGAGTCTGGTGCACTTGACTTTGAGTTCCAGTTCCGCCCCTCAACAAGCCTGCAGTCGAGCTTCAGAGTTCCAGCTCCTGACCACATCTGCCAATGGGGGAAGAACGTGATGGTCCAAAAACAGGAGCATCGGGTCCCCCTGGCAATTGCCTTTCTTCTGAAAAATCAGCAAATAATGGGTTTATAACTCAAGCTTCTGGGAACTCCACTAGCGTGAGTCCTCCTTCTTGAGTCCAAGCAATTCTGAGGTGGGTGGGGGTAGATGACCTCAGGAGCCCGGTTAATTCATGGAGATCAAGGCCGCCCTGTGAGACCCTGGCAGCCTGACACCCTGCCTTTTGCGCTGACACTGTTTCTATTTCCTAAAATTTGGGTTAGAAAAGTTCATTACCAAGCATCTACAAAATTAGCTCAGGAGCTCGAGGAAATCAGGCAGCTTTCTTAAAGAATGGCTATCAACCAGACCTGCTTCATAATGCTTTTAAAAACACAGTTGTCTGCCCTACCCCACTTGTCCAGCTCTCAGAAGTCAGATGCAATAGGACGTGGTTCTGCAAATGTCATTTTTGGGGTGTCTGCAGGTGTCATTTTTGAAGCCCCACTGATCACTGTGGGTTGATACAGGGTAGGGGACCCTCATTCCAAGAAGGGGCTGAGGACTGACCTTAATGAGGACAGGATGAGGTCAGAGGCAGAGGCCTGGGTCAGGACGCCTGGGGCGGGGGGCGGGGGGCGGCGGGGAGGCTGCCCTGCTTCTTCCTTTCCTTTCTGGCCAAATGTTTTATGACCTCATGATGACTTTCTCTTCTCAGTGCATCTCTGGAATTATAAATTCTGAAGTTCACAAGACTTTTTGTGAAACGGCTTGTTTTGGCCCACGGTGGTATCAGAAATTAAAATTATTTCTGTTCTTTCGAGTTTGTGCTACTGCAGTTAGTTTAAAATAAGCTTAAAGGATGTGTCGGGGAAGCCTTTCTCCTTTGGGAATCAGACATGATGTGCTGGCTTAGCCAGCAAGCCTAGAACCGGGAGTCTCAATGAGACAGGGGCTGTTGGATCAGGCAGTGCAGTGGCCACGGCCCGTGTCCCCACATCCTCACTGCTGCCTTTGGCAGTGGTTGCTGTATACATCTGCTGAGTGAGTCATGATCACTTTTATGGGACATCGTTAAAAATTTCCAGTGTTACTTAATAATGAAGTTCAAGGAAACAGAAGGGTTAGATTTCAGGAATTTTTCAATGCCATCTCGTATTTTCATGTTATGACTTAATTTTGTATCAAACTTTAACAAATTCTGATTTTGGAAATCTGCAATTTAAACCAAGTGTAAAGCTAGAACAGTCCTGCTGCTGTCTTCAGTTTGTCTTTAGTCACAGTTCCTACAGTGGCCAATTCTGCTGCCTCTACACCTTCTCTCCTTTTCTGCCCTCACTCACCCTACTCTGGTTTCGTGCCTTCCCTCAGACCCACCTCAGGGCCTTTGCACATGATCTCACCCCTCCTCCAGATCGTCGATAGCTTGTCCCCTCATTTCCTTCAAGGCTCTGCTCAAGTGGCTCCGTATCAGTGAGACCTCCTTTGATCTCCCAGTATCCTTTGCGGCCCAACACTCCATAACTGGCCTCATCCTGCTTATCCACAGAGCTGGTCACGCTCTGACATTCTGTTTGTGTATCTTTTTAGTTGTATAGTCTTTCTCCCTCCCCTACTCCCCTCCCTCCTCATGGAAGCATCACAAGAGCAGGGACTTTGTCACTTTGGTTCCTGGGTATATCCCCAGTGCCTAAAACCGTTCCTGGCACATATTGGATGGTTAATATCAATATGTGTTGAATATGAGTGAATGAATCATAGAATTTTTTTCACTTAGAAGGGACTTTTTTAGTTGAAAATAGAGCTACCATACAACCCAACAATTGCACTACCGGGTATTTACCCCAAAGATACAAATGTAGGGATCCGAAGGGGTACGTGCACCCCAATGTTTATAGCAGCAATGTCCACAATAGCCCAACTATGGAAAGAGCCAAGTTGTCCATCAACAGATGAATGGATAAAGAAGATGTGTTATATATATATATATATATATATATATATATATATATAATGGAATATTATGCAGCCATCAAAAAAAAAACCAACGAAATCTTGCCATTTGCAATGTGGGTGGGAACTAGAGGGTATTATGCTAAGTGAAGTAAGTCAATCAGAGGAAGACCTGTATCACATGACCTCACTGATATGAGGAATTCATAATCTCAGGAAACAAACAGGGTTGGTAGAGTGGTGGGAGTTGGGAGGGATGGGGTGGCTGGGTGATAGACATTGGGGAGGGTATGTGCTATGGTGAGCGCTGTGAATTGTGTAAGACTGATGAATCACAGACCTGTACCTCTGAAACAAATAATACATTGTATGTTAAAAAAAAAAAGATCGTAGGAAGGGAAAAATGAAGGGGTGGACATCAGAGGGGGAGACGAACCATGAGAGACTATGGACTCTGAGAAACAAACTGAGGGTTCTAGAGGGGAGGGGGGTGGGGGGATGGGTTAGTCCGGTGATGGGTATTAAGGAGGGCACGTTCTGCATGGAGCACTAGGTGTTATATGCAAACAATGAATCATGGAACACTACATCGAAAACTAATGATGTAATATATGATGATTAACATAACATAATAAAATAAAATAAAGAAGGGACTTTTTTTAGGATCATTGGCTAAACTTATATTACAGATTGGGAAACTGAGGCACAGAAAGGTTATATGGTTCATTCAGAATGGAGCTCAATCATTTCAAAACTGTTAACAGCTCTTTTTAAAAATCTAGGAATATATGTGGAGCCTTCTGGGCAGTTGTCCAGGATGAGAAGAAGAATAAGTGAAAATAAACTGATAATTTAAAAATTTAGCAAAAATAAGACAAGTCATTGTATAATGGCAAAACTTTCTGATATAGAAGGCAGAGTCTTATTCATGTTCTACAGCGTAGAGTGCACCTTGTATATAATTAGTGCTCAAGAGAGACGTGTTAATAGATTTGGTTAGTTATAAAGCTATTCCTTTCTGCAAGACCCTCCTTATGTACTACTTTTTTTCTTTTTTTATTCTCTCCCC
The DNA here is from genome assembly GCF_011800145.1 of Mirounga leonina. Taxonomy (NCBI): domain Eukaryota; kingdom Metazoa; phylum Chordata; class Mammalia; order Carnivora; family Phocidae; genus Mirounga; species Mirounga leonina. Next base: position 37,773,507 of record NW_023270433.1, on the reverse strand, counting down.
AAATAGACAATTGTTCTTAGGGTTTCTCATTCAAAATTCTTTTGGTTACAAGTGTCCCATTTAAGAGATTTCTCTCTCTCTCTCTCTCTGTGTATGTGTGTGTGTGTTTAATCTACAAATAGCTAACAGGATCAAAGAGGTGACCTGGTCTCTGGGAAAATCCAGAGATATTTAGTTATTCCAGGTTTCCAGATGCAGCTACATCAAATAAAGCAAAGAACTAATCTTTCTAGTTCTCCACTTTGTGTAAAAAATCCAGTTGACAAGCCATGGTGGTTTGCCGGCCTGCATGGTTCTGACCTCAGTCTTCCTTACGCTTACACAGACATCCTTGGAATCTCACTTTTGACAAAAAATTGTTTATAAGTAGCATGATGTTTAGATACACAACAGTCAGTTTGGGAAGTGGGACCAATTAATTTCTCTTTAAATAGAAAAGAAATGAAGCACAGCTACTCCTTATAGTGAACTGAAGTGAACTCTAGAGATGCAGTGACCTTAACTTTAGAGTTGGAAGCCATGAAAATTCAGGATGGGTATACTTAGGAAAATGTGAGAGGAAGAGAGATGGGTAGCCACACGAAATAGAAAAGAAAACCTCTGTTGTTGGTATAGATTTTAAAAATCCACTCTCGTATGTCTTTGGATATCCTAAATAAATAAACTATTCGGAGGATGTATTGATTGTACTTTAGACCATTCTCGACTAATCACCTACAAACTCTTTCAAACTGTACAAGCTCTCCTGGAAACTGATACACACACTCTCCACCCCTCCCCCAAATACACAAATCCTCTGTCCTCCACACCCCACCACTGGCAGGAGTCTTGCTGCTCAGGATTACCCTTCTCCTCCGCTCCTTCCTGCTCGTGCCTGGACATCCTGAGGTTGGTTGCGGAGCCCATTCATATCTGTGCCTCTTTCTCTATCATAAGATAACCTAAGAGGATTCAACTCTGACAACAGAAGCAGCTAAACCTTGGATTGATATACTCCAAAGGCTGGAAAGTGACTCAAAGAGATGAATCTTACTGTATCTGATCACTGGCATTTAGCTGAAGTTAGTCGATTTTTCCATGCATTTCTACAAATCTGGCTGTGCCGGAAGAGCATCATGGTGTAGCATTCACTGCCAGCCAGGTGTGCGGTCCGAGATGTTCTAGCAAGAGTGATGGGTTAGCGGTGCGCTGCCCAGACTCGGAACTCAGTCTCCCACACGCAACCTGATGTAGGAAAGACGTTAGGGTTCGAAGCTGACATCCAAGAAAGAATTCTTGAGATGGCTTTGCACCTTGCAAAAAGGTGGTTTTATTAAAGCACGGGGAGCAGGGCCCGTGGGCAGAAAGAGCTACACTGGGGCCATGAGGAGCCGCCCATTATAAACTTGCAAGTTGGGAGGGGGGTAGGGATAGTGTAAGCCTCCCAGGTATTTTGGAAACAACTTCCCGGGATCCTGAGGGGGCTTATCTATTGCTGAGAAAGGTCATTTAATATTGTTTAGTAAAAACTCAGTCATGAGACCTTTCAGATGTATATCGGTGGGTCATATGCTTGGAGGATGATTTCCAACATGTATCTGGGGGGAGGGGGGTAGAGATAAAGGAAGTTCCCAAAGGAATTTTTATATGTTAAAGTAGACTTACAGGATCCTGCGGGTTCGGCTAAGATTGCCTCTTGCCCTTAGCAAAGTGTCAACATCAAGGGAGCTGAGTCCCTGGAAGAATGTCACTCTGCCTGTTTCAAAGACTTGTCAATGGGCTGCAGACAGTAAGGAAATCTAATAATTTTTCTTCTGCCTTTATTTCCCACATCAAAACCCATCTGTACAATTGCTGTCTGGGCTTGGAAGTTCAGTCTGAGTAACAAGATAGCAGAGCTCGCTGAACCAAATGGGGATTTTGCCCATGATTTAAGCTAAAGGGGCCGCTTACCTTGCTATAACCAACCTGCTTCATGATGTATCTCAGCGTGGAGTAAAATTTAGGGCCCCATCAGAGTTTCGGGCTCCCTGCATGGCTGTCTTGCCTCTCCAGGGTTACATGTCTTAGCCACATTAATAGCTCAGTCAAGTCCTTCTCAGAGATAAGAATATTTGGTCACCGGAGGCCAACTTGGGCAGACAGTTCACAAAAGAAGAAATTCACATGGCGAAGAGACAGATGAAAAAGTATCCACCCTCACTAGCAATTAAAGAAATGCCCAAGATTAGCTTTTTAATCTCTCAATTTGGCAAAAAGTAACACAGAATTACATTGCCTGGTTGAGGCACTTGCATTTGCTGCCCTCAGAGAAGGGTCCTGAATAGGCACAGCCTTTCCCGGGCCACGTGGTGATGTTTAACAGAATGGAGACATGCAAATCCTTTCTCCCAGCTGTCCTACTTCCAGGAACCAAAAGCTAGGAATTTATATTGAGGAAATGGATTGAGGACCTACTCAAAGAAGAGGGTCCAAAGGTTGCAGCATTGTTTGAATGTTAATACTTGGAAACAAACTAAGTATTTTAATAATAAGAGATTTAAGTAAATTGTTGTATATCTGAAAGATTTTTATAGTGCAGTTAAAAGTGATATAAAATATCACATGATGGCCTGATAAAGATGTATTGAGTGAAAAAAAAAAGCAAAACATCACAAAACAGTGTGATGGCTAATCCATTTTTTAAAGAAATCCAAATCCTTTTAAAAGTCATGTTAAGTCAAACTCCAAACTCCAATGGTGACTTTTATTTTCTTCTTTTTGTTTATGTTTCTAATGTTTCTGCAATGATCATCTATTTCTTACTATAATATTTTTGATAACTGCAGCAGGTTCGGTCTCCTGCTGGGATTGTTGGGGGAGGGGGCTGGAGAGGGTGGCGAATAGGAAGGGGTCCCGCTTGGATTGATCACGTCTGACCTGTATGTAGTATGCAACTGGTCCATCTGAAGTTAAATATGAACCATTCCTGGATTCTTTCAGAACCATTGCACTGCGTCAGTGGTGAAGGACATAGTTTGGGGAACAGAACAGGTTTCTCTAAAGAGTAGTAGTCACATATCTACTTTTAAATAAATCCTCATCAGACATTATTAAAGAAAGAACTGTGTACTGTGGTTCCAGGAACTTTAGGAACTGTTCTATCTTCCTTTCAGAAAGATACTGCCCAGGATGTCAAGTTTTCATTTTATAGAGACACTGTTTCTTCCTGTATGAAATATCCTCTATAGGTATTTATGTGAAAATTGAAAACGACTGCTCCAGCTTTTTTAAAGTAAGTGACAAACGAAAGCATGCTTATGGAAAACAAAACTTGGATTCTATTCAGAGGTTAAAAGTCCTCCCCACCCCACCCCACTCCGCCCTTTACACAATGTATTCTTTCTTCTATCTAGGAATAATCTACGTTAACTTTATTTTAGATCTTTCTTTCCGTATTCATTTACATGTATGATGGTATGTGTGTACATGAATGAATATATACTAATAGTCTTGACGTTTTTAACTTAAATTAGATTCTAGTAATATATGTTATTCTGCAACTTTTTCTATTCCACCTATATTAATGTGAGTCTTTGTTCACATTTCTTATGTTGAATCTGAGTAAGGAATTATATGTTTGATATTTATATCAGTAAAATTTATTTGCCCTTACTCTTCTGCCTCTCAGAATAAACTAAGTCACCTAGGGCAGATTGTTAAAAACTTAGCCCTACGTTGCTTCCCCAAAGTGTAGCTGTCAGTCAGTTCTCTGGAATTTTGAGCCACATGGAAGGCTCAGTCAGTGCTTAGAGAACCAGCCCACAGAAGCGCCAGAAGATTGTGATATGTGAAAGTGCCTAAGTGGTACTTTTTTCAGCTTTACTTTTGAAGGATTGTAACATTCTTTTTTCCCCCCTGCCAGAAATTTGCATTTCACTGGAGAGAAAAATCAGCTGTATTTTCTTCCTAGGTCTACCACTCATCAATCCAGTGTCCCCTTTCTTTCTGGGGGCCTCTGTTTCCTGGTCAGGAAAATGCCATGGCATCTCTAAGGTTCTTTCCAGAAGGCTCAACATTCCCTGATTCTGTCTCATCACCTCCATAGCACCTAGGACAAGGTGTCCCGAGGGCATTGGGGGTGGGTGTTAATGCTATGCAACATAAGCACAAATGATGATGCCTCTCCGAGTCACTTGCAGGTGTCCAGAATTGAGACCAAAGGCTGGTTGGCAGCAAGACTGTGGTTGGGGAGGAGCCATGGCTCTGAACTCCCTGTACCTTTTTTACCGACAGCATGGTTCATTTGTTAAATGTCTCAGATCTGTCCGCCTGTGCCTAATGTTTAGTATTTTTAGTAATTTACTTTAAAACTCTGGCGTTCAGTACTCTCTCCTCATGCCCACTCTTCCTTGCATCCGTGCACAAGATGTACCTGAGGGTATCATGACCCTGGACAAGTCACCCAGCTTGTATTTCAGGATGGGTTAGCTTCAAAAGACACTGTTTCTCAACCAAATAATTCTCCTGATTTTAAAGTGTGTGAGCTAGGTGTAGTGAAGGGTTTCAAATACAGTGCAGTGTCTTTTTTTAAATTCCTTTTATATAAGCACTGATTGCGTGTCCTACTTGATTCACAGGCCAGGGCGAATAATGCTCAGCCGTCCGATGGTTCTGAACACAAGTGTTCGTGAGTCACAAGCTCCAAATGTTCTCCAACATCACTGCTTAAAAGATAGCATTTCCCCTTCTTAACTTTTTTTTTTTAATTTCTTTTGTCTTTTCCTCTTTTTTTTTTCCTTTGCCTCCATGCAATCCTATCTTCTTTTTTTTTTTAAAGATTTTATTTATTTATTTAATTGACAGAGAGAGAGAGAGACAGCGAGAGAGGGAACACAAGTAGGGGAAGTGGGAGAGGGAGAAGCAGGCTTCCGGCTGAGCAGGGAGCCCGATACGGGGCTCGATCCCAGGACCCTGGGATCATGACCTGAGCCGAAGGCAGACGCTTAACCAACTGAGCCACCCAGGCGCCCTCTCTCTCTCTTTTTAAAAGATTTTATTTATTTATTTGAGAGAGACACAGCAAGAGAGCACAAGTGGGAAGGAGAGGGAGAAGCAGGCTCCCCTCGGAGCAGGGAGCCCGATACGGGGCTTGATCCCAGGACCCCAGGATCATGACCTGAGCCGAAGGCAGTCGCTTAACCAACTGAGCCACCCAGGCGCCCCAATCCTATCTTATTCTGTGGAACAGAACAGATAGCACCCAAGCAGATTTCCATGCACACTAACCCTTCCCCCAAAAAAGAAAAAAAAAAAACTAGGATAACACTCCACTCTCTCCCAAAAAATCCACAATGACTGTCTCTGTTTGTTCAGGCCTCCCTTTTAGGAGTACTGAATGGGGATTAGGTAAAATAGAAAAAAGGCAGGAACAAAGCAGAGGGAAGGGTTTGACAGAGAGGGATGATTCAGAGCGTCGAGGCTTTTGAAAGATGTGAGTGACCCACCTTGCCCGGGTCTGCGAGGGTCTCCCGCCACTTCCTGTGGCTGTGGAGATTCTCACCTGGCCCCCAGCCTCAGTGGAGACACTCTTCTCTTGATCCATTTCCCGGGCAGGCAAAAGAGCAGTTTTACTCCGGCAGTTGCTACTGTTTGGGGTGGAAAAGTTAAGTCTGGGGGCAGTGGCATCGGTAAGAAATCAAAGGGAGAATAGGATGATTGCCTTTTTCAGTTTACACCTTCAAAATTCCAGGCAGTGGAATTCTTAGTCTTGTTTTCTGAGCCCACAGATTGGTAAACTTCTGCAGACAGGCCAACGCATTTCTTACTAAACTGCGTATTTGCAGGTTTTCTTCCTCCTGACTGGCTCCTCATTTAGTGGCTACGAGTAAGAAATCTCCCGAATCTATGTGGCATTGAGTGCGCTCTCCCCTCAAAGGGGGCAATTCGGTGACTCAGCAGCCACCTCCCGGTGGCCCACACAGGTAACCTCTCGCCTCCTCCCTTCCCGTAGTTCTCTACCCGAGTTTTCTGTCTCTGGTGACCCTGCTGTCCTCCAGTCCAAAACCTCTGCCCGCCGAGGTCGGTCCACGGGTCACACAGCGCCCACAGGCCTGTTCGGTTTGGCCGTCACGCGGCAAGCCCACATAGTCGTTTAGAAATTACCAGCATTTCTTTTTTTTTTTTTTTTTAAGATTTTATTCATTTATTTGACAGAGAGAGACACAGCAAGAGAGGGAACACAAGCAGGGGGAGTGGGAGAGGGAGAAGCAGGCTTCCTGCGAGCAGGGAGCCCGATGTGGGGCTGGATCCCAGGACCCTGGGACCGTGACCTGAGCCGAAGGCAGACGCTTAACGACTGAGCCACCCAGGCGCCCCTAGAAATTACCAGCATTTCTAAATCAAGAGAATTCATGTAGAAATCCAGACTGCCAGACTTGCTTGAAAGATTGGATGATCTGTTGACACGGGTCTAGGCATTCCTGCATGCGCTCGGGGCTGGAACCGAGTGGCCGCCGTCCCCAGGCCTCCTGGTCCCCAGGCAGCTTCGCTGCTGTACGGTCCCCTCCCTCTCCGTGGAAGCATTTTGGCTGTGATCCCCTTCCCCTGGCAAACATACACCTTCCATGGTACTTCACTGCCTCCTGCATTAAGTGGCGGTTCATCCCCTGGCCCTCCAGGCTCCAGCCATGATTTTCAAATTGAATGTGTGTCACCAACACCTGGAGATTAAACACTGTGACTCCTGCTTTCCCTCGCTCCACCCCCCATCAGTTCGGATTCAGTAGCTGTCGGGGTGAGGTTCAGGAATCTCCGTATTTTTAACAAGAGCTATCCGTGGATAATTCTAACTCAGATGGCCTAGGGCATATCCAGTTTCCCTTACTGGTCTTTCTATAGTTTCAGTTCCTAGAGAAGGAATTCCTAGAGAAGGAAATCGACTGCCCCAGATTAAGGCATGTAGCTTCCCTCTCCTTGACAAAATGACAAAAGCCACATGGAACTAGGAGCAAGAAGTAATTCCCAGCACAGACACTTGCAGAAAGACACTCCCCCCTGAGTTCTCTGGTGCCCATGACAGACGTCTGGCTTGTCCTCTGGCCTCCAGCACCACGGGCTCCAGGCAGGCAGGGGCTGCTTCTCGATCAGCGCCTCTCCCCAGAATCACCTAGCACTGGACTTAGTACATGCATAAATAGCTAATTCTCTAAAACCTGTAACTAGTTTTCAGAAAGTGATATGTGCACATGGGTAAAAAGGCACACAATATGAAAGGATGTACAGTGGAAACTGAGTCTTACTCCCAGTCTTGACTTCCCGGCCCCTGTCCCAGCAGCCAGTCCCTTCTGTGTTTTAATGAAGAAAGGGGCCTGTCTGTGGAGACAAGAACCACTTGTCACTTTTCATCCCCCCCAAAACAGTCATTTCCTGTACAGGCAGACCTCATCTTACTGTGCTTTGCAAACACTGCGGTTTTGACAGATTGAGAGTTTGCGGCAACCCTGCATTGAGCAAGTCTCTTGGCACCATTTTCCCAACAGCATTTGTTCATGTCGTGTCTCTGTGTCACATTGTGATAATGTTCATAATACGTCCAACTTATTCATTATTGCATTTGGTATGCTGATCTATGGTCAGAGATGATGACTCACTGAAAGCTCAGATGATGGTTAGCTTTTTTAGCAATAAAGGTTTTTTTTAATTAAAGTCCATACATTATTTTTTAGACATAATACTGTTGAACACTTGATAGAATACAGTATAAACTTTTATATGCACTGGGAAGCCAAAAATTTCAGTGGACTCACTTTATTGTGGTATTTGCTGTATTGTGGTGGTCCAGAACAGAACCTGTGATATCACTCGACTTATGCCCGCATGTGTTTTTTCATTTTACGGTAATATGTTGATCATTCCATATCAGTCATCCCCAAAATATGTTGAATATTTAAGTATTCATAAAACCCCTGGGTTAATTGGGGAAATGTTACTATTTTTTTTTTAAGATTTTTTTTTTAAGTAATCTCTACATCCAGTGTGGGGCTTGAACCCACAACTCCAAGATCAAGAGCTGCACACTCCACCAACCGAGCCAGCCAGGCACCCAGAAACATTATATTCTTAACTCAAAATTAAGACTATTGGGGAATGTATTGGTTGGAGGATTTTTGCCCAATGGATAGGACTGGAAAGCAAGTCTTCCACCTCCTACTCCAGTGTGTTTTGCTTTGAGTTGTACAGTTATTTGAAATTGCTGTTTATCTGTGGTGGAGGCCAGGAACAGTGTCCTCCCTTGTTTGCTGCTTATAATTTATACAAAGATACCTAAGTCCTGCCTGAAGCTGGGGTAGAGGGTCTCCTCCAAACATATCTGGGAAGTTTGGGCCTTTATGCCCACTGCAGTAACTGATTCCCTGATGTCAACACTCTGTTGCCACCATGTGCAAAAGTGAACCAGGAAGACTTTGTATTAACACATTTATTTCAAATGCTGCAGAGACTGTTACAACAGAAGATAGCTGCTTCCGAGCCCTCACTTCCAAAGTTCAAGTTTTAGACAATTGCATGTCGTCTGCTATGGACCTTTTACCTCCTGTCAAGAAAGACAGGAGTCCAGCTCAGAAGTCTGCTCATGTATTCAGGATTTATCCTGAGACACAGCATATCTTATCAGTGGATAAGGCTGGAAAGTTGTAGGCATAAGACAAAAGACCTTCGGGATTTTATGCTCTCTTGAGAGGCAAATGCTAGCTTTCGCAATAGCTTCACAGAAGCCCATTTTATTTGCTGAGATATCATTCTTGTCGTCATGTATGTCCTGCCCTTCTACTTTGAAAAGATAAGTGATGTCTTAAAGTGAACATGTACCATAATTGTTAAAGAAGGCAAACACGCCTCAGAATAAGTGAAATCCAGCTTTGAGAGTAGACATTAAACATTCTCTCTTTTTTTTTTTTTCAGGGACACGTGGCCATCAAGAATCATGAGCAACCCATTTGCACACCTTGTTGAGCCTTTGGATCCTGCACAACCAGGAAAGAAATTCTTCAATTTGAATAAATTGAAGGATTCAAGATATGGTAGGTACATGGCTCTCTGATGTAAATGTTCTCACAGCAGTTAAGAATCTTCTTTGCTATGTAATTAATTAGCCTTTAGGAGAGTTGAGAGAGGGAGTAGCAGAAATGGCCGAATGGTCTTGAGTTAAGCACACAAAATCACACACACACACACACACATCTTTCTTACATTGCCCATTTTTAAGTAATAATGATTATGTACATGTGACATTTATGTAACATTTATAGTATAGAGTGTTTGTACATATATATTATATTATTTAATCTGTATAACATGACCTATAAGGTCATGTTTATAGAATGTAAGAAGTCCTGAGGAAGCTGAGGCCCAGAGAGGGTCAGTGACATGATCAAAAAACAACTATGTGTGTAGTAGAATTGGACAAAAACAGGTCTTTTTTATTCCAAACCCTCTGCTTTTCTACCTTGGCACTCTGATCTTTTCCAAAAAGTATTGGTGAATAATTTTCATAGATCAGGATAAAACATTTCTTTTATAAATAAATAGTTTTTCTTATGAATTATCATTGTCTTATCCTCAGACCCATCACCAGGGGCCATCCTACATGGTGTTTAGGCTTGTGTTTCCTTTGAAAGGTGCATGGGGCTGTCTTTGGTCTTAATTCCAATAGTTGTAAAGGAGTTACTTTCTCATTTCTTAAACACTAGTTTTCGTAAGAAATATTACTTTGTGTTACTTGCCAACACATAATACAGTAAATATCTAGATTGACTTCTTTGATGATAACTTAAGGGAAACTCTGTTTTTGGAATCCAAGGTAAGGCAACAATTTATTATGAAAGAATTAACTGTAATATTTATTTTTGCCTAGTCTGTGGATATTTTCTAGTACCAAATGTCTCTTAAACCCATTCGATCTGCTTACATTTTAAGCTGTGGAAATCAGTTTAAACTTCCCCTCTTTCCCTATTGGAAGAGTAGTCTGAGGCCTTGTATCAAGTTTATATAGAGATTGGCTTTAAATAGCTCTTATGAGAAGGTATCTCATGGCTTTTGTTGGTTTTGTTATGCTTTCTCCTTTTTTCCCTAGAACGCTTACCATTTTCTATCAGAGTTCTCCTGGAGGCAGCCATTCGGAACTGTGATCAATTTTTGGTGAAGAAAAATGACATTGAAAATATCCTAAATTGGAATGTCATGCAGCATAAGAACATAGAAGTGCCATTTAAGCCTGCCCGCGTCATCCTGCAGGACTTCACGTGAGCCTGATGTCACTTCATTCTGCTCTTCACTGCCTCCTTTGTCAGCCTTTAAAGAAAGCTTCTCACACACACACACACGTGCACACACACAGTGCCTGTATAATTTATCACCCAATATCCAGACACTTTTGAAAATGTAAGGGGTCTGTTATCCTGGACAGCAAGACATTGTCTTGGACACATTGGGATGTGTAGTCACTCCGCCTTTTCCAATGGCAAAGGTCATCATCTTTGGTCTTGGAGATCCCAGTGTTGAGTATTCTAGCAGAAGGCGGAAGAAATAGCATGGAGTAGAGCGTTCTTGGAATCTTCTGTCCCTCTCATCCTATCACCCACATAGCCAGTTTCAAAACAGCTGTCCTTAGAACAGTGATGTGCTGTCCCCTTAGGGGAGACTTGTAGGTCACAAACCCCAGTTCACATGCTGCTATTCCCAGGAGTCTTTACTCCCCATCATGGTCTGTTTTTTTTAGACACTACCTTTCCATTTTTAAATGATGTTATTTTATTCCTTCTAGAGACCAAATTTCATTTTTCTAGAGGACAAATTTTATACTCGAAAATAATAAAAAGGAAAGATTCACCTAGTCTAAATTTGATTCATAGCATACTTCTCTGAATTACATCCATTTCTTTAAATTTGTTCTGAAGATGGAGGTCTGATCCATGCATCTTCTCTAGGCCTTTGTCACCCCACCACGTGAACGGGAATCAGCCATGGCAGTAACAGTTCCCGAGTTTTTAAGTGCCTGCTTTGCCATGGTCTCTATTTAGACCCTATTTGTTGTTAACTTTAATGCAATGACAAAACTGCATGTAGAGGTTCCACTCAGTCTTGGCACTTACAACCAATGTCTGCTCAAGTAAAGGTGTTTAGAAGCTTCCACTATTCTGAGTCATCCATTGTTCGCCCCACTGATGAAACTGTCTCATGGCCAGTGTTGTTAGTGGAGGCCAAAGCTGACAAATCCAAGGATGCTCGTTCAACGATTTTGTCTTCTGCTTAATGCTTTCTTTTCTTAGGGGCGTGCCAGCCGTGGTTGATTTTGCGGCCATGCGCGATGCTGTGAAGAAGTTAGGAGGAGATCCAGAGAAAATAAACCCCATCTGTCCTGCCGATCTTGTAATTGATCATTCCATCCAGGTGGATTTCAACAGAAGGTGAGAGATTAGGATAAATACTTGGGTTTTCTGTTTTGTGCAAAATCTTGCAGTTCAAGTCTTCTTTGTGTGTGTATGTAGGTAAACAAAAGAAGAAAATCTTTAAAAGATGTATTCAGAAAAACTCAAACTTACTATAGATTTTCCAGTGAAGATTTGGCGGGGGGGAGGGGTAGGTTGTTTGTTTGTTTGTTTTTTTAAATGTATGGGGTTTTTTCTTTTTACTTCTTCTGGGGCCCAGGTTGAAGGAGAAAGCAGCTATCTGGTGATCACAGTGGGAACCCACAATATCTCATGAGGCTTAGATCAGGGCAGGCATAGAATCACTTCTCCTCATAGTGACATTAATCAAAGCAAGTCTCACAGTCCAGCCCCAAGTTAGGGGTGGGGAATACACTCCATCTGTTGCAGAAGCAACTGTAGGATTACACAGGGAGGGCAACCAGGTACTGCTAGAAGAATAACTAAATAGTTATTATCAACTATGAGTGGGGAAAGAAAGAACTATACCACATTCAGTGCTGGGGAAATTAATTATTTGCTAGAGAATTAAAGCATTACTATTTTTTAAATTAAATCATCAAAAAATTTAGAATTTAAGTATGTATGTATCAAATGTCTTGAGGAGAAAGACCTTTCTAAATTTAAAAGCAATGATGAAGCAAAAAAAGAACAAAGAACTATAGTTTTAATGACTTCAAAGTTAACAGTAAATATCTTAAAAAAAATTTGCCACAAATATGACAAAGGGTTAATATCCTTAATATATAAAGTGTGTATAATCCATTAAAAAATGGTAAAACCCAGCAGAGAAATGGGCAGAGGAAAGTGGAGATTCCACAATAAAAAGAAAAGCAACGGTAAACACTATATAAATCCTTTTCAACTTCAGAAGTAATAAAAAAGTAGATTAAATTCTTGAGATACCATTTTCTCTTATCAATATAGTTAAGATTAGAAAATAAACATTATTAATTATAAAGGTGTCATGAGGGAGACACTTTTATACACTGCTAATAATATTATAAATTAGGAATGATGAAAGCAGTATGTGTGAAGATTATTAGAAATTGTCATATCCTTTGTCCTAGAATTTCCACTTCTGAGCATTACCCCTTCATAGATAATCTGGAAATTCAGGAGTAGCTTAATGACTAAATAGTATTCATTAAAGTATTATTTATAATAATGGAAACCTAGAAGCATTCTTAATGTCCAACAAAGGAGAATGATTTATTAAATTATGGTCTGTCCTTAAAGTGAATTATTAGGTTTACCATTATAAAGTGTTTAATAACACTTGGCGCATGCTCGTGTCATAGCTCAATGAGCCAGATATAAATTGTGTGTATAGCATGATCTCAGCTAGATGAAAAGTTATACAGAGATTAAAAGATTGGAAAAGAGGTGACAAACTGCTAAACGATTTATCTGTGGGATTGTAACTGTTCTTTATTTTGACGATAAGAAGCTATGTTTTTTATAATAAATAGTCATTTAAGAGTATGAAACAAACCATTCAAAGAAAAAAAAAATACTTGCTTTCCTTGTGGATTTAAGTGGGCTCCATACAGCCTCAAGAGAACAGTGGTAACTGGCTGTTCTCAGATGGATGTTGCCAATATCCAAACCAGATAAACTCAGGATAAAGAGAAAGCTGCTTTGTCCCCGGAATTGATGGTTCTTGGAACAAACAGATCCTCAGCAGCTGTTCCCTTTCCTTTGGACTCTAACCTCATCCTTAGGCAACTTGTCGTTTTTTTTTTTTGTTTTTTTTTTTCCCTTAAATCACATGAGCTCAATTTAATGGTTTGGTGTCAAAAGGGAAGAATTAAAAATTCATACACAAAATGTTATTCTATTTGAGAATAAGGATATTTCCTAACACCCCACTTCAGAAGTTATAAAAGTAGCCTCACAAAATCAGGGGCAACTTTATGTTTTTTGGAGATTCTCACTGGTGTTGATGATTTACCTTTATTGCACTGCCTGGAAGGTGAAAGGACTGGTGGGGACAGAATTGAATTGTTTTAAAGTCTGAAGTCTTTTGACTCAAAATTCAAAGAGCTCCTGACAGTTTATTAAGCAGTAGGAATCTGGGTCATCACGAAGTTCACTGTAATTTGTTTTTCCTCTTTAAACCTTGAAATCCATCAACTCCGGTTTCAATTTTTTATGGACCCTTTTCATTTACTGCACTACTGAAAACATTATTATGAAAACAGCAAAGTCTGAGGGTGGGGGGAGGGGAGGAGGACTTTGATCCAAACTGATATCTAAATCTAGCAAACACTTTTTTTTTTAATTAAAGACAACATTTCTGTTAGAAGTGTTTTCACTGGTGGTGTTTTGTTTTTATTGCTCGAGTTTGGTTTTGCAATTTGACCTCCCAGTCTCTTTCTTCGTTTTTGTAAGGAATTAAATGTGATATGTCTCAACTTCTGTGGAACTGTGTGCTTTGGGCTGATTTCCAGCTATTTCCAGAAATGAACTAGAAAAACTGTGAAGGGGTGCTTGGATGATAAATATTCTCATTTAAGTATTTCTGAGCTCTTTGCCTGATTTGAATAATAATAATTGGCTTCACCATTTTGAGAAATGGAAGGTCTACCTAACTCATTAAAGTTTTTCAAAGTTTTCTTAAAAATAACCTTTTTTTAAAAGTAATCCCAACAAGGGGCGCCTGGGTGGCTCAGTCGGTTAAGCGTCTGCCTTCGGCTCGGGTCATGATCCCAGGGTCCTGGGATCGAGCCCCGCGTTGGGCTCCCCGCTCAGCGGGAAGCCTGCTTCTCCCTCTCCCACTCCCCCTGCTTGTGTTCCCTCTCTCGCTGTCTCTCTCTTTATTTTATTTAAATAAATAAAATCTTTAAAAAAAATCCCAACAAGAATATCATAACAATTTCTGACTAGAGTTCATGGGTATGGAAACTGTCTCCTCTGTAAATACCGTTTGTGAATTTCTGGAGTACCATTAAATGTAATACTCAGAATTTGGCATACGTCCAAATCTGAATTCAAATTATGTAACTAAGGAGAAATTTCCTCTTTAGTCCGTGAGGCCATTCATATTCAGAGAACTTATTAAAAGCTCCGTCGAGTGGTGAATTTAGGGAAGTTCTGAGTGGTAGAAAAATCCAAATTCTAGGTCCATTTATTCATTCCAGGAACTAGAACTGTTAATTTGAGCCAAAAAAGATGTTTTGTTTTAATGAGTAAATGGGTTTTTACTCGGAATTAACCTGTCTTAAAACAGCCTAAGCATTTCTGGCTTCTGCTTGTCCTGTGGATACGTTGTTTACGTCAGACTGACTTTGCCAGCATTCTCCGGGGTGAATGTCGCCCTTCCAACCCTGCTTTTCTGCTGGGAGAAGCTCTGATGTCCTTCTAGTGCTGGAGGCAAGAGGGAAAGGGACCCTGACTGGTCGTCCACAAGTGTTCCAAGTAGAAGAGCTAGGGGAGGCTGTATATGATTAAGAGCAGTGTCCCAAGATGCCTTCCTTCCTTTTTAAAAATTAAATCCATGTAACAGACCTACTGTGTGCGAGTATTTGTTGAAGAAACAGGTTAGTTTAAAAGAGAGAAATTAAAGAACATAAGACTTCAGTATGGTTGGTAAATGTAGTAACCATGGAGAAGGGAGCAAATCATCCTGACCCGGGGAGTCCAGAGGGTTCTGCGAAGAGCATCACTTGCTCCACATCCTGAAGGGGGTTTACAAAGAGGGAAGCGCTGGAAAAGGCACTCTACACGGAGAGAATGGAGTGTGAGGGAAGTGAGATTTGGGAGAGTTTGAGGGCTTCAGTGTGGCTGAAACTAAAGAAAGTTTGGACCAGGAGATAGCAGAGGACTTATAAAGGAAGGTTGAGGTCACATGGAAGGACTTTGTTTTTTAAAGCAAGGGATTCATACTTCATATAGAAAATGGGAAGCCATTGGCAGGTTCCAGATGGGTCATGATCTGTGTTTTAGAGAATGGATTCTGGTGATGGTACAAAGATAGGCTGAATAGACTGACAGGAGCCAGTTAGGCTATTTCTGGAATAAATGCTTTGATAGTTGTAAAAAACTAAGTGGTGGGAGGGGAGGTCATTAGATGATATGGACAGATGGGGATGGGGATGAGATTCGGGAAGGAAGCTCACGCATTAGGGTTTGACCAGTTGACTGTGTGGTGTCTGAGGTATTCCCGATGCAGGTGCCCCAAAGACACTGGAAATGGGGATGTGGATGGAGCCCTCAGTGTACTAGTGAGAAGGAGATGAATACCTTGAGGAGTAGCCACACCTGGTCCAGAGGGTCCAGAGGCTCTGCTGTTCTGGGGGCAGCATTCTTATCCTACCTTGTTCCCCTATGTTGGCATCTCTCCTTTCTCTTTACCTTTTGCTTTTCGCTAACACATACACACACTCACAGACATCCATACTCTACATCAGGGATCGGCACATTTTTTTAAGGACCAATAGTAAATATTTTAGGTTTTGCTGCCTACATACTGTCTCTGCCCACGTATCCTTTTTTTTTTTTTTTTTACAACCTTTAAAAATGTGAAACTATTGGCTTGCTTCAGGGCCAAACATGTATAGATACTGGGCTGGAATTGGCCTGTGGAGGTAGAATCTGTGGCCACCTGCTCTAAGGCACCCTCAGGAATTGATTCCATTAAAGCAACTGACACTTACCTCGGAGACTGTTCACACCTAGAGAAAACAATCAGTGTGGTAAATGAATGTGGTCTTTGTCGAGTAAATGCTAAGTGCTTCCAGTCCTTTTTTGCCCAAGGAGCACCTACCTGTCTTTATCTGGCCGACTCCACAAGTCAAATGTCTAGAATCTGTTCCTAAAAGTCAGGCTTTGTGATTAGATTAGTTTCAACTTAAATTCACTTAATGTTTGCTACTCACCATGTTTAAAGGTGTGGTAGGGATCACTTGAAGCAAATAATGATTATTCTTTTTACTTTTGCCGATTCCCTCTCATGTCCCGTGTGAATGAATGCATCAGTACCACCCAGCAAGCCTGTGGACGAAATTGCCAGTGTGTTTATCACCTATCAGTTCGACTGGTAACATTTTAAGCCTTAAAATTTATACATTTAGCTTTTCTCTCTGAACAGGACAGACAGTTTACAGAAGAATCAAGACCTGGAATTTGAAAGAAATAGAGAACGATTTGAATTTTTAAAGGTACGGGCGGAGTTTGGCTCCATTGGTTGTTTCTTTATATACGTGGGTACAAAGAGAGGTGCCAAGGAGATGGGCTGCGGAGAAACGCAGCGGGTATTCATGGTGTGCTTTCTGTTCTCGATTGTAGTGGGGTTCTCAGGCTTTTCGCAACATGCGGATTATCCCCCCCGGCTCCGGAATCATCCACCAGGTAAATCTGGAGTATTTGGCAAGAGTGGTATTCGAGCACGAGGGCTCTTATTACCCAGACAGCCTCGTGGGCACGGACTCACACACTACCATGATTGATGGCTTGGGTGTCCTTGGCTGGGGTGAGTATCGTTCCGGGTTCCTATTCCATATATGCTGTTCTATAGTGCGTAGCTTGATTTCCACTGATCCCATGACATCCCAGGAGCATGACTTTGTTTACTGCTGGATTTCCAGTGCCTAGAAAAGTACCTGATGCCTACCTAGTAGGCACTCAATAATAATGTTTGGGAGAATGAACCGGAATAAAGGTTAGGGACATTTAGAATAAATGCAAATCACCTGAGCTGTTTGTTAAAAAGTGGAGACTCCTGAACCCCATTCTCCACTTGGTGTAGAATCAAGGGGATTTTGATACAGGTGTTCTGGGGACCACATTCTGAGAAATACTTGTTAAAAATTCTGTAGAGGGAAATCCAGAAAAGATAGCTGTTCTTTATAGACCCCAGATCTACACTAGCACAGCACTGTAGCGGGTTGGATTATGCTTGAGGGACATAGTGAGGCACGCTGAAAGCGTTCTTCCGTCATGCCTTCCTTGCAGGAGTGGGCGGAATCGAAGCAGAAGCGGTCATGCTGGGCCAGCCCATCAGCATGGTGCTTCCACAGGTGATTGGCTACAAGCTGGTGGGAAGTCCCCACCCTCTGGTGACATCCACTGACATCGTGCTCACCATTACCAAGGTAATGATATGCTGCCTCTTCCGTGGTCTTGGACGGTCTCGGGGACAGAGGACAGGGAGCAAATGCATGACGGAGTCCCTCTTGGTTTCCATGTGCTCTAGGAAACAGGATGTTGATGATTTTTAAAAAGAGATGAGGTAAGGGGAGAGTTCTGTGGTTAAGTTTTAGACAGTTAATGTTCATTTTACTCTTCCTCGGCTGCATGGCTCCTTTTCTTCAAAAAAATATTTTGAAAGTGTGAAAGAGTTCAAATACACAGAAGTTAAAATGGCATTCATATGCGCCACCACCTAGACTTAACAGATGGTAACATTTTGCCACATTTGCTTCAGAGCTCTCCCTGTGGGTATAGTTTTTAAGAAATAAAATGAAATATTTATGGCTAAAGCCATCCTCCGCAGTCCTAGAAATAACCGCTATCCCAAGGTTGTAAGACTCATTCCCAAGCGTGTTTATACTTTGACTACATTTTTCCACATGGTTCTTCTTTATGTAAATAACAAACTGTTTCTATGAATTTAATGTCTGACTTTTTAAATTCCCTTCTCTGTATTCGAAGTTACATTATTGTAACAGATGTTTCTCCAAGCTGGAAATAGTACTTTTTTTTTTCCTTTTTCTTTAGCTTTTGCAAGAAATAATCTTTTCTTTGTGTGTGTGTGATTTGCTTGCTTTGCAAAAGGAGAGCAGTTTCATTTTGCAAGATTATTAGAAAAGTGTATTTTTTTATTATCACAACCATAGTTTTTTCTGGTTGTTAGGAGGCTTGGAGTGTTAGGGATAGCTACTATTCTGTTAAAGTCCAAAAAATGTTTCTCTTTGATTTAATCCCTATGGAATTTGGAATGGTATTTATTTGAATACTATAGCTTATCATAGAGGTCTGTGCATTGTTCTTCCAATGTAGAATAATGTAGGACTTGCCCACAGAATTTAGCAGAAGCCCACGTAACCTGAAGAGCTTGTCGGTGTGGCTGTCCACGCCGCTGGTGAGACTGGCCTCAGGCAGGGCCAAGTGAGCCATGAAGGCCCCAGCCCTGGCTGATGGCATGTCTGGAAAGGAGATGGGAGTCAGACTGGCTAGACCTTTCTGTTACAATGAACTCGTACTTGTGTTCAGGAAATTTGTTCATTACACCCTTGAAAACAAGCCTCTTCCTTATTAATTCTACTAGTGCAAGACTGTTTAGGGTGAAAGAATTTATTTAATTTTTAGCACTTCTAGGCGCTTCCAGTGATCTCATTAGAGAGAAAAAGTCCTTCTCACTTTGGAAAACTTCTATTAATGTTATCTGTGTTTTGGGCATTACTTTTTCTTTCCTTTTTTTTTTTTGTAATAATTGTTTTGACATAATTTTAGATTTACAGGAGAGTTGATGTAAATACAGGTAAAACAGAGAGTTCCTGTTACCTTTCTCCCAACTTCCCCAAACGTTTACATCCCACATAACCATGGTATATTAATCAAAATGAAGAACATTGGTACAACACTATTAACTAAACTAGAAACTTCTCCAGTTTTTTCAGTAATGACTGTTTTCTGTTCCAGAATCCAATCCAAGATTCCCCATATTTAGTTAACATTACTTTTTAAATTTTATTTTTTAAAGTAATCAAAAATATGTTGGGCCAGTTTATTTTTTATGTTTACTCACCAGGCTAGTTTATAAGAATTACAAAGTGCTAGCCCTGCATTTTAAAGATGGGCTGTCGAGTCTCAAGCTTTTCTCCTGTTCTGCTGCTCAGCATCTGCGCCAGGTGGGGGTCGTGGGCAAATTTGTGGAGTTCTTCGGGCCAGGAGTACCCCAGTTGTCCATTGCTGACCGAGCTACAATTGCGAACATGTGTCCAGAGTACGGAGCGACTGCTGCCTTCTTCCCGGTTGATGACGTGAGCATCAAGTACCTGGTGCAGACGGGTAAGTGCAGACCCATGAGAGCCGAAGGCCCTGGGTCAGCCTTCCTGGAACTCTGAGGATCGGAGCACTGCTTTCTGCCTCCGCCCCTTGGAGTGCACACGGTCACATTTATTGGGTTGGTTTTTTTCTTTTTCCTTGTCTCTGCGGAATCAAAATGGTTGTCGGGATTTCAGAAATATGACACAGACACAGTGCAGCCAGTAGAAAGAGCTCAGGTATTCTGGAAACCTAGATGTTTGCACTGGTTTTCTACTACTGGTTATTTGACGGGAAGCAAGTGATCTTGGCAATGAAGGTGTGCGCTGACGACGTACTAAGCCTGAGGTCCTCTGAATGGAGGACAAGGACCAAAGAGAGGGGGAGTTTTTACAGGTAGGACCAGAATCTGCTTCAGAAAATAGACCAGATCAGTGAATGACCCCCAGTAAATAGCAGCATCAGCCAGAGAATCAGAATATTTGACAGAAAGGTGAAATAGCAGCCGAAATTTAGGTGTGTGTGCAAGCGAAATGCGCCTTCCTTGTGTGACTGCTAGTGGAGGTATTCGTCTGACCAGGACATCTTAACCTCTGTTACTTGTTATTTCTTAAAACACCCATTTAGGTCGTGATGAAGAAAAAGTAAAGCAGATGAAAAAGTATCTTCAAGCTGTAGGAATGTTTCGGGATTTCAGTGACCCCTCTCAAGACCCAGACTTTGCCCAGGTATGAGAGAGTGTGTTTCCTTTTCCTCGAGGCTGTGATTTTAGTTGTGTATGTTTTTTTCTGAGGGGGCGTACTTGTAGGAAATTAGTCACTGCCAAGTCATCACAGAAGAACAAGGTTTTAAAAGACTGAAACAATTAAGAGGATAAGGAATTATAAACATAAAATAACTTCTTCCTTTTCTCCTGGCCAATAAGTTGAGTGGGCGCCCCATTTCTGACCTACTGACTGACTCCCCTAATGTGGAAGACCTTTGAAGATGGCTTCGCCAGAGGGAGTAGGGCTGTTTAAAGGCTCATCTCATCACTGCAGATGAAAAAGAAATGGGGGTAGAGCATAGCAGTTAGTTCTGGTTTATCCAGTGATTTACCTTCATTCATTTTCTAGGGGGCAAACTGATTCCACATTTTTCTGGACAGGCAAGCCCAGAGGGTCACCTAGATGTGGGAGCCTGGTTTCGTTTCACAGTATACTTGAGGGACGGTGATATGCATTCAGGCCCATTGCCTGGCATTGATGCCTGAATGGCGGCATCCTACCAAATCATTTTAGAAAAAAGTACAATGGTTTATGTATCATTTTAGTAGAAAGCCCATCTCAAACGAAGCTCACCATTAAAAAGGATGCATCAGCTGCTTTGCAAAGACGGATGCATAGAAGACGCTGGCCAGCAGCTGGGCACACACCCTGGTCTTTCTGGGAGGTGACAAGGCTTCCTGCTTGTCCCACGCCACTTATGTGCCCATCCTGATCTTTGGAAATTCATTCCTTAAGCATTAGAAAGAACATAGAGTCCTTGTTTATGAATGTGATGGTTTAGTTTGTTTTTGTGGTTGTGGTGTTTTCGGTTCTGTGGCCCAGCTTGCGTTTTTTTTCTCCGAAGGTACGATGTCACTTCTTGAGTTCCTTCTCTTTTGGGTGGACAGGTTGTGGAATTAAATTTGAGAACGGTCGTGCCTTGCTGCAGTGGACCAAAAAGGCCTCAGGACAAAGTCGCCGTGACCGACATGAAAAAGGACTTTGAGAACTGCCTCGGAGCCAAGGTAGGGGCCGGGGAGAGGCAGGTGGAAGTCCCCCCTCCCAACCCAGCCCTGTGCCCTGTGTCTTAGAGCCCACGCTGCTTTCCACCACCACCACCCATGATGAAGCTTCCCGAAGCCTGACGCTGAGGGCGTTTCTTCTCCATCCGGAAGTCCTCAGTGCCTCTCCCATTAGCCGAGGGCCACACAGCTTCCTTAGAGCCCTTTACCATCCGTGAACACAACTCAGCCACACATCTGCTTTTCCTGTAACTCTCATCACACTATGCACTCGACTTGCCCCAGCTTTTCTGGCCATTGTACTTTCGTTCATGCCCCGCCTCCCCCCACCTGGATGGCTCCTCCCCCTCCCTGCATGTCAGTGTCTCTCAGCCTCCACAGCATGGCCTCACATCTCATAGCAGAACGTCATCCGTCCCTCGTTTGAACCTTCATGACACTTGGTCTGAAACCCTTGGATGGCATCCATGTTCTTGAACTTACATTGCTGGTCCTTTATATTATTTGCAGGTCTGATTTCCCTTATTGGACTGTATGTTTGAGTAGAGGATGTGTGTCAGAATCACCTTTATACTCCACAAAGTACCTAGCATCTTGTATGCAGATTTTCGATGAACATCTCCCCAAATGATGATTAAGATATTTGATAAGTTTTATCCTGGGGCCACCAGCATGACACCAAATGTTCAGCTGTACTTGATTTGCCTTATTGACCATGATTAGTTGAATCTGGCCAAAAGGACACCTTTTTCTAAATTTCCATCATTTTAGAATCAGTGGCCTTGGTTCATATCCATGAAACTCTACAATAATGTCATTGGGTTTAATTAGACTAACTTGGAACTAAATTTGTAGTTATAGCATTTCCATTTTTGAGATGAGAAGCAAGTCAGCATTAATAGGACTTCAAAGCAGAGGGAGAGTCCGAACTTATGACTGCCTTTTATAAAGGTTTAAAAACAATAAAGAGGACTTTCAGTTTTCTGTACCATTTCAGATGAGATGTTTATATTTTGCTAAAAATTGGCTTTTAAAATTATAGTTACCAAGGTATTTTTTTTCCTTCTAAAGTGACACTATTTCACTGTGTTTCTTTTCTTGCATTTTTTTTTTTTCTTCCCATAGCAAGGGTTTAAAGGATTCCAGGTTGCTCTGGACCATCATAATGACCATAAGACGTTTATCTATAATAATAGCGAATTCACCCTCACTCATGGTTCGGTGGTCATCGCTGCCATTACCAGCTGCACAAACACCAGTAATCCATCTGTGATGTTAGGAGCAGGTGAGTGCATCTGAATTCCTCCCCGTGGTCATGTGGACATGTGGGTGGAAATCTTTCAAGACACGACCCTGGGGCTTACCTGAATCTACATGTAGTTCCCTGAACCTTGTTTTTTCCAGATGCAGAGATTTGTTGGTCCAGAAGTGTTTACACAGTAATGAGTGTTCAAAGCAAAGTATGTAAAGTAGAATATGTAATACATACTAGTCTTTAGAATTAACGTGGAAAATAAGTAGAAGAAAGCAAAAAAAAAAAGATGAATTTCTGGTAAAGCTTAGAATCTTATGTCAGACTGTAGGAGAAAAAAAAACTGTTTTCATATCACAGATTAGTCTCTTTAAAACCCCTGATAGGCCTTTTTGTACACTGGACTTCAGTCTCTTAGAAGTATTGTAAGTGCATCTGAATTAGGGCACAGGGCACTGGCTCATAAAACTTACTTGGCTGTTACGCAATTCAGGTCAAGTAGTTAATATTTACATACCAAGTTTTATTAATAGAAGTCTCTTTAGTGTCCAGATTTTTTTTTATCATTGCCAAGAGTTCCTGTTGTGTCCACAGACCAGATATCATCGAAGAGTTCTTTCTTTATAAAGTGCACAAGTACATAAGGAAAACCTTCTTTGTCCAAGAATTCATCTGTTGATCCCTAAGCTTTTCTTGTCTGGAGCAAACAGGTTTCCTCAAGACAAGTCACCAGCTTGTCTCTAGCTTTTTGTGCCTTTTTACCCCCACTCCTCATTTCTTTCCAAATTCTATGTTGTTAAGAGAGCACCCAGTGTTTCTGTAATAGTCTCTGTATCTGCCAAAATTCCAGTGGCCTAGAGCTCTTGATTTTCTACTTTAAAAGAATACCTGGGGACTAGAATTTTACTCTAGACTGACTGCACTCCTCACCAACCAGTACACAGTTCATATCCTTTAAGAAAGGGCCCTACCAATTATAATTTTCATCCAAATAAAACGTAATTAGAAAGACTGTTTTTCCTCCCAAAGTTAAAATTTATTCTATAGTATATTCCTAAATGTTTTTTAAGTTTATCTTTTGGAAAAAAAAAAAAAAGAAGCCTATCTCTTCATTTCCTTGACTAATTTTGAGTTTACTGCGTCCGTGTAAATGACTGTGGGCCAGTGAGCCGTTGATTTGTGCTCGGCAGCAGAAAGAGCAGAAAACACCACGAACGGAGCTTTGTCAGGCGGTGGCAGGCGACGCAGACCGAGGGGTCGGTCTCTTTCCTGAACCCGCCCTGGCACCTAGAGCGGGCAGCCACCCCACACTGTGTCGGTGTTGACCATTTCACAGGCCTGTTAGCCAAGAAAGCTGTGAATGCTGGCCTGAACGTGAAGCCTTACATCAAAACCAGCCTGTCTCCTGGAAGCGGTGTGGTCACCTACTACCTGCGAGAGAGCGGGGTCATGCCGTATCTGTCCCAGCTTGGGTGAGGAGGAATTTTCTTTTACACCATCGCTCGGGTTGTATTTTATTCCACATGTGTCTCGCCGTGTCACCGTGTAACACACATCAGCTCATCTGATGGTATCTAATGAGTCTTGTCAGCCAGTGAGGAGACTTCAGCCCTTCCGTTCCCACAGAATCGAGCCCTCCTGTGGACAGTTGTGCTGGTTGTTCATCAGACAAGGGCACCCTTGAAGGGCAAAGCAGGGCTGAAATCAAGCCTGTGCTATGGTGTTGCGCTGCACCCTTCTGGATGGACGGGGTGCCTTTTCTCAATCAACAGAGGTTACGCAATGGGCTAGCGTTGGCTCAGCCACTGAGAGGCTGAGCTAAAATGGCTAAAAATGTTTAAATTCCTTGGCATAAATGAATCATTTGCTACCAAATACAATTTCTCCAGTTTCCCCACTATTCCTAATTTGGATGAGAAGGATTTTTTTTTTTTTTTTTTTTAACAACGCTCCTGAGAATGAAAACTTTATAGGAACTCATCGAAGAGTTCTTTCTTTATAAAGTGCACAAGTACATAAGGAAAACCTTCTTTGTCCAAGAATTCATCTGTTGATCCCTAAGCTTTTCTTGTCTGGAGCAAACAGGTTTCCTCAAGACAAGTCACCAGCTTGTCTCTAGCTTTTTGTGCCTTTTTACCCCCACTCCTCATTTCTTTCCAAATTCTATGTTGTTAAGAGAGCACCCAGTGTTTCTGTAATAGTCTCTGTATCTGCCAAAATTCAAGTGGCCTAGAACTCTTGATTTTCTACTTTAAAAGAATACCTGGGGACTAGAATTTTACTCTAGACTGACTGCACTCCTCACCAACCAGTACACAGTTCATATCCTTTAAGAAAGGGCCCTACCAATTATAATTTTCATCCAAATAAAACGTATTTGGAACAGTACTATGCTTATTCCACGTGCTGCTGGTCTCTTTAGGTTAGCGGTCTCTAGAACTGTCCTTGGCAGAGCGGCTCACTGAGACTCACTCTCCGCCTTGCTTCTCTTCCTGCGCCTAGGTTTGACGTGGTGGGCTACGGTTGCATGACCTGTATTGGCAACAGCGGGCCCTTACCTGAACCTGTGGTCGAAGCCATCACGCAGGTAATGGCCGAG
Source organism: Mirounga leonina (assembly GCF_011800145.1). Classification (NCBI taxonomy): domain Eukaryota; kingdom Metazoa; phylum Chordata; class Mammalia; order Carnivora; family Phocidae; genus Mirounga; species Mirounga leonina. Next base: position 37,748,455 of record NW_023270433.1, on the reverse strand, counting down.
GAGCCTGTGGGGCTTCGGAGCAGTTGGCTCTTTTCATATGATGCGTGCCCGGAATGCTGGTCGTCTCAGGAAGGCCCAGGGCAGCAGGCAATGTGTTTAGACATACAGTCTTTGGAGTCAAGCTAACCTGACTAGCAGTCTACCTTGTGCCTCAGTTTTCCCAGCTGTAAATTGGGGATGATGATAGGACCTGTTTCACAGAGTGGTGAGCACGGAGATGGACGTGAAGGACTTGGAGCAGTGCCTGGCACACACGGGCTCTTGCACCACAGACGGCTCCAGGACTCTATGTGCCTGGTCACCTGAAACCTGGCTCCAAGTTAGACACGTCTCCACGCAAACAGTGCAATCGAAACTACATTGCATGGGCTTGATTTTTGGCCTGTAAATCCTGTAGCGTTGAGAAGCACGATTTGGTTTGCCTGAATTACAGAACCGATGGAGGTCAGTGTGGCTTCCTTTAGCTTTCAACTGTTGGACTGTTCTCAGGCCCCAGGCAGCGAAGTCACCAGGATGCTGCCTTCTGACGCACCTGGGATTTCCTCGGGAGCAGAAACCATGTCTCTCGGTGTCCTCTGACCCAGAGTGTCTCCCCAGGGACACCCATGTGTGCTTTTCTCCCTGCAGGCAGAGGACCAGGTGAAAGGGAGGTTAAAGAACTGCCCCCGTGATGGGAGAGTTCAGCAGGTGGTCTATGACAAAAAGCCTGGGCCCCTTCTCCGTGTGACCGCTTCTTTCTCTTGCTGGGCTCAGGGAGATCTGGTCGCTGTCGGAGTACTGTCTGGGAACAGGAATTTTGAAGGTCGAGTCCACCCCAATACCCGGGCCAACTATTTAGCCTCTCCACCCTTGGTGATAGCCTATGCGATTGCTGGGACCATCAGGATCAACTTTGAGAAAGAGCCACTGGGTAAGATGTCGTTTGTGTGGCTGCCCTTCACTGTTTCCAGTGAATTTGAAAATATTACTGGAGGAAAAGTAACCACTTTTGTTAATAAATAACGATACGTAGAACTAACAAAGATGAGGAGAGTCTTGTCTTTTCTCCCCCATACACGGCAAAGACAGAACTGGAACAGATGAGAATCAACTAAGGACAAGGGACGACAAAAGGAAATTAATCTGCAAAGTCAGAGAGAGCGTGCTATTCTGGCTTCTTCCCCAGTTCTTTCTAGCTTCTGCTTTTATCTAATGTGACACACTGTTTTAACGTATCCTAATCTGGAGAAATGATGCTTTGTGTCCTTCCCTCTAGAGGTCTTGCTGTGTCCTCCTCAGTCGTTCTCAGTAGATTCAATACTATGACAACAGCGCCCCTTCAGTTCACTTTTAGGAAAGCCCCACTAGAGTTGTAGTTGACCCTCATGTGTGGATTCGATATTTGCAGATTTGCCTCTTCACTAAAAGGTAGCTTAACCCCCAAATCAAGACTCGTCTTGCCTTGCCTCCGTGGTCATTTGCAGACACACACAGAGGGATGCAGGCTTCGTGCACTCAACGTGCACGTTCTCAGCTGCAGCCGGACGAGGCAGGGCTCTGCTTCTCCCCTCAGCTCTCATGCTGTAAATACGTATCCTGTTCGTGCTCCATGTAGTGCCACGTCTTTCCACATTTTTGTGGTTTTGGTGATTTCACTTTTTAAAATAGCCCCCAAGCGTAGTGCTGAAGTACCACCTAGCGCACGGATGCCCACGAAGGCTGTGGGGTGCCCTTTGGGAGGCAGACTTCGTTCAGGCATGAGTTGTAGTGCTGTTGGCTGGGACTTCGGCATTAACGCATCAGCAGGATGTCCTAGGGAAAGTGTCTTTAAGCCGAAGCACACGTGAAGCAAGATTACGTATTGATGGGGTGCCGAAAACGTTGTGACGAGAGGCTGTCAGGAGCCTAACCCACATCCCCCAGCGCCAGCGATTCACGCTTCACTACACAGTGTTTGCATGGACCTCACAGAACATTTCTACGGAGAATGGGATTTGACTGGATGGGATCATGAAAATGGGGGATTAAATGCAGTTTTTCTCCTTAATAAACTTGTTTTCCCCAGGGGTCAATGCAAAGGGACAACAGGTATTTCTGAAAGACATCTGGCCAACCAGAGACGAGATCCAGGCGGTGGAGCGTCAGTACGTGATCCCTGGCATGTTTAAGGAGGTCTACCAGAAGATAGAGGTGAGGTCCCCACCCACTCTGCCCTCATGCGTCCAGGGGACAGCCGTTCCTTTATGGCATGTCTGCAGACCCCGAGGCTGATGGCGGTGGAAACTAGAGAAAGTCACATTTCTTTCTTCAGATAACCAAGGAAGTGGTTCTCAGTCATTTTCTCCTGTGACTTACATTTTTACACACTCTACACTCCCCAGATGTTCCCAGATCTGGACAAGGTCCCAGATTTGTCAGCAGCCTCAAAAAGAGAGGCCTTAGGTTGTGTGTGATTCCTAGCCAGCTCGCCATAACCACCAGCCCCGCCCCCCACCCCAAGTGTCACTGAGGCGGAGTTCATTGGTTGGATACACCTCTCAGAACTATTTGGATGCTTACAAAAAATTTAAAAAACCACTGAGGAAAAAGCACCAAACTATTAAAATAAATAAACCTTTCTGTGCATTTGACAAATAGGGAGAAAATGTGTGGGGGCTCAGTATCGTTTTCTGAGACCCTTAGATGTTATTCCTTTCTCTGCCCTCTGTGTTAGGCTGACCCAAGGAATGCTGACTAGGGCTTGGGTTTGAAATAAGAGAGCAGACTCTCTGGGGAAGAGGGTCAAATGGGGATCATATTCATGCACCATGCCCTCCCACAAGTTGCTCATCAGGAAGTGGTATGAGCAAGCTTGTTGGGCATTGGGTTAAATGCATTTCTCCAAAGGCTGAGATCATGGCCCCGTGGAGACAGTCCAAGCTGACTTTAATGCATAGCAGTGGTCATTTGCTATCCAGTGTCCACATGACCTGGACGTCTACTTCCACCAATCTTCAGAGAGTAAATGATTTCCCCTTTGGTACAATCTGAATTACTGTTTCCTAAGTTATATTATGTATATGGATTAGTTATCTATTGCTGTACAACAAATTATCCCAAAACTTAGAAACACCATTTATTATCTCATGATTCCTGTGGTTCAGAAATCCATGTGTGGCTTACCTGGGTGCCTCTGCCTTCAGGCTCCAACCAAGGTGTCCTTTGGTGCTGCAGCTCATCTGAAGGCTCAGCTGGGGGAGGATCCACTTCCAAGGCCATTTGCATGGTTGTTGGCAGGATAACACGCCTCACAGGCTGTCGGACCGAGGGCCTCAGTTCCCTGCTGACAGTTCGCCAGAGGCCTCCCTCATTGCCTTGCTTGGGGATCTCTTCACATCTCACAGCATGGTCCTGCCTTCCATCAGAGCAAGCAGGAAAGGGTGAGAGAGACAGAAGGCAGTCTCTTTATAACCTGATCTTGGAAATGAGTCACTAGGTTCAGCCCACACTCAGCAGAAGGCGACTGCTTAAGGGTGTGCATGCCAGGGAGGTGGGGGGCAGGTCCTTGGGTCCATCTTTGAGGCTGCTTATCACAGTGTATATGTATTTTTAAGTCATTGGGCATGACATTGTCTTAGTGTAAAGGAGCTCTTGTGTGTGACTAGAATAAGAACTGTTTTGGTTTTGGTTTTATTGAAGTATAGTTGACACACAACATTACATTGGTATCAGGTGTACAGCATAGTGATCGGACAACTCTGTGCATCACCCAGGTGTAGCTACCATCTGTCACCATTCAACACTATTACGATAGCATTGACTGAATTCCCTACGCTGTACCTTTCATCCCCGTGACTTACTCATTCCGTAACTGGAAGTCTGTACCTCCCCCTCCCCTCTCCCTCTTTTTGCTCATCCTCGCACCTCCCCTCCCCTCTGGCAACCATCAGTTAGTTCTCTGTGATTATGGATCTGTTCCTGCTTTGTTTGTTCATTTTGTTTTTGAGATTCCACATATCAAGGAAGTCATGGTATCTGTCTTTGTCTGACTATTCACTTGGCGTACCTGGAGGGTATTATGTTAAGAATGGTTTTTATTGTACTCTTAGAATATATAGTTTCTTCTTGCATGTCAAACTTCCCTTAGAGTGGAATGTGATTAGATTTGCTTTTCTTTTATCTTTTTGTTTGTAAGACCGTGAATGAAAGGTGGAATGCCTTAGCAGCCCCATCGGACAAGCTGTATTGCTGGAATCCCAAATCTACATACATTAAGTCACCACCATTCTTTGAAAACCTGGTATGACTTTTTTATTTTTAACAAAATAAGTTTTTCAAAATGTTTCTTTCCTTATAGAATCTACTTGATTACCCTCTGCCCTTGCTTTGACTACGCATTCCACTGAAACCTTTACAAACCCAAGCAGACAATACTGGGGAGAGTTCTAAGAAGCTGGGGTATTTGGTTCTAGTGGGCCTACAGTGTCTCTGTCCAGGGGTTCTGTGTGGCTGTGCGGAGACGCCCTGGCCATCCCGTACCACCTGGACATAGAAAAGTCTGAGGGATCGACTGTCCAAGCAAAACATCCCCGGGCCTGCTATATTTAAACCTTATACTCAAAAAAACAAGGGAAATCTTACCTATAACTGACGATCAAGGAGTCCATGCTCTCCTGGGTGGGACGAGGAGGGGAGTGGAAGTTAGGATTCTAGCTGTCCTCAGCATCTGAGTTCCCTGGATGTGGAGACAGAAGGTCATTTGCAGCTCTATCGCTATTGCTTTTGAGGGAATCGTCCCAATACTTTGCCTCCCTGCAGGAGTGGGATGTGAATGTTTTGAGTAAATTCACCTTACTTTTCTAAGCACCCCTGATAAAACCAAAAAAACTAGAATTTTCTGTGCAGCGATGTACAGCTGTCATCCGGTTTGGGTCCACAGTGCACTGTGGAAACTGTTCAGACTCCCTGGTGACTTGCTGGAGAAAACCTGAGTCGTCACTAACTTGCTGTATTCTTTGCTAGAGTTTGGATATCCAGCACCCTAAATCTATAGTGGATGCCTACGTGCTGTTAAATTTGGGGGATTCCGTAACAACAGACCACATCTCTCCGGCTGGAAATATCGCAAGAAACAGCCCTGCTGCTCGCTACTTAACTAACAGAGGGTAAGTGTGAGTGAGGGGAAGAAAGACTAAAAGGCAAAAATGGAGTGAATGAGGCTAGTATTTCTTTTCACATGTTCTCTTTTCAATCAGACTGATTTTTCAGTGAACCCTGAGGCTTGAAAACCAGTCACCCTATCTGTTTGCTGCTTTCCAGCTTCCTTGGGAGATTCTGTCAGCAAGGAAACCCCAGCAGAGGGGATCTTCCTTCTGCGTGTGTCCCCATTAGAGTCCGGGCTCTGCTCTCAGCCTGTGGCGCACTTGACAGGGGTGTCCCTTGCCCTGCGATACCGCGTCCTGCCTGAGACACGTAGTGACGACGGATTTGCCGCTGACGCGTCCATCGACCAATCCTTCAGTCACAGACTGACTTTAACGGGTACTATACCAGTATTATCTACTGTCCTCTAACACGCCGAGAGTGATCAGAGCCGTCCCAGATCTGACTTTCCATGAGAATCATCTGGGGAGATAAACATTCCTGTCTCCCGTCCGCACCTCCCGAATCAGCGTCTAAAGTGATGGGCCCAGAGCTAATCTAAGAACAAAATCCAACACCTTTTTCGTTCTTTCTTGCCTTCTTTCCTTTTTTTTTGTCAGTGGGAGAGGAAAACGGCCTTGGCCCCATCTCGCTTTCCTGGTGGCTAAGGTGTTTTCTTCACGCCTCCCTGTCCTACTGAGCCCCACTCAGTCTCTGCCTCCTCCTGGTGCATCCTATGGGACAGTCATGTTCAGAGCAAAAGTATTCCACGTTCCCCAGAGATAGGAGTGCTGTAAGTTTCAGAAGCTAGCCCACCTCTGGAACAGGGGATGCACAGGAGTCTATCTCAAGATTTTTTTAACACGGGGCAACTACTGTATTAAATGTACAGGGACTTCTTACACACAGACACATATGGTAAGAGTCTAAAGGGATATGATTGTACTTCGAGTGGGAGTCATCGAGCGGAGAAGGGCAGGTGATATTTGAGAGGGGTCGGCGAATCCCTGCTCTTCCCCTCCCCCAAGCCGCTCTGGCTATATCGGTGGCTGCCTCGCTTGTTGAATGTTCCAGGCAAGGGCAAATACCCTTCTGCCTGAGAGCCTTTGGTTGAGCTGGCTATTTTTTCCTCTTGGATGCTCTTCCCCAAAATAGCTGTCTGGCTAACTCCCTTGCCAGTTCAAGTCTTCCTCCATGAGGTCACCCACACTGGACTCCTGTTCTCCTCGCCTTGATCTACTTTTTTTTCCCCTCAGTTATTAACCACAATCTAGTAACACTTGTGTAAGATACTTATTTTCTTATTATGATTATTTCTTTGTCTCCACCTTTTAGAATGTAAGCCCTGCAAAGGCAGGGATCTTCATCTGTGTTGTTCCTTGATCTACCTCAAGCCCTGAGAACAGTTCTTGGCACATAGCTGGGGCTCAATAAAGAGTTGTTGAATGAATGAACGAATGAATGGGAGAAAAGGATTCACCAACAAACAGCGAAACAAAGCGGTTGAGGCTGGAGAAAGAAACTAAGAAAACAAGCAGTGATTTTTTTGATTGCTGATTGTTGACACTTTTGAGACATGGACTGTATAGGGAATGGAATGAAAAGAAATATACCTTCCCAGAAAAGTGCACGTATCCCCAACATTCTGGATATAATTTCAGGAGTTTGTAGACACGCTCACCTGCTCCTAAAGCCTAAACTCTCTCAGTCTTCAGATCACATCTTACCGTGAGATCAGATTACCACTCACACACACATCCTACCATTTTAAGAAACAGCTCAGTGAGCTGACAGCTGTGTTAATTGTAAGATGTTCCTGCTATCACAAAGTATCCTTTAACTGGAGCCCACAGACAAGATTTTTCCTTGATTTCAGGACCAGGAAGAGCTGTTCCGTCTCTTCAGCACTACTCTGATTTTTATCTTATGAAAAATGTAAATCATGTTGCCAGTCATGTGTCTGCCCAATACATTGAGTTCTTGATGACTTGCGGACAAATTTATACCTCCTTCCAGGTAGTTTACAGAATGTATTTTGTGTTTCCCTCATTCTTGGCTCCACCTGACTGGCCCACACTGATTACTCTTTTGGTTTCCTTTTTCTTACCCATTTTGAATATTTTATCTTTTGTGAAGTTTTCTAGGCTACCCTACTGAATCAGTAAAATAAATACTCATTAGAGTTCCTCCTGGTTTTTCTACCCAGATTTATAAGACTAGAAGTTGATCCTGGGAGAATGCTGATTTCCCCCTTTCACTGCCCCACCTCTGACCTCTGACTCTACCCTCAGCAGAAGATACAGAAACAGCTTTTCTGCCTTGGAGAGCGATGCTTAGTAGACTTAGAGGGATATCTAGGTCTATGGTTTTCTCTTTTCTTAATGGAAGCTAAGTTTAATCTTTTCTCCATTCACTAACCTAGCTCCTCTCCTGCTTGCATTATTAGCTTGACTCCACGAGAATTCAACTCCTATGGCTCCCGCCGAGGTAATGATGCCATCATGGCACGGGGGACGTTTGCCAACATTCGCTTATTAAACAAACTTTTGAACAAGCAGGCACCACAGACTATCCATCTGCCTTCTGGAGAAATTGTGAGTACTGTGTCTTTGTCAGGCTCTGGGCAGTTGGATATTTACACAGTCACCTTCCTTTGGGTCTCATTTTTTCTTCATAGCCCCATGCTACCTCTTGTTTCGAGAGAGTTCATCACGGATAGAGATGCCCTTTTAAGTTTTACAACTTTCTCTTCCTGCTTAGAGATTCTGCTTCGTGGTTTCCTGGGAGTTGAATTTACGAAGGCTCTGAGTGAAATGTGGTCAGTTCAGAGTATTTAAGGGGGAACTTCCAGGTTAAGATAGAGGATATTTATCAACAGGTGCTATTGTATGACTTTATTAACATTTAAGTCCCCATCCCACAAGAAGGAGGAACATAGAGGCCCGCGGAGGCCTGCCTGGGTCCTGACGGGAGCTCTTTGCAGTTGGCCTGTTACAGCGAACTCTTCATTCCCAGATGCCTTGGAGGGAGGGCTTGTGCTTTGAGTCCGACATACTGGCTGTGGAGCCTTCAGCAAGTTATTGCCCTCTCTGAGCCTGATTTTTCTGACCTGCGAAGTAGGATATCCACCCTGTAAGGTTCTGAGGCTTAAGCTTAAATGGAAAGACGTGTATACAACACAGAGCAGAGTATCTGGCGCATGTCATGGGTCCTCGGTGTTGCTTCCTTTCCCAGCAGATGCTGCAAAACTGCTTGAGAACTGTTTGTTACTTGAGAAATCACCCTCCTGACTTACTTAAAAATAATAACAGCTAGTATTTATATGGAATTTATTACATCCCATGTACTGTTCTAAGCTCTTTGCCTACATTGACTTATTTAATCCTCATAACAACCCTTTGAGGGAGGTACCATAATTGTCCATCTTTTAAGATAATAAAAATGGAGATTAAAACCCAGGGAGTCTGGGGACACCTGGGTGGCTCAGTCGGTGGAGCATCCGACTCTTGGTTTCAGCTTAGGTCGAGATCTTGGAGTTGTGAGATCGAGCCCCGCCAACAGTCTCTGCACTAGGCCTGGAGTCTGCATAAGTTTCTCTCTCTTCCTCTGCCTCCGCCCCCCCCCAATCAATCAATCAATCTTCAAAACAAAACCCAGGGAGTCTGGCTCCAACATCAGTGCGGTTTATCACCACCCATACCACCTCACTTGTAACAGATTATATTTTGGTAAAGCAAACTCTTTATAGGTAATCACTGATCACCAGGACCCAACACAAAGTCAGCACCCAGTAGGTAGGTGTTCAGTGAAGAGCAGGGATGATAAACAAACTATTAAAGATAGTTAGCTGGTAGAATGCCCAAGAGACAAGGGGAAAGATGTGCAGTATAGACACTTGGGGGGACTCCTGTGTATTGGCTGTCACAGTGAACTTCACGAATTTACAAGCCCTGCCATGACATAGAACTTCTGGTCAGATGGTCAGAGCCTCATCTTAAATAAGGAGACAGAATCAGAGATGCACAGACATTTGAGCCAAGCCTTGAACTTGAAAGATAGACCTAGACAAAGAACGGTGGGGAAGGGAAAGAAAACAGAGATAATGCAAAGAGTAGAAGAAAACGAAGAAAAGATTATCTTCTCAGAGTGATGAAATGATTTTCTGTTGGCATGAAGTAATCAAAGGACGAGAAAGGGCTCTTGATAAAAAATAGTAATTAAAAAAGAAAGAAAAGGCTGTTAACAACAACAAAAAAAGCCCCTAAAAAATTTTCACAGAAAAAGTTGATTAGTTGAGAAAATCTCTCAGAATATAGACCAGAAAGACAAAGGAAAAATTAGAGAGAAAATATAAGAAAATTAAAGACTGAAATGAGGGGGCTCAGCATCTGACTAAACAGAGATGCTAAGAAGAGAAGAAAGGAAATTATCCGGGAAGTAACACAAGGAAAATTCCCCGACTTCAAGATCCGACTCCACATGACATCCACTGAATACCCACATGATTACGGAAGACCAGCTCCAAATCGCATCAGTATGAAGTTACGAACAGCAGAGATAAGAAGATCTAGAAACTTCCAAAGGGGGAAAAACAGCTTCTGTGCAATGTGCTGGAGATCAGAAGTGCTCAAACCAACACTGGAAACTTAGACTGGCTTGCACCCCCAAATACCATGTCCCATGTTAAAGTAATAACACATTCAGATTCAAAAACTTTAAAAATATTCCTCAGTCCCTGTCTCAGGAAGCTACTTGGTGAATGCATTTTACCAAAATGAGAGAATAAGCCAAAAAAGGGGAAGTTGTAGGATCCAGGAAAAGGAAATGCAGGGAATTCCCAGGATGTTGGTGAAGGAAGATTCTTCCATTACAGGAATGCACCATCTCTAGAGAAGAATCAGTCCAAATTAGAATAGGACTGAAGCTCCTGGAGAGAGATCTCTATGGAAAAGATTTTTAAATGACAGACTGCCTGATACATTTGAATGTGTTTAGAGAAGATGTATACTTTAGGCAGAGTGTTTGGGGATTAATTGATGGGTAGTGACATAGAAACAGGTGGGTACACACACAAAAAGAAAATAATTAATTCCAATGGAAATTTTTTTGATTACCAAGAAAAGGAATTCAGAGTACATTACCTGTCTCAGCTATAAATAACATTCACATAGTCAATGTAGTGCAAACACCAAATACTGACTTAGCCAAAACGTATGACATAATTATATTGGGAGGCTGGGGAGAGAACTAAATCCCCGGGGCGCCTGGGTGGCCCAGTCAGTTAAGCATCTGACTCTTGATTTCAGCTCAGATCATGATCTCGGGGTCCTGGGATCGAGCCCTGCATTGGGCTTTGCGCTCAGTGGGGAATCTGCTTCAGGATTCTCTCCCTCTCCTTCTGTCCTTCCTTCCACTCACGTATGCACTCTCTCTCTCTCAATTAAATAAATAAAATCTTTTTAAAAAGAGAGGGAGAACTAAATCCCTACTAAAGCAGGAAATTGATAGATAACAAAAATGGAGAAATAGAGAACTGGTAGTTTAAATATAATACTGGAGATACAGAGGAACAATAACGGAAGAAACAACCAAATTTTATGTCCTCTTTTTTTTTTTTTTTAAGATTTTTTTTATTTATTTGACAGAGAAAGAGCAGGAGAGCACAAGCAGGGGAGAGAGGCAGAGGGAAAGGGAGAAGCAGGCTCCCTGGTGAGCAAGGGACTCAATCCCAAGACCCTGGGATCATGACCTGAGCTGAAGGCAGTTGCTTAACCAACTGAGCCACCCAGGTGCCCCATCGTCATCTTTAGAAGAGAGGGAATGTGTAGGGAGCCGTTGCTTTATAAGCTCCCCAGATTTGGGTAACACCATGTGGCGCTAACCACAGGCTCCATCAGCCCACCGAAATAGTAATTTGGGAAAGCTTACTTGAGAGGTTGATTACACACCTTTTTAGAGCTTCTTTTGAAGGAAACCCTTTCTTGAGGGATTTTTTCTTTTTTTACTTAAGTAGCCAGGAAGAACAATTGTTTCATATCACCAGCAATGATATCAAATGTCTTTGTGAAGTCTTGGCACAGAGAATATTCAGAATTCTTGTGAGAAACAAATGAAGCTGTTTGTGGAAGATGTTTCTCATATATACCAAAATACTAGTTAATCCTCTCCTGTTCAGTATTGATCTGTGCTTCCACCCGTGTTTCTACTGTCTCTGCCTTGACCTCCTTGTAGAAGGGTGACTGATACAAGTTTGCATTTTGGGGCACCTGGGTGACCCAGAGTGTTAAGCAGCTGACTCTTAATTTTGGCTCAGGTCGTGATCTCAGGGTCCTGGAATCGAGGCCTCCACCAGGCTCTGCACTCAGCGGGGAGTCTGCCTGAGGCTTCTCTCTCTCCCTCTGCCTCTCCCCGCACTCGCTATCTAAAATAAACAAATAAATGTATGTATGTTTGCATTTTTTATAATTTCAGAACATGTCACCTTCTTTGTGGTTGCTACCCTTCACAAGTGACCATCACTGAGTCTCTAGACTGAGTCAAAACCCAGGTTTAGGTGGGATTCTCTGTTTCCTAAGCTTTAAAATAGTTTAATCAATGGAAGAGGGGGGAAAATCTGATTGACTTTCTTTTTTTTCCCTTGATGCCTTAGGATTTGAATGTTTTTCTAAAACCAGGACAAAAACTAGGCATTTTAGTTAAAAGAACATAAAATTCATTGGTAGGGGTGAATTGGAGATTTGTAACACAGGCCACTGATTGGTTGAGTTTTCTGTTGGCTTTGTATTGACTTGGGCCACTGAAGACCCTGTGCTTCTCACCAGGTCCCCCTGGCCTGTGTCCACACTCTGCTGCATCTGTAAACCTTGCTTTTCTCTTCCTCAGCTTGACGTGTTCGATGCCGCGGAGCAGTACCAGCAGGCAGGCCTTCCCCTGATCGTTCTGGCCGGGAAAGAGTATGGCTCAGGCAGCTCCCGAGACTGGGCGGCCAAGGGCCCTTTCCTCCTGGTGAGTGTGACGTGGAGGGACCCCAGCAGGCAAGCTCAGCAAAGCATGTGATGTTTGTTCAGCTCCTGCTTCTTGGCGGATCTGCCTTTACCCCACTCAGTGAAGGGGAATCCAGAGTTGAACCGGTTCCTTAGATCAGATACTCCTATTCTGGGAACCATGGATCTTTGGATGTGTCTGTGGAGCAGTTGGGAGGAGGGTCTGTGAAGTCTCTGAAATTATTTTCAAATGTGTGTATGTAGGTCTTCTTTTTGTGGGGAAAAATGGCATGGTTTTCCTAATATTCAGGTTGAGGATGGGACATGTATTTCAGGCCGTAGTCCCAGGCGAGCCGTAAGTCCGGACGCTGCTCCCGTGTTGTCCCTCAGGAGGTTCAGGGAAGGGTAAAAGTAAGGAGCTGGTGCTTTGGACAGACTTGGGGAGTGCACTTCAAGTGGCCTATCACTGCCTCTGAGTCGGCTTATAGACTCTCAAGAGTAAAGGACGCGCTCTCTGGATGTAGACAGACAGCTCTTGAGAACCTGCGGCCATTTCAGGGCCTGAGCCGCTTGAGGCGTCCCCATGGAGGCGCCGTGCAGGGAGCAGATGGTTCTTACCTCTGGAGCATCTCCTGGCCCCAGAAGCAGGGAAGAGTCCTGCTACTCAGCCTGCATTCTCAGGGTAGGGGAAGATGACTTAGCTGGTGCCAATCTCAGGGATTTATGGCTCGAGCAAATTAAACCTTGGGAAACACCGCATACGGTGATTACCACACGTCCAGTAAAGAAGGCGGGGTCTGGCAGGCAGCTGTAAATCTCTTTGAACATCACACCTATTGCTTTGTTTTGTTTTTTATCAAGCATATTGCTTTGTGGGGGGAACAAAAGATGTTCTTTGATTACTTGGTAATATATCAAAAGTCTGCCTTTTCTAGAAGCTGCGGAGAAGAACCAGAGAAATTACAGAGGAGGAAAGGGTTTTAGGGATGGGTCTGGGAGCTGGCCGGAGAAATGCAGCCGGTGGGGACCGTAAGAGCTGAAGGACGCCAAGAGAACTGGCATGCGAGGGGCCCCCTAGGCCCTAGGCTTCCGTACAGAATGGCCCCGAGTTCTGGCTGCCCCGGGCTGGGCCGCTCAGCAGTGCTGGGCTCTCCTCACAGCAGAGGGGGCTGGACGACTGGTTCTCAGCCCCGCGCGGCCCTTACCCGGCGTAGGGACGTGCATCGGAGGTGTTTACAAAGCTGCCACTCCCCCTCAGAGTGAACACATGTGCACACAGATCCATACATAGTATCTCCTGTTTTTGAACAGGAATTGCAAAAGCAGCACATCATTTCCTTTCTCTGTAGTATGTTCTGAAAGTTGCTTTTTCGGTTGTCTTTTGTGTCTGCACCTCTTCAAGGGAAATAAAAGAAAAATTTATGTTGTTTTGCGGTGTGGATTCCAGATATAATGGAAGTGCGCTGAGAGGTGTTGTATCACAAACAGCTAAGTGTGTGGTCAAACTGCATGAGTTCAATTACCAGACACCACTGACCGTGTGGGTGAAGAGGGCACAATGGTAGCATCTCCCTCCGAGGGCTGGTGGAGGGTGGGATGGGAGAAGCCACTTTATTATGCTGCCTGTGCATTGTAGGCAGTCAGTTCAGACCAGCTGCTGTGTTACTTGTAACTAGAGTAACTGTTTATGTAAACAAGTCATTGGTACTTACAAAGAAGTTAGGTGTGAGAGGAGTTTTGACTGAAGAAGCCTTTTGTAAAGTTTCTGTATATCTAAAGAAAATTGGAACTGTGTCCAAAGTACTGTCTTGGCTCCTCAGGGAATCAAAGCTGTCCTGGCTGAAAGTTACGAGCGCATTCACCGTAGTAACTTGGTGGGAATGGGGGTGATTCCCCTCGAATATCTCCCTGGGGAGACCGCAGACACCCTGGGACTCACAGGGCGGGAACGATACTCCATCATCATTCCAGAAAACCTCACACCACGAATGAAAGTGCAGGTCAAGGTAAGCCGGAGCTTCCCCATGCCAGGCCCAAGTAAACGGGACCGTGTGTTCATCATCAAACCCGCGAGAAGGAAATGAGTGGACTTGGGAAGGAAAACAGGCAGTGAGTAGGAGTGCGTTAGACCTATGAGTTCTGCTGGCGCCTGCTCTGCCTTCACAACACAGTGGGGGGGGCACCTGTTGATGGATTACTTATTTCTGTTTACTCATGGAGTTACCATCAGTTCCTTTCTTCTCCCCAACCAGCCCCACTGTCTCCTCTGACTCCCAATCTCTCTTTAGCCCAGAAAAGAGTGTTAGAAGCTCGGAGACAGGACATTTTCACATGATCTAAAAAAAACACCTTTTTTATTATCAAAATGTGAACAGACACACCGCATTCCTGAGCCTCACCCCAGGCTCCAGGTTTTGATTAGCCAAAAGGTAAAAGCGACAGCTCCCGAGGTGAGGTGCGGCGAGGCAGGTACCCAGTGCCGAGGCCCCAGGGTCAGCAGCTGGACCAGCTGCCTAGGGGACAACCTTAATGAGACTTCTGCCAACCCGCAGCTCCCAGAGAGGGTCTAGAAAATACCATCCCTAGCCTCACTAGTAGCTGCTGCCCCGAGAGACCTGGTCCTCAGGTGTCCGTCACCTCCATCATTTGTACCCCATGGTGCTTTACTGTGCAGAGGAGTCGGCTGGGGATCTTGTCCAAATGCAGCCCCGGATTCACTGGGCTGGGCTGGAGCGAGGGACGGCACGCCCCTCCAGTGCTGCTGGCTCCGCTGGTGTGCGGACCACGCTTTGAGGGGCAGCCCTGAGGGCGGGGGGGGCATCCCTCCTCACACAGCTGCCTGGCCTCCTCCCCCACTGGTTCTCCTCTGCTTCTTTGTCATCACAGCTGGATACCGGGAAGACCTTCCAGGCCATCATGAGGTTCGACACGGACGTGGAGCTCACTTATTTCCACAACGGGGGCATCCTCAACTACATGATCCGCAAGATGGCCAAGTAGGTCAGCTGTGCTCGGAGCCCTGTGCTTGGAGCTGCACCCGGGGAAGCGAAGCGCCACTAGCCTGCAGGGCCCTTGGCGCAGAGCATCCCCTGCGCGTGCCGGCCTCCCTGCATTGACGTAACTGGTGCCATTCCTCTGGGCACAGAATGCGCAGTTCCGACATCCTCTATTTTTGTGGATCTTTTTCTCTTTTTCTAGAATTTGGAAGCTAGAATGGTGGGAATGTCAGTAGTGCCAGAAAGAGAGAACTTGAGCTTGTCTGTAAAGTCACTGATCACAGAATGTCGATTTTTCACTCTTGGCCTGTTATGAACAGCTGGACACAAATAAGTCTTCTCAGAAGGCATCCCCTGTCCTCGTTTCTGTTCCTCTCTGTTATCCTCTGCTCCATGAAACCCTCCCTTGAGGGCCACTGGTCTTTGCATATTATTACCAGTGTTAACTGACATGGTAGATAAAAATGTTCTCAAATCACAGCGGTGATTGTGATTCTCCCCTCTGCCTTTTTCCTTCGGAAGGAATGATCCAGACACCTTGTGGACAGGTCAGACACTGACATTTTTTGATTATGTACCGTTAGATGGATCAACACTAAAAAAAAATGTGATGTTTTCTTTTACTCTCCTCAAAACTTTCCCCCAGAAAATTCATTTGTCAAGAGGAGAACTTTGGAGGTGGTTTTGGAGCGAGACTTAGAACATTTGTAATTTGAGGAAGATTAAATCTATTTTCAAGGAAAGCTTGTTGACTTTGGAATTGAATTGTGTAATGTGTGTGAGGCTCTAGTCTGGGGATATTTCGAGCAGAGCGAGTCTCAGACTGCAGCATCGGGTGACCTTCAGGTTCCGCTTTTACAACCACAGCTGTACCATATGGGGGGACGTGGAAGAGCTGAGGAACAGGATTCCTCTGCCCCGGTTGGGAGCAGACAAGAAGGTAGCAGTAGCAGTATGTAAGTATGGTGAGCAGGTCACCATTTTCTATTTTTGTGCCCTATAGTTAATCTGCTTATGTTCATCACTGACATCATATTGGGGGCGCATGTCTTAGTCTGCTCCGGCTACCGTAACAAAATACCATAGACTGGGTAGCTCAAACATCAAAAATATATTTTCTCCCAGTTCTGGAGGCTAGAAGTCCAAGATCCAGTGTCTAGGCAATTCCTTTTCTGGTGAGAACTTTTTTCCTGGCTTGTAGCCAGCACCCCCTTGCTGTGCCCTTACCTGTCTTTCCTTAATGCGTGTGTGAGGAGATGAGGCGCTGGCTCTCTGGAGCCATGTAAGGACACTGATTTTATCAGATCAGGGCCCCACTCTTACGACCTTATTTAACCTGAAACACTTCCTTAGAAGCCCTATCTCCAAAGAGACGCACTGGGGGTTAGGGCTTCAACACGAATTTTGGGGGAACACAAAAAACATGCAGTTCATAACAGGGTACCTTAGAGCTCACAGGTTGATCTCCTTGTAATGAATTTTAAAAATCTCAAATTTAACGCTCAGAGAGTATGGCCTGGACATCAGAACACCCAGGACTGAGTCCTGTTTCTACCTCTTCCAAGATGAGGGACAAGACAGGTTAGTGAGCATCCCTGCCCCTGAGGTTCCTGGGACCCAGCTTGTGTTCATAAAAAAAGATTACAAACAGAACCTTGTTGTATAAAAAAGCCTATGACCTTCAAATAAGGATCAGTCCTAACACAGAAAAACAAAGAAGGGCTGAGAAAACAGACCTCTACCACCTTAGCTCTTCATTACTACACTTCTGGGGAGCTGTCTAGCTCTTCACACTCAGTGGTTATGTGGAGACAGAGATTCTTGTGGCCATAACTTCTAGTACGCTTCCGGACTCCTCTACCTCCAAATGCACCCTCCATCCTGTTCATTAATAAAATGTCTTGCCCAGTGTCACACCCTGGCCCATAACAAGACTGAATAAATAAACTCCTTAGGCCTAGTTTCTCAAGAAGGCACTAGTCCTCTCACTCCAAACGAAATGTTTGCTTCTTGCTCAAGGTGCCTGCCAGTCCCCTTCCTCTCCGTGGGAGTCTCATCTCCTTTGTTAACAGTTTTCTAAATCCATTACGCCTCCTAAGAAACCAAGCATTCTTTGGTGTGCACACTGTGTTAACCCACAGACTTATTTTAGCACATGTGTCTTCGGCTCTGGGACAGACATTAGTAGGTGAGAGTGAGAGTGTAAGGGTGTAGCAGTCATGATTCATAGTGTTATTAGAAGCACAACTCAAACTGGTTAAGCAAAAATGTTAATAATAACTGGCTCATAGAACTTGAAGAACAGAGGTGGCCACAGCCGTAGGCTTGACTGGATCTAGTGGCTCAAACTCAGGTTCCCTCCCTATCATTTCTCCTCTCGTCTTACCTCATTCTTTAGGGCTGCTCCATGTGCCCGGGGATATGGCCACCAGCAGCTCTGGGGTAAGAGTTAGTAGTTGTGATCTTAAGAGATTTATCTCCCAGTATTCTCTAAGCTAAAGTTGGGAGTTTCCAATCACCAAAATGAAGAACCATATTTTGGGCCCAGTTTCCCTTTCAAGGCTATGTGAGGACAGCGGAGCACCCAGCAGGGTTACGTAGAAGCAATGTAGACTTACTTCCGGAAAAACAGTAAGGTTCCCTGGCTACTTTCTGAGGAAGCTGTCAAATGTCATGACCACAAACAGAATTTAACACCCAAGTAGTTTTTGTTCACCCAGACAGCCTAATTATCACAAAGATTATATAATTATAGCTGAGAGTTTTAATAGTTTTAATAATTTGCACCCCAAGAACGGAGGCCTGCATATTAAGTGCAGATTTGCTACGTGAAATGCGTACTTCTATTACGTGGTATGATACGAGAGTACCTGGTATGGTCCTGAAGTTAACATCGTTCCGGTTTGGCTCTGGCTGGCTGGCTGGCTGTCCACGTCAGGGCTGCATACCTGCTGTGGTGCTTCCACAGGATGGGAGCGGTGTCCCGTGAATAACAGGGTTCCAGGGTCAGCGTGTTTGGGAACCACTGAGTTCAAGGGGTCTTGTTAGCACAGAACTGACACAGTGCCACACAATGACAGTTAAAGTGTGAATGACTCACTCATTTGAGGGGCGGGCTGGCAGCATTTGGTTCAGGAGCCTGTCTTGACCACAGAATGTTTTCGTTAGAGCATCTCACAGCGTGTGTGTTCCACAGGACTTGCTTGAGAAAATGCTGACCTGATGGTTTGTCTTTTAAAGTAATAATATCAGTTTTACCCTCTGAAACTAATAATACACTACAGGTTAACCAAATTGAATTTAAATTAAAAAAAAATTTTTTTTAATTTTTTTAAAGAAATTCAAGTAGTAATATCAGTTGTAAGGACAGGAATCAGAGTTTACAGCCCTTATTACACAATCAGGCATTTGACCGAAGGCAGCTTCTCATTTCCGGTCAAAAACCCATCACCATGTCAGCACTGGCAGGAACCATAGAGAAACAAGGTCCTGCGGGTGTGTGATTGGTTGTATCTAAACCACCTGAGAAACCTCACAAAGTACCCATGGCTGGACACCCTGCCAGGATGTCCTAATGGGGTGGGGCATGTGCCCATGAAAAAGACTCCCCACTTGGTTCCGACATACAGCTTTTGGCCGAGAAATCCAATGACCAGCATTTAGGCATCAGTCAAGAGTTTGCCATTCTTAAAATGCTACCTACCAGGTTTTTTCATTCAGTAAATAGTAACCGAGTGCCTAACTCTGTTCCAGGCTCTATGCCTCGCAGTGGCTTGACTTGGGGCAAAAAATCCAATAAGGAAATTCTAAGATATTTTTGTTTCACCTTCAGTCTGCCTTCTGTTGGCTGAAGAGAGGACTATTCACCTTCATCCAAATTGGACACCATTTAGATACTTGAAAGAACTTTTCTCGAATCTCCAGTAGGTGTTTTAAACATCCTATTAGAGTTCTGAAACAACAGCATCCAAAAAAGGCAATCATAGATAAAAAGAGACACTTGTGAGATTGTGATTTATATAATAAATACATATTTGACTTTCGTCCCCATTTCTGGCACTGAGCTCCCACAACCCTTGGAATTTCCTAAGTGACACAAGGGACAAAGGTGTCTCTTGTTATGCTAACGACATGACTTTTGGACTACACCTAAGGATGAGGCTGGTTGCCAGAACAACCAACTCTGATTCTAGGGCTGGAATTCTCAGTCCCACCCCCTGACAACTGGGGAGTAGAGCTGGAAGTTGAATCTATCACCAATGGCCAGTGATTTGATCAGTCATGCTTATATAATAAAGCCACCATAAAAACCCAAAGGACAGGGTTTGGAGAGCTTCTACCTGGTGAACAGGTGGAGATTTGGAGAGGACGTGGGAACTCCTTGTCCTTTCCCACACCTTGCCCTATGCGTGTCTTCCATCTGGCTGTTCCTTAGTTATACCCTTTTCTAATAAACCGGTGATTAAGAAAATACAATGTTTCTCTGAGTTCTGTGAGCTACTCTAGCAGATTAATCAAATTCAAGGAGGAGGTCATGGGAACCTCTGATCTATAGCCTGTCAGTGAGAGGCACAGATGATTACCTGGATTTGCAACTGATGCCTGAAGTGGGATGGGGTGGGGCAGTCTTACAGGACTTAAGAACAATTTCAGTATACTAAGGGCAAAAGTCAGTTTATGGGGGCGGCTGGGAGGCTCAGTCGTTAAGCGTCTGCCTTTGGCTCAGGTCATGATC
This sequence comes from Mirounga leonina, assembly GCF_011800145.1. Taxonomy (NCBI): domain Eukaryota; kingdom Metazoa; phylum Chordata; class Mammalia; order Carnivora; family Phocidae; genus Mirounga; species Mirounga leonina. The sequence continues at coordinate 37,728,641 of NW_023270433.1, read as the reverse complement.
CCGGGGTCCTGGGATCGAGCCCCACGTCGGGCTCCCTGATCGGCGGGAAGCCTGCTTCTCCCTCTCCCACTCCCCCTGCTTGTGTTCCCTCTCTCGCTGTCTCTCTCTCTGTCAAATGAATAAATAAAATCTTAAAAAAAAAAAAAAGTCAGTTTATGGTGGAAACACTTTCAACGTTTCGTTTGTTCATTCATTCATTCATTCCAGTGTGGCTACTGGGTGTACACTGGCAGGCAGTTGTGAAAGGAAGGATAGGAAAAGAAGTTAAGGCTTTTTAATTTTTCCCAAGTACTTAGAGCTCCATTGGCCTACAGAGTATTAGTGCTGTGATTCACTTGTGCTTTACATATGTGATACAGTTCAAACTGCTGAAAACAATAAACAGGGTGAAGTTAAGTGACGTACTCAGTTTGATACAAGCTTGGGTAAAGTAGCTTCACAGTGGTACACGCAATCCGTGACTGTACCCACTGGGGCTGATTTCTTCAGTCAAGGTCCATTCCCTGTAGCTAAAGACTGAGGTCCTGAGGTCATTCGGACATTTCTGTAGCATCAAAGGATCTCTTCTCAAAAGGAAAATCCTTCCACTTGGCATACAGTTTCTGAGCTCCAGTTGTAATATCCTCCACCACAAAGCTTTCTATTTTTATAACTGGAATCTCAAATGTCTTATACTTCACATGGATTCCCCAGTCATGGCTACAGTTCTGTCTGGCACAGAAGATCTTTGCTCTCTTCTCAAAATGCCCAAAGGTCTTTGGTTTGGGGTGTAATTTACTCACATAGCACTTCTTGAAAGCATCTCCAACCACAGCGTAATGGCAGTCCTACAGATGAAGGGATTAAATAACACACAAAACACAACATTAGAACTAGGACAGAACTGTGATTTTAAAAAACTCCACCACAATCTGAGATGCAGAGCAGATAGGATCCCACTTATTTTACAGATGGGGTAGGAAGGAAATATGCATTCACCTGAAGGCCAGCTAGAATCCATACAACCGGATTCCCAGTTACAAGGGTGGGGGTGGGGATGCAAGTGAGGTGATAGGGGCCGTCTCATGAAGAGGAGGACTAAGAAGTTTCCAGGCAACTGAGCTTCTGAAAATAGATGTTCTTTATTAATTCAGAAACAAAAGGGGGTATTTGTTGAAGATCTCCAAAGCCTGGGTTCACCTGACAGACACAATCCAAAGGATACAGAGAACAATGAAAGGTCAATGTGGATCTGCAGAGGGTCACAGACTAATGTGTCCAGAAGCTCCACCTACAGCCAACTTGAGAGTCCCAAGAAAGGCCACTCTCTACAGAACAAATGCAGACCCAACATGCCAGCCCCTCGGGGAAACAGTCACAGAGGGCCATTTCAATAGAAAAATCACTCAAATTGGAGCTGAAAGGACCTTTTCTAGCTAAAGAAGCAGATTCATAAAGGCATGGGAATTTGCTAGTACCACCCTTAATATTCCGCTTCTCGCTCAAACAGATGGACTGATTAGAGACTTCAGCTTTCCAAAGACCAAGGACAATCCTAATAACTCATCATCTGAACCAGCTTCCCCTCTATCAGCAGCAATGCAGTTACAGCCCATTTTTGTCTTTGGAGATTTTTCTATCCAAAATTTTTAAGAAAAAAAAAATAGAGAAAACTAACCGGCAGATGTTTTTAAAATGAGATATTTTGTTTTCATTATAAAAGTGATCCATATCCCAAAAGGAAAGTTTAGAAAACATAAAATAGTAGAGAGAAAAAATCATGGAGTCTCACTGCAAAATAGTAATATATTTCAATATATTTCCTCTAGTCTTTTTTTCTGGACAAAGATAATTTTTTGACGTTTTTGTTGTTGATGGTGATGGTGGTTTTGTTGCTATTATTTCACACTCCTAAAGTCCCAGCATATTTACAACCTTGTATCCTTGTTATTTTTTCTACTTCACCATCATTTGTAAGAAGTTTTTCATTATACATAAGCTTTGTGATCATTTCATTTAATAAACTTTACTTTGGAATTACTTTAGATTTATAGAAAAAGTGCAAAATTGTCCAGACATTTCCTGTATCCCCTTCACCCAGCTTCCCTGAATGCTAACATCTAACATACCACAGTGTATTTGTCAAAACTAAGAAATTAGGATTGGAACCTTACTGTTATCTACAGATTTTTACCACTTTTTCTAATTAATATTCTTTATCTGTTCTAGGATCTAACCCAGGATACCCCATTCATTTAGTATGACCATTATTTTTAGTGGCTACATAATATTTAATTAAGTAGCTGCTGCTTCTTCATTGTTAAGGGTTTCAAAACTTTTTTGGCTTTTTAAAATATCATGGCCATAACAACAACAAAAATAATAATATTCTTACTATAAATATCTCACCAATAGAGAGTAAGCTTTGATTAGTGCTAAAAAATGACCCAGTGCTCTTTGCTCAAAGGCTGCTTACCTCCACCACTCTGATGTCAGCTGTATAACATGCAAAGCCCTTGCACTTCCGGCAGAGCAGCTTTTTATTTTCCTTATCAGGTACAGGTTCTACTTTTCCTTGACTATCCCTGATTAATTTTTCTTGAATCTGTATCTGGAGAACCTACATGCAAAAACCCAAAAACCAAAAACAAAATCCACTTAGCATAACGGTATAACTAGGAGGTATTTACGCACACGCACATACACCTGCACATACATGTTTATTATCATTCATTCATGTACAGCTTCCATGAACATACAGTACCTGGCTTTGTTTATAAAAATCCCATAGGTAATTTTATTGGGTTCTCCTAATTCTTTGTTAGTGTTTAACTGTGACCTCCGATGAGCCTTTTTAATTTTTGAATCAAAGATGCCCATAAAGGGAGTGCCTGGGTGATTCAGTCGGTTAAGCAGCTGGCTCTTGGTTTCAGCTCAGGTCATGATCTCAGGGTCCTGGGATTGAGTCCCACATCAGGGAGTCTGCTTAAGGATTCTCTCCCTCTCCCTCTTCAACTGTCCTTCCACTCTCTCACTGTCTTGCTTTTTTTTTTTTTTTAAGATTTTATTTATTTATTTGAGAGAGAGAAAATGAGAGAGAGCACAGGAGAGAGGGGAGGGTCAGAGGGAGAAGCAGACTCCCTGCCGAGCAGGAAGGCCGATGCGGGACTCGATCCAGGGACTCCAGGATCATGACCTGAGCCGAAGGCAGTCGCTTAACCAACTGAGCCACCCAGTCGCCCTCACTGTCTTGCTTTTCACAATAAATAAATCTTTAGGAAAAAAAATGGTCATAAAGTACTAAAGATGTTCATAAAACAGTCGTGTGACCCCTGCTTTCTACTTTAGTAGTTGGCAAAATTTTTAAATCCGTCATAAATAAACATGTATTGACTGTTTCAGGCATAACTACACCCACTTCTAGGGCAGAGACCTCTTAAATGGAACCACAGGCAGAAGAGTCCCCAGCACGTAAATCTTTTTTCTCTCTCCCCTTCCAACCACAGAGAGTATTGTTGAGTTACAGGAAAGTTAAATGCATGTATAGTATGACTGCGTTCTATTTCAAAACTTACAACTAAGGGGCGCCTGGGTGGCTCAGTTGGTTAAGCGACTGCCTTCAGCTCAGGTCATGATCCTGGAGTCCCGGGATCGAGTCCCGCATCGGGCTCCCTGCTCGGCGGGGGGTCTGCTTCTCCCTCTGACCCTCTTCCCTCTCGTGCTCTCTGTCTCTCATTCTCTCTCTCAAATAAATAAATAAAATCTTAAAAAAAAAAAAAAAACTTACAACTAAGAAACTGGCCATTATAGGGGTGCCTGGGTGGCTCAGTCGGTTAAGCGTCTGCCTTCAGCTCAGGTCATGCTCCCAGGGTCCTGGGATCGAGCCCTGCATTGGGCTCCCTGCTCAATGGGGAGTCTGCTTCTCCCTCTCCCTCTGCCGCTCACCCCACTTGTGCTCTCTCTCTCTCTCACTCTTTCTTTCAAATAAATAAAATATTAAAAAAAAAAAAAGAACCTGGACATTATAGATAAAATAAACCTAAGAAGATTCAGAAGGGAAGGCAGACAGCTAGAAAACACAAAACCCTAAGAACAAAATGGTGGTGAGCAACCTGGGTTTTCTTATATATCCCAGACTTAGGGCTGAAGGAACTGGCAACCAGAAGTGTCTATGGACACAGATAAAATAAGTGTCTCAACAGAAGCCTACTACTCTCTCTAGCCAAAGGACCAGGAAAGGGGCAGCCTAGCGAGACAAGAAACTTTTAGACAATAGCTGTTCTACTCCTGCCAAACATCACAGAATAAAACAAACAACTGTAGCCTAACCGCAGCCCATGCCAGCAAAGACTGAAGGGGTACCTAGATTTCCACCTTAACGAAGCATCTCAACACTCCCACCTAATGGCGTCAGAGAAGGCCAAGCAGGGAGCCATGCTCTCAACCCTGCCACGTGGTAGCAGCCCTTGCCTGTGATGTTAGTGGAGACCCTGCAGGGAGCCAGAATGCCCACCCCCACCCACGGAATGACCAGCCAACAGGTCCCGGTTACACTGGTTCTGGGCTCCCTCTCATCCTTTACCACCTCTGCCCGTTGTCTATGGCTGTTAGGGCAATCCCAGATGCTATTCAACATATGTGTAACCTGTGTTTTCCTATCCCATTCCTCGTCCTGGTGAGCTGGCTACAAAAGAGTCTGTGTCTGGCCGAGCCTCCATCTCCCTCAGAAGGCTTTTACTCTTTTTTCCTGCCACACGAGTCTACGTAGTTGGTCACCCAGTGGAAAAGACAAAAATTATGGCATGGATATTAAAGCTATCATGGTTTTAAAGACTTTACTGCCAACATCAACATATGCTACAAAACGGGAAGATGACTCTGTGAAAAACCTCTATTTTTAGTAAAATTCAGGAGGAAAATTAAGAGGAACTAAAAAATTTCCCTGCAGTTCTTCTCAATGAAAATGTGGAAGAAGTATTTTTAAATATTTTAGTCTCTAAACTTTAGGAAGAAATGTTTCTAAAAACGAGTAAATACTGACATAAAGTTGTCATTTTATGTCCTAAAATACGTGTTAATTTGCTTTAGAGCACTGCTCAAAATTTTTTTGAGCAAAGAGATTATGACTTTTTAAAATTATGGACACTATGGAGTTGGTCTACTGAATTGTAAGGTTCATCTTTGTGAAGTTAAAGTCTGCCTCATGCCTCTGTCCATCACAATACTCATTTTTTGAGCACTTACTTTATTCCAGGCACTGTGCTGGGCAATGCATATACCCCATTTTATCTTCCAAACTGCCCTGTGAATTAAATACCATTACTTTCCCAACTTTACGAATGAGGAGACAGATGATTTAAGAGACAGAGTAAGTACCCGAGGTCACACATCTTCCAGGTGGCAGAGATCCCAAGATGAAAGTCTCTGCAGAGGGTCTGGAGAAAGTACGCGGGGCCTGTGTGCCTGTGTGTGCGTGTATGTGGTGTTTGTGTTTCTTGACTTTCCCCAATCTGGTTCCATGCTTCTGTGTTATAAAGGAAATTACAGTAAAATGAAGGTCACTACCAAGAGGCTGAACTGAACAGATAGGCCACTCCACAGCGTGCATTCATACCAATATCTACAAGCAGGCCTTCTAACACATGCACTATCCACGGGGAGCTTTTTTCTGAGGACTCTGGGTGTTAGAGAGAGACAGATTGGAGGGAAAGACCGAGAAGGGCTGTGTTTCGCCATGTTAGGGTGCAGTCCTCAAGATGAGCTGCCGACTTGAGGGTCATCTAACTCAGTTTGCCCTTTTATAACTAAAAACGTCACTTCAAATATTAGCACTAATAACATATATTTTAATCTCATTGAGACCTAAAGCAGAATGAACTGATGTTCACTGCAGGACAAAATTTTAAGCATAAACTTATTGTTCTTATGCAACACTCAGAGCAATATGATAAAAGGCACCAACTATCCTCATATTCTGTTTGTTACTCATGGTCAGATTCTGCAAGAGTGACACAGATTAAAAGACTTACCTTTTCTTTAAATACTGCTTTATCCCACGTCTGAAGCCTTAAAATGGAGTCATTCATCATGTTTTCTTTGTATATATTTATTTTTTCTTTTTCAATTACATCAGCATTGCTGGTCAGAAGGAAGCACTTGCTACCTCTTGCTCTTCCTCTGCCTATCAGAAAATAAATACCTTATTTGGTGTCTTTGACTTAAAACTCTGATAAATCTGAGAAGAAGTAAACAAAGGGGTACTCCTAAAATTCAACTTTCATAGGAAAGCTTTCATAGGTAGGCTGAGCTGTTAGAGCATGGACTCCAATGCAGGTGTGCACCTTCATATTAAACTACATGTTAAACTAGGAGCCCACCTTAGACTGGCTTCCTTGGGGGGTCAGTCTCCAGACAGTATAATTGAACAGCTACATTATCAGAGACAATGCCTTAAAGACAATCCAACATGAATACTCAGGAGGACACTGTGAGCACTGTAAGATGAATAATGAACAGATCTTCCCTCAAGAGCCTTCAAAGAGATGGGGAAATAGATATGTTCACAGCCACCAGAATATAGGTGGAAATAATAAGTGTGATAAGGAAGATAAATGTAAAGAACTATGGGCATTCGAAAATTTTTTGCCAGCTGAGGGAATCAGGGACAGGTGGGGACAAGAGGGAGGAAGTAAAACAAAGATTATCAGTAGCAGTACATGAGCGCTTTCTTCAACAAGGAGAAAATGATGAAGTCAGGTTGGCAGAAGTGGATAATGAATAAAGGGGAAGAATGAGAAATAGATTGGAAAGATAAGCTGGTGCTGGATTTTGAGCTTTTTAACATCACATAAATTGGGAATGACTAGAGACTCTATATAGGGAAGTGACATGCCCAGAGCTGTTTTTCAGGAAGTAAAATGGCGGCTGTCATTAGGGAAATTGGAAAAAGTAAGAGAGGCTAGTTAGGAGATCACCTAGTTCAAGTGAGACAGGAGAATTCTATGGAGTATCTCTTCTAGAATACAGGGGGCCCATCATTACCACAAGCACAACCATGAAAGTTCCACACATTGGCTGCCAGAGTCTCAATCCAAGTGGGAATTATCTTACCATAAATATGTCTGTCAATGTTGGTCAAGTAAACAGTATTCATCATAAACAAGAATCAAAATAGGGTATATATTAGTGGGCAAAACTGTACCCACACAATCCTGATCAAGTAAGCCACCGTCAGGGCCAAAGACGCCAGAGTCCACTGTGCCAATGGTCATACAGCCACTATGGCTCGGTAAAGGAGAAAAGACCAGAAGCACAATGACTGGGACAGAGTACGTTTCTAAATGACAGACACGCTCACAAATCAGAAAAATTGGCAGCCATTTAGTCATGGCATCAAAGCTTTTCTCACCTCTGGTTTGGATCATTCTGATGACATTGCCCACATACTCATACAGGATGACCAAATTACACTGAGCAATGTCAATGCCTTCATCAGCAACTGAGGTAGCAATCAGAATCTTTTTATCTCCATCGGTTCTGAATGCATCCAATGCACACTTCTGTGCTGGGAGCGTCATTCCTGTGTCAGAGTCAGAGGGCATTCATTATACAACTCACCAAAGAGGGAACTTTACCCTCGAAAAATAGCCATTAATTATGGAATGCTTATTATGTGCCAAATACTGTGATAAGTGCTTTATATTCATGATGTCAAAACAACGCTAGGCAGTAGGGCCTATTCCTAGCCTTGTTTTAGAGAGGACATTATGATGGTGTTTAACAATTTGGACTCTGCCCCAAGACTACGTGAGTTCAAATCCCAGCTGTGGCACTAACCAGCTGTGTGACTTCAGTCATGTTATCTCAAAACAAATACTGATTTTTTTAAAAAAAACTATCAACAACTATCAACAATTAATTGTTTTTTTGCAAAACTATTCATCATAATGACTTTGCATATGTATAGGACTTTATAGCTGGCAAAACAGTTTCACAACTAAGTACTTACTGGAACTTCACAAAGCCCTTTTAGGCTGATGTGGCAAGTGTTATAGTTCTCCTTTACAGATGAAGACTTTGAGGTTTTGGAAGTATGATAAACTGACAGGCTAGTTAGTGGCAGAACCTAAGTCTGAGACCCTAACAGTGTGCGGTTCTCAGCCAGTGATATACTGAGAAGAAAAAAGAATTTCAGTGGTCTCCACCTCCAAGTTAATAGAATTTATATAAGTTCTAATTTTTTCCAGTAGTACACTGGCAGCCAAAATCTTCAGATGTATTTTAAGGCCAAAACAATTTCTTTTTACCATCCTCTTCTACTGAACGATGAGCATGCCCAAGACAGACACCATACTTCATGAATTTCTAAACTTACTCGTCCACTTGTTCATCAAACATTTATTCAGCAATTATAGTTTGTCAGGTAAAAATACATGGTTAAAAGGTCCATTTTTATCTACAAGGATCTCATGGAAGAAGGATATCAATAGGAAGCTATAATTCAAGGTGATGAGCAATGGGATGGAGGCAGAATTGCATCTATGGAACAGGGAGGAGAGACACCTCTACCAGTCTTGGGTGGTTGGGGAAGGCTCTTTTGCAGAAGCTCAATAACTGGTAAGTTTCTAAATAAATGTGGATGGATGGATGGATGATGGATGGGTAGGTGATGGATGGATGGATGGATGGATGGATGGATAAATGAACAAACAAGAAAATGTCTTGAGTGCTTATTTGTAAAGAAATAACAAAGTTTGAAAATCAACTCATGTTAGAGTCAGACTGCAGAGAACTTTGAATTCCAACTGCAATAATGTGGTTTTGGACTTCATTTGGTAAGTTAAATTTTCAAAATCTGAATATACTTTTTTCGATTCATGAAGTTTAAAATTTGCATAAGGGGAAAGTGCAAGAGTAATGATTGAGGACTGACAGGATAGGGACTGCTTATTATACACAAAACTAAACAGGAGGAACAGAGTGGAGGATCTGTCCCAGCTGGTCACTGAGGGGTGGGGAGCACAGCTATGAGAATGTCAGCTGAGGGCTGGCCACCCAGGGATCCTGCTGGAGGATTACAGAGGCAGCCCTTCATCCTTCAGCCACTGTAGCTGGATTTCAGGATTGTGTGCTTGAACTTTTTTTTTAATTAAAAAAATATATATTTCACATAAAAGCATCTATAGCTTAAAAAACAATAAAATGGAAACAGAACATTTTTATTTCCAGCTAATCTTAATCTACTGATTGAGAATTGGAGAAAAAGAGTGACGTGCTCAAACAATATTTTTAAAAATAACTTTGGTTTTGTCTGCAGGACCTATGGGAAGAGGAGATGTCTACAAGTTTTTGTATTCAAACACTGTGATGGCTTTCTGATGTGTCAATGTGGCTAGGCTGAACTACAGTACCCAGTTATTGATCTAGGTGCTTCTGTGAAGGGAATTCGCAGATGTAATTGAAGTTCCTAATCACTTAACATTTAAGTTACAAAAGGGATTTCATTCTCAGTTGACCTGACATAATCAATCGACCCTTTGTAAGAAGGCTTAGGCATTAGTCCCTGAGCTCAGAGACTCCAAACAGCTCATGCCTGTGAGGTTCAGGCCTGCTCTTGACCACCTGCCCTATGGATTTCAAATTCACTTTGCCAGTCCAGTTGTGCATGCTAATTCCCAAATCCCTATGAGTTTGTGCGTGTTTGCGTACACACACATAAACAACATATAGGTATATATGTATGTGTGCATAATCTCTTACTGGTTTTGCTTCTCTAGTCGAACCCTGACTGATACAAGCATTAAAAAAGAATTTGAATATATTATAAATATTCTTATACATACAGTATCCTAACTCTAATTCATATATAGTACCTGTGTTATGATTTGTTTTGCCACGTCCAGTCAATATGCCAGGTTTTAGAAAGCTGAGTTCAGAATTTTCTTCAATCCATTTCTTCAAAGCCTGAAAGTCAAAAGCAATTATCAGTTGGACACTATCTGTAGAACACATTTGTGTAACTATTAATTCAATGCTGATATACTGCAAGAAGAAAAAAAAACTTTAAGTTAGTAAACAGTTCAGTCAGTTGTCTGACAAACCTGAGAATAAAAGCTTTTTGGAATTGAATTCTATGCAATAATTAACTATAATGGTTAAGACCTTTGTGATCTGATACAATTTAATCTCTACGACATCCCTTATTTAAATGAAAAAAGCAATGTTTGGAATAGTGAGTGTGTAAAACTAATAAGTGAGTTTTAGCAAGATCTCAGGACATAAGATCAATATATGGAAATCAGTTGTATTTCTATTCACCAGCAAACAAGCAACTACAGGTACAATTTATAATAGCATTAAAAAATTGACACTTAGGTATACGTGTAATAAAATATGTGCAGAATCTGTATGCCAAAAACGACAAAACAGTGATAAAAGAAACCAAAGATGTAGTAGGTGGCCTCTCGGTTGGCTCCCAGTGATCTCCACCTGCTGGTCTTCAGATCCTTGTAATCCCCTCCCTTCAAGTGTGACCTGCTTCTAATGAATAAAAAATGGAAGAAATGCTCACTTCCAAGTCGAAGTTACAAAATGACTATGACCTCTATATTAGGCATACTCTCTCAATCCCTCTTGGATCACTCACTCTAGAGGAGGCCGGCATGCTCTGAGGCAGCCCTATGGAGAGGCCCACATGAGTGAGCTCAGAAGCACATCTTCTGAGGCCCACCAATAGCCAGGGAGGTATGGTTGGAAGTTAAGCCTTTCAAGTAGAGTCTTGAGATGACTACAGCCTGGGGAGAGATCCTGAGTCAGAAACATCCAGTTAAGTTGTTTCCAGATTCCTGATCCATAGATATTTTAAGAGAAGAGTTTGTTGTTTCCAGCCACTAAGTTTTGAGGTAATTTGTTATCAGCAATAGGTAACATACAGAAACTATATAAATGAAAAGAGAGAGATATACTATGGTCATGGATTGGAAGACTCCATATTGTTAAGATGTCACTTTTCCCCAGTTTTATCTATTGATTCAATGCAATCCCAAACAAAATCCCAGCAGACTTTTTCATATATGTGAGTGAGCTGATTCAAAAATATAAATGGAAAAGCAAAGGAGGATAGCTAAAACAATTTTGAAAAAAGGAAAAAAGTTAGAGGACTCACACCATAAAGCTAATCAAGACAGTATGGGAAGGGTGAAAAGATAGATGGATATAGATGAATGGAACAGAAGAGAGAATCCAGAAATAGACCTACATAAATAGAGCCAACTGATTTTTCAAAAAGTAACAAACGCAATTCAGTGGAGAAAGGACATTCTTTTCAACATACAGTCCTGCAGCAATTGGATATCCACATACAAAAAGAAAAAAAAGCATCTTAATCCGTAACTCAAAAGGGATTGTAGACCTAATTATAAATTGCAGAACTATAAAACTTTGACAAGATAACAAAGAAAATCTTTGTGATCTTGGATAAGCAAAGGGTTCTTATATACAATACCAAAAGCACAATCCCCCAAAAGAAAAAATTGTTAAAATAGACTTTATGAAAAGTTAAAATTTTCAATCAGTAAAAGATACTATTCAGAGAATTAAAAAACCAGAAGAAAATATTTACAAATCACATTTCGGACAGAGGACTTTTGTCAGACTATATAAAAAACTTTTTAAACACTCAACAATAACATGGTATACAACTCAATCAAATCCTATTTTTAAATGGGCAAAAGATGTAAACGGATACTTCACCAAAGAAGATATATGGATGGCTACTAAGTTTATGAAAAATGCTCAACTGCATTAGCTGAAATGCAAATATAGTAAAATGAATTTTCAAACCCTAGGGAGATACCATTACATGCTCAGAGAATGGCTAAAATTTTTTTCAACTGACAAAAAAATTTTAAAAGTATGAAGTCCTTGTTCTACAGGTACAAAGACTTACTATAAACCAGAGTGATGAAGATAGTGAAGTGTTTGTATAAAGATAAACAAAGAGAGAATCAGAACAGAATAGACAGCCTAGAAACAAACCCACACATATTTGGGTGGGTGCCTGACTGCAGAGCAGTGAGGAAAGGGCACTCTTTTCAGTAAAATGGTACTGGGTCGATTTGGTATCCACAAGAAGAAAGAAGCTTACATCCACAAGTGCTCTGGTTTTCACAAAGAGGATGGTTCTACTCTCTGGATTTAAGTGGTACTCCTCTTGCAAGATGAAGGAGAGATCTTGGAGTTTAGGGTTCTCATTGCTGGGATCCATGGAAACACTTTCCAGTTCCTTCAGCTTTTCTGCAAAAGGGGAACATTCTATAAATGGCTTATAAATTCTACAAATTTAGAACACACTGTGACCTTTAGCTATAGTTCAGTTGATCTCTCAATCTTTGACCCGAATTCCAAGAGTAATAACCACTGCTTTAATGCATGCATTAAATGCAGCAATAAATGCATACTTATTTTCCCCAGGCAGCTGGGTGCTCAGTGCATAGCAGCACACCACGGGGCTACATTTATGTATACTAAATACTTTGATATAGGCCAAACTAATTTATTAGCAGTAATTACCTTGGGGAAAAGAATTTTGAGAGAGGGAGAAGGCCGTACTTTTTATTTCAAATCCTCCTATAAACTTCTTGATACATGAGCAGTAGGATTATGGGCCATCTTGGTTTTCTTCTATATATAAATTTATATATAGCATATATAAATTATAATCTCTCTAAATCATTAAAACACTTTTTTAATATTTTTATTTATTTATTTATTTTTACAGATTTTATTTATTTGACCGAGAGAGACGCAGCGAGAGACGCAACGCAAGTAGGGGGAGTGGGAGAGGGAGAAGCAGGCTCCCCTCGGAGCAGGGAGCCCGATGTGGGACTCGATCCCAGGACCCTGGGACCATGACCTGAGCCGAAGGCAGACGCTTAATGACTGAGCCACCCAGGCGCCCCAAACACTTTTTTTATATTTTTAAAGCATAGTAAAATTACTAAAAGTTGAACAAAAAAATGCCACTACCTCTCAACCATGAGAGATTTTGGACTCCAGGAAACAAACTGAGGGTTGCAGAAGGGACAGATGGGCGAGGAGGGGGGCAGGGTAACTGAGTGATGGGCATTAAGGAGGGTGCATGATCTGATGAGCACTGGGTGTTATATGCAACTAATGAATCACTGACCACTCCCTCAAAAACTAATGATATACTATATGCTGGCTAACTGAACTTAAAAAAGTCTCTTATAGATTAAAAAAAAAAAAGCCACTACCTATTATAATTTTTATGGGATGTATCCTTTGCAAATCCTATTTTTCCTTTTTCAAAATAAGAAATAGTGTAAGCAACATATTTTTTCCATAAGTACCAGATTTCACTGAAGCTTAATAGTCCTGCTGTCTATAATTATCTTCTTAAGCCCAGGACAACTCCTGAGCATCACCGTACACTAAATATAATACAAGTATCCTGCCACTGGAGTCACCAGGCTCCAGTGGCTTCTTCCTCTAGAAACACTACCCACCGGGCGCCTGGGTGGCTCAGTTGGTTAAGCGACTGCCTTCGGCTCAGGTCATGATCCTGGAGTCCCGGGATCGAGTCCCGCGTCGGGCTCCCTGCTCTGCAGGGAGTCTGCTTCTCCCTCTGACCCTCCCCCCTCTCATGTGCTCTCTCTCTCATTCTCTCTGTCTCAAATAAATAAATAAAATCTTAAAAAAAAAAAAAAAAAAGAAAGAAACACTACCCACCTTCGAATCTCTGAGTGAGATGCTGCTCAGTCTCATCAAATCCGGCAGCTCGGACATCAGTGAAGAAGTCTTTCAAGTAATCCAGAGCATCTTTCATCCGTGCATGCTCATTGATAATGAGGGCATCATTATATTTCTGTTTAAAATGAAAACTGAGTTTCAGTGTTTCCAAGGTCTAATGCATTTGCTGTACTGAAATTCAATTAGCTGTACTTAGCATGGAACTAATTTTTAAAATAAGCTCTTCTTAAATCTATCCCAACTTAGTTTTTTAAGATGAGTGGTTTCTAATGGTACTGCAATAAAACCTTTGAACCAAATACTATTTAAAAAATCTTAATCAGCTAGAATCATTAATTAATTAGGATCATTTTGGAGTCTAGAATTACACCTTGGAAGAAAAAGAGAAAATTACAAGAAAAATGCATGTCAAAGATTAAAAAGCAAAAAACAAAAGCAAATCAACTTCCGCATCAACTTGCCTCGTGATTCAGACATTCAACTTAATCTCCTCATACATCCAGAGCCATCAGGGAATTGCAACAGCACCTGTTCAGAATGATGGCACTGACCACCTACCCCAAATATGCAACTAAGTTCACTAAAATTCTATAAATGCATGCTGAGTGCATTTTTAAATACTTTCAACAGCATGATAAGCAGAGGTGATGGTTGTTGTTTCTTAACTTCTTGGTTAACCAGAAAACAACCAAAGACCCTGGGTTTCTGAGCGTGTGGCTTTGCCAAAGTTAAGAAAACACATGCTTCAAGATAAGGCAACAGAAGTCACTTACTGAATTTTCAAGATGGCTGTCACCTATCACATATCTACAATCATGTTCATCATCCCCCAAATTCTTCCAGTCGTGTCAATCATGGGAATACTAGAGGCACATGGTATAGAACCCCAGCATTTGTTTCTATCCTGTGGCTGCTTGTATTATGTTTCAGTAAGCTGACAGAGAAGATGCTGAATGGGATAACTTTAAAGTTTGCCTCATAGGAACCCCTCGGAAAGTTCCTAAGTGAGCTCTTGGAAAAGGGTGAAAAGTTGATGTTCTCTTGGCTCCCAGAGCAAAGCTCCCAGTAGGTACTACAACTAAAATATATCGCTGCAAAGAAGCCACATACCCGCAAGTGGGAAGTGTACAAATAGAGGGCTTTACAAATCCTGCTCTCTTCATCTTTGTCGGGCAACTGAAACACCATGCATGCCTTCTGAACAGAAACGATCCATTGTTCATATTTCTGTGTTCCAAAATTCCTATTTTGAATTTGAGATACACTTTCTGAGGAAAAAAAAAAAGTTTTTCATTGTGCCATATGGTCAGTCATTTAAAGTTCTAAGCATGCCTCACCCTCAAATTTTCTTTCTTGCTCTCTGTAAGCAGAGTATTCCTCCTGAAACAGTCGGTTTGCAGCAGTAGTGAATCTGTGTTGGCACGTGATTTCTTACTGAATACTTTGCACCAAGAATCAAAGTGTCTTACACTCAAATCCATTTCATTTTCACAAACCTCTGAGGTGGATGTTATATTTTACAGGTGAGGAAAACAAAGCTCAGAAAAGCAAAGTAATTTACCCAAAGTGACAGAGCTAGCATGTGGGGTGAGTGCAGGAATGCAGATCCAGGTGTGTCTAATACTGAAGGCTTGCCAGCTCTATGAGCTGACGACCAAAGCAGCCCAGAGGTAAAACGATGGACAGGAAAATATCTAACTTTGCCTCTAACAATAAAGCAGTGAATAAAAATAATAGGTCTCATGAGCTTCATCAGGAAAAAATATAAAAGCAAGTGAGAGAGAACTCAACACACTCTCTTCTACCTTGCTACGAACTTAAGCTGTCTGATCTCCACAGCACCATTCGCAGGGCCGAGCAAAAAACAGGCACTCAAAAGATGCTCGTCGTGGATGCTTCTGTATGTGTGCATCTCCTAAGCTACGCCTCAGTTGCTCGGTCCAAAAATTGAGCATCAGCTGTGGTCCAGGCTGTGTGCAGGGTGCTGGTGGTAAAAGGATGCAGAAAACAGAAGAAGCCTATTCTCAAGTAGCTCAGATCTCCAGGGCTCCCTGGGAAGAGCACAGTTTAGTAAAACTCACAGGCAAGAGTTATAATTCTGGGTTAAACTGCTCCTCTCACCCATTCATGTTTAGCAGGAGGAACAAAGGAGGCTATTCAGACAAGTAGCATTGACATGCTTCTTTCCCAGCTCCAACTACAAACAAGATGGTCAGCAGTAAACCAGATGAATTAACAAGTATTTCTTGAATGTGAGTAGGTGTGAAAATGAGCTAAGCAATCTGGAAGTGAACAGCTGACAGGATGTAGACTGGGGAAAAGGTGGAGGTAGGGAATTAGAAGTGGGGGGAATAAGAAGATAGAAATTCATGTCTCTCCACCCTTCTGCTACCTCCCTAGTTCAGACTACATCATAATGTTCCTGGAAAATATGACGGCCTCCTAACTTCTTGCCTTGGTCCCTCCAATCCACTGCCCACTCAGCAGCTAAAGAGAGAGTTTCCAAAATTGCAGATGAAACATTTTGCTACCCCACCACTTAAACGCCTGTAGTGGATTCCTCTAGCCAAAATCCTACCCAGTTCTCAGGATCCTCTGTGATCTAGCTTCTGATTCTCATCTCCAGCTGCTCTGCTTCCTGCATTTGACAGGACTAATGGAAGTCCTCATACCATCTCTGCTTTCCTGGCCTTTGCGCATGCTGTTCCCTCTGCCTGAAACACACCTGATCACCACCATCCACCTACCCTATCCCGTTGTTTTATTATTCCTTATCTAACTTTGGCTTTACCATTGTTCTGGAAATGCCACAAGGGCAGGAGCTGTATCTCAGGGTCCACGCTATCGCCCCATCAGCTAGCACACTGCCGAGCACCAAGTAGATGACAAGTGAATGAACATGTTCAAGGAACCGCTAAATCAAAGGATCCGAGTAGGGAAGGAGTGGAAGGTAAAACTGGAAAGAAAAGTAGAACCAGATTGTGCAGGTAGGGCCCAGACTGGCAGGTTAGAGGCTTGTAAGGCAGATTCAAGCAGGATACTAACATGATAAAACTGGTATTTCAGAAAGATCAACCAGGTAACAGGGGGCTGAATGGAAAAGTGAGTGTGGGTGGGCAAACCAGCCAGACAGCAGTCAGCCTAAGTCCTAAATCGAGCTGTGAAAGAAGAGAAGAGAAAAAGCAAAATAAGTGCGAAGAAAGGTGAATTCACAAATTCAACATCTCCAAAGCTGCTCCTAGTTCTGGAACCAGCACTCCCTACTGGTATATCAACAAGTGTGCAAGCCAGAAACCTGGTGCAAATCACTCCCACTCCCACCCAAAGCCGGCTGGCCATGAAATCAGAACACTTCCTGTTTGCAGTGCTCAGCGCGAGCCTCCTCCTTCCACCAGCCTGTCTTGACTGCCTCTGGCCTTCTTTGTTCACTGGTATTCTTATCACATCGCGAATCAGTTTAAAATCTTCAGATGCTTCCCCCTGCTTTTAGGACAAAGCCTTTCCTGGTCTGGCCCCTGCCTCTCTAGCGTCACTCCTTTCTACTACTCATGCACTGGGAATACCACGAAATGCTTGCTGTTCCTAAAACTTTTTCTTCCATCAATGCCTTTTCAACCTCACGTGGTTGTCTCTCCTTCTTAGCTTGGCTGACTTCAAGACTGCCTCAGGCACCACCCCACCCCAGGAAGCTTCCCTGCAGCTCATTCCAGGCCAAAGTTCCTACGTGCTCTCAAGGCACCGAGGTTGTACCTCTGCCCTGCTGTGTGGGAGCTACTCACATCTGATTCTCATTATTGACTGTGAGTTCCCTGAGGTTGGGACTATGTCTTTAACCTTGTCCTTTCCATTAGCTGGCACAATGAGTATCTGGTGAATGAATGAAAGAACAAAAGAGAGAAGAGAACTTGGTAACTTCATGAGAGAGTCTCAAAAGAGGAAGAATCGAAGATCACTGCCTGTTGCAATCTGAGCCATCAGGGAAATGGTGGTTTCATTCATATAAATGGGGAAGTCAGAACTTAGAACTTTTCAAATTAGCTAATTTGAAAGCCATGAACTGATTTAAATATGGTATTGTTCAGGTATGTATGTCCAGAGATTTACTTTGAATTTAAAAAGAAAAAAAAAGGAAGAGAGACTAAAGGAGGACTTACAGGTTTCCTGAATAACCTATAATCAGGAAAGTTAACCTCTTGATTACGGTCTTGACCCTGTCTGAACTGAAGAGAATGCAAAAAGACACTAGTGAACAATATATGGTTATTCCTAAATGGAGAGAATACAAAATGAGATTTATCTCACCGAGAGTTACGGTACCGAGTTTGTCAAAGATATTCTTTGCCAGACTCTCTGTCTCCCTCATCAGCTGTGATATGATGCATTTAAATCTGTCAGTAGTCCGTGATTCCACTTTCCTGAAAACTAAAGCCATTAAAACAAAGTGAGTATTTTTCAGGAAGAACACATCATAGTTCGAAGCAGGCATCTGCACACCTTTGTCTGCCTCTGTTACTTCTGCAAGACCTGAGGCCCCAAGCTCACAGGGTGGTAGTCTAAATGATGTATCAAATGCTCAAAAACCTTGCAAGAGCTCCCGAGTGCTTAATGTACAGATTCTAACATCTCTGTCTTTCATGGTCTGGGTCTAATCCAACTTCTCATTCTGGTTTTCCTGTTACTCAACATGGAGCCTCTACTCTGACAAGGGTGGTATCCATCTTATCTCTGCAAGTACAACACTTTTTAACCCTCTCTTCTTTGATTTTCTCCTTTCCCACCCAACCCCCAGAAGCGCTCACACTGTTCCTAAAATTCATTATTGCATTGTTTCTGCAGAAATTTAATAACTGCCTACCACGTGGCACGTTCTGGTGATAAACAGTTGAAAAGAACACAGTCTGTGCTCCAGAGAGGTCTGTGTTCTCAGGGGAGAGAAAGGTACATTAGCCAAATAACCACAGTAAACTGCCATAATGTAAGTATGTGCCAGGTGTCAAGGGGCACAAGGAAGGAAATCTCTAATTCTTCCAAAGGAGGAAATGCTGGGGGATAACTAGGGAAAGAGGAATGAAGGAAATGCACTTGAGGAGCCCAGAGGAATGCAGCATGGTTAGACTTATAGGAGGGGGCAATGAAGTACAGAGGGCAGAGGGGACTGGATTCCAAAGAAGTTTGTACTTGGTACTAAAAAGTTTAGATTGGGTACCTTCCCTAAACTCCTTACAGGCAACTCCCAGGAAGGAACTGAATTGCCCCTCCCTGGCTATTTAATGTGTGTTTGCGATGCCTCATTCAGTCATACACTATCCCCAGAGCAAGGATGAAGGCATATATGTCTCCTCTTCTGCTGTCTCTTGCTGGGTTAGTATAGCATTGGAATTTAGTAAACATTTGCTGGTCAATCTTTTTAAAAAATCATATTGATCTGCTGAGGAAAAATATGAACTCAGATTAATTTCATTTCAACCCATATCATCAGATACATTATTCAAATAATGAATGATCACACAGTATCCTCCTCAGGTGTGCAACTCAGGGAAGGACTGAGCCCAGCTCTTGGCCATTTACATGCTTTGATTTTCTCATCTTGTCTCTCTCATTGTTAGTATCCTTATAAGAACTTTATCAAAAACAAAACAAAAACAAAAAAAGAACTTTATCAAACTGAAGAGTAAGAATGTTTGCTTTCAACAGTCCACACTCTTGAGGTTCATCCATTGCTTGAGGACAGAGTTTGATTGAGGAAAGAGGCATGAAATGTAATTATTTCCCAAGTTTGGGGTTAAATATTTTCTACCAAACAGAAAAGGTAAAAATTCAGTATTCATCCAAATGTCTCTGAACTAGGAAAAGCAGAGGGCAACGAAGTTCTAAAGGGCTTGTTACTGGATTCCACTTACACTTCTGGGGCTTATAGACAATTTCTTCCAATTCCTCCAAGTTGTCTTTGACTGTTGCTATCACTGATGTGTCAAGAGAAGCACACAGTTTGCAGATATATTCTATGGCTTCCATTGTGGTTTTGGCATCCCCAATGCCAACCGAGGCAGTCAGCCCAATGACCTGTGAGGATCATTCCAAATTGTCAGACATCTGGAAAACAGCATGCCATTTCCACACTCCCCCATGCAACCCTTTCCTGCTAAAGTAGGGGTGTTTGTTTGTTTGTTTGTTTTACTAATTAAAGAGTAAGAAAACTAATTTTTTCCCTGATATTCTCTATGACACTGCAAATGGAAAGGTCCCCATTAGGCAAAGCAGGAGTCACAACTTATCAAATGAACACGAATTAGCAAAGAAACCAAGAGCAAAAACCATTTCAAGGCAGGATTTCTTTCTTCTCTACCCTTGTGTCCTACATGATATGCAGAACAACATACTAAAAGGAAAGGGACCAAATCAGACACAACTTCATTCTAAACGCAACCATGTCACACTGGCTGTGGATTCTTGGACAAGTATCTTCAGCTCTCTTTAAAGTTGGGAAACAATAGCTATTTAAAATGGTGGGTGTGTGGGGCGCCTGGGTGGCTCAGTTGGTTAAGCGACTGCCTCCGGCTCAGGTCATGATCCTGGAGTCCCGGGATCGAGTCCCGCATCGGGCTTCCTGCTCAGCGGGGAGTCTGCTTCTCCCTCTCCCGCTCCCCACTCTTGTGCTCTCTCACTCTCAAATAGATAAATAAAATCTTTAAAAAAATAAAATAAAATAAAATAAAATAAAATAAAATGGTGGGTGTGTGAATTCAGTAAGATAACATTTGTAAAAAAAAAAAAAATTAGCTTAATGGTCACCTAATAATTTATGTCTTCCTTGAATAGCCACTCAGTAAACACTGAATAATTGACTCATTAGCAAGGAATCTAATCAACCACCAATTTTTTTTCTAGAACAAAAAGCTGTAAGAAATGTGATTGCTACTGAATTTTGTCTATGGGTACCATACTGAATTTCTTCTAACCTATGCTTCCTAAACAGGTAGTTATTAGGGCTAGAGAACTTTAGGTACTGTGATATTGGTATACTATAAATTCAGGGTTTCCAACCTCATCTGGATCCTTAATGTAACCAAGAAATTCTTCTATATATTCCTCTTAGTTCTCTCTTTCATTTCAAATTCTCTCCATGTATCTTGAGCTCTTTCCCCCATTCCTATCTTGATTATTCTCAGCAAATAATTTGTCTACCTCTTCTACACATAAGAGAAAAGAGAGATTAAATGCCAGGGATTCCCTACCTTTCCTGTCCCCATCTAAGAACTACTACTCTCTCTCTTGACTCTTCTCACACCCTCACCTCTGATGACACCAAAAATGGTGTCCCATCTGCTCTTCTCTACTAATGCACATTCCTGCCTACTTATCCCATACCCTCTGGTCTCTCCTAACATCTTGTTCTATCGATCATTCCCTCTATCCCACTCTGCCTCACCTATTGCTATTTACCACTTCACATTTTACACTCAAATGATATGTAAGACCTTCAGGACTCTTGGGCACACCATGTCCTCTCATACCTCTGTGCCTCTGGACACACAGTAGTGCTTCCTGAAAACCATCCAGTTATCTACCTTGTACATTCTTGTTAGTTTTTACCTAACTTCTGTTGCGTTTTGTCTTACTTTCACAGCACACTTACGAGTTTTCATTTCTGTTCTGACTACACCGTACCCATCTCCATAGTGTGCCATCACCATATATTATGACACAATTCTTACATGTCTGGCTCCCCATGAAACTTCAACTGTTTGAGATTTATGTCTTTTTATATTTGTATCCCCAGTGCCTAGCACAGTGGATAACACAGGGGGGCACCTAATGCATATTTGTTAAGTGAATAAGTGAATGAACAAATAAAAATTAATGAACTATACAATATGGACTTAGGACCTGAGAAGACCATCCTCAATGTGGTCAGTAGAGTAAGTAAATAGGATTTAAGATGGTTATAGCTCTTCTGAGGAATCCACCCGACTCTGGAAATACCTGAGGCAGTGGGTCTGAAGAATCTCCAAGTTTCTGATCTAGATAATTAAACATGATCATATTATAAGGATGGTGTTTACCAGTGTTGTGACATTCATCAAATATCATCAAAGTAAAGACAGAGAGTGATGGAATAGTCCCATTTCTAAGGTTATTCACAAGAATCTGTGGAGTTAAAATGATGATGTCATTGTTCTCAACAATCTGTTCCATTAAGATATTCTCAGATGTTGCTCCAGAAACACCTGCAACTTTGTACCTGGGAAATGACAGAAATTCCCTATTACCAACCATGATGTGAATGAGGAACCATAAAGACATGAAACACTAGGTCAGAGCATTAACTGATTAAGTTCTCCCTAACTCCAAAAGGAATATATGGGAGACAAGTGCTTAGCACAGAGCCATACACATAGTAAATGGTCAACAGCTGCAAGCCAGCTAAAACTGCTAGTAGAGTATGTTAATTCCTTCAAGTCTTAAGAAAATAGTACTTAAAGGAAAGAGTAATATTAAAGAAGTTATAAAATCATTAAAAAGTTAAATGTGTCATTTAAATGTAAAACTGATCTCAAGTCATTTACTTACTCTGCAAGAGCTAACCAAAGGAGTTTAGGATTTCAAGCATACCTAACAAAAGAGACTTGCATCCATGAAAAATTAATTACATCTAGATTATATAAAAGCTAAATCTATTATAAATTTTTGAATCCTAGCTTTCCAAAATTAAACTAAGCTGAATACACACCAGTTAAATGAAGCTAGAGAAAAAGAAATGGGACCAACTGTTATACCTACCCAAGTTTTTCAAAATATTCGGAGAACACGGATTTCTGCTGTTCATACACTGGGAGTTGAATAGCAAAAAAGACAACCTTCCCCTTTTGTCCTTGTGGAAATTTTTTAAGATGATGTTCACATATAAGAAGGGAAATAAACGTTTTTCCACAACCTTTTAACATACAAAGAAAAAGAAAACATGTAATTGATATTATACTAAAATATTTCTATAGAAAGGTAATTATTTTTGGCTCCCCTAAAACCACTGCACCAACTAATAAACTAGGAATGTCGACAGAATTTATACCAGGACAGAAAAATATCAAGTTACTTCCTAGGTAACATGCAAATAAAATAGTCAAGGCATAAAGCAAGCTAAAACAGAGCATTTTTCTTTCCTTCCTCAGGTTCCTTAAAATACCTGGAGACTATATTAATGGGAAAGTTTTCTCAAAAGATATATGGAGCAAGGAAAAAATGGAAACTTGTCCATTTTGTCCCAGTATTCAATACAAGAAAAAAAAGGAAGCAAACAGAGAAACAAACCATGTAAGTAGTGGCAATCAACTTACCAGTAGGAGCACATATTATTGTGTTTTCTCCTTCCTTAGCAGGCAAAGCGAGCTCTAGTTGGTAATTTCTTGGCTTCAGTGGGGTGCAAGTAGGAGAGGCTTATGTAATACAAAAGGAACAAAATTACCAAGTAGTTACAGTTCTGAGGAATCAAGGAAAGAGCTGTCATCAAATAGACAGGAATTCTGACTTTAGCAAAAAAGGGCCTCATTTAAGAAAATTTAGAATCCTTGACTCTTGTTAACCATTCCAGCCTCAGCACTGATGTGAAGTACAAAATTCTCCCTCAGTGACAAAGTCCCAATGGCAAGAATCCTTTGAAAAAGCCACAAAGATTTCTTTCTTAAATAACCTTGGAAGTCTAGTAAGGAGAAACTAAAGCAAGAATGGCCTAATTCAGGGCAAGACAGATGGCCACTGGTTAAAAGGAAATGCTATATGGAACAAAACAACAAATCCCTCCTAGATCTCTGAAAAGCAACAAACTATAAACAATGAATTCCCAGAGCAATCTCTTATTGAAGAGCAACCATGCTTTATAATTCTGCAGGCTCTCCCATGGTATCTTCTCTCAATAGGACCAGAAGTTTCAAAAAATAACCGGAGGCTTTTTTTCCACAACAGATAAGCATATGGAATGTTACTGCTAGAAAAGACCTTAGAAGTCATCTATTGACTCCAACCTATTTTAAAGAAAAGGAACTTAAAAGGTTAAGTGAGTTCACTAAAGTCCCTTACATGTCAGAAAAATTTAAAGCAATTTACATTCAGTGATTTTACTCTGAAATGACAAGAAAACTTGTATCATTTGGTTGCAGAAGTAATCTGTAGATCTTCTTGTGGTGTTATCCCCAAATCACACCTTTCTTCTCACACTACCCAGTATTAATCAGAATGTCTTCCCTGATGTTCTTTTGTAAAAAACTTTTTACTGTGGCTCATTATGCAACTTTCTGGTCCCCTCATGAAAACATGCTTCTAGAAAGACAAGGTGGGCCTTATACCTAAGTTATACAGTGCCTTTGTGTGAAATTAGAAAAAGGAGACCCTCTGGAAGGATACAGCCCTTCTGTGCACTGTTTGGCAAATAGCACAGGCAGGATCTCAGTCCTCACTCAAGCTCAGCTGGGTACATTTGTGCAGTGCACAAACTTCATCAACTTACACTGCAGCCCTGGGATAGTAAAAGGAAAGTGAGCAAGTGATTCATAAATATTAGTGTTTCTTTAGAGAGCAGAGCTGATTTTAGATTTCATAGACACTAAGTTTCTGGGAGGACCCTATGTGCATTTTCAATGTAGACATGCACATATGTTCTTAGTGACAAAAGAAAATAAAAGAGGCTGACAATAGCTTTGGAAGAGAGAGAATAATATGTTTTCATTATAGAAAAAGTATCTATTCTAATATAAATTATCTTTTCTTTAAAAAAGATAAATGATCTTTTCTTACTTTTCCTTTAAAACCCTTTCATAACACTATGGCTTTGGGCACTGCAGGCCATGTCCCCACACAAAATACCCAAAGAATACCATTATGGAAAAGAACAATGCTGGGTACCTGAAGGTGGAGATAAGTTCTGACTAAGATTCTGGCATTCTGGTTCTTCCTTATAGAAAATCTGTATGTCAGAAGTTTCTATTTCATCATCCTCAAGAACTTTCGATTCAGCATTTTTTGCATCTGTATGAGACCAAAAAGCATCTTAGAATCTTGATCTAATCTGATGATTGTCTTGATAGCACAAGTCCTACAAAGAGGTCATAATCCTAAAATTTTCAGCTCCATTAAAATTTCTCACAACCACTCCCTTTCACCTTCTAAAACAATGAAAAGAATCTTTTTGAGTGTGATGTCTCAATTTGCAGTCTGAACTTCAATGTCATTTAGGACTTTATTATTCAAAGTGTGAAACATGGGCCAGCAACTTCCAGAGCTTGTTAGAAATGCAGGCTGTGTCCCTACTAAGTCAGAATCTGCATTTTAACAAAATCCCCAGGTGATTCTCACAGACAGTAAAGAAGAGAAGCACCACTTAGCAGACATTTATGGCTTCCATTCCTGACTTAACCCAAGAAATCAGATGGGTATTTATATATATAGACATTTTCTAGAACAACTTGTGATGTAAAGAAGCCTAGGACAAGCGAAGACCAGGCAGTTGATTTACCAAACTCAGACTTTAAAACAATGCTCTGAGCAGAGGTTAGCTTCAGGAAATCACATGATGGCACAGATACTCCTTTTTCAATCCTGTTCTGGCTTAGTTCCTGATGGCTCAGGCAAGAGAAGTAGGCTATGTCTATTATGATTCTACTCTGAAAAGGGGGCAAGTCCTGGAGTTTGAACCTTTCACTCTAGAATTTTAAAGCTATTTCTCTGATAATCTAGACCCAGAGAGTGAGCTCAGATTCTGCCTTCCCCAAATCCTTTGGACCAGATGGGTTAATTCTGGATGAGAGCAGTTTGCCCTGGTCCATTTTAGGGGTTACACACAACCAAATTACTTCTGTAGGCAAGTAGCCACTTGCTTCCCAGAACTCAATTTCATGCTGCTCTCTCACTAGAGATGTAGCCATGGGTCTCTGAAGGGCAAAATGCCTCTGACGGTGAGTGAAAGACAGGTAGGAATGAAAGAGACCCTAAGTAGAACTATGAGAAAGGTAGAACATGTTTTCAGACCCTCCCAACCTTTCAGAGCTCTTCCCTGGAATATCCTACCTTTGTCCACAATCCACAGTTGACTGAACTTGTTCTCGTCCATCTCCAAAGCAAGTTTCAAAGTTTTGGGCCAGTTTTCCTTGTCTGATCTGAGAAGGCATTCAACCATTTTCTCCGCACCTGCCATCAGCCCCTTGTTGGAACAAACCTAAGCAAGACAACTGCAGTTGATCAATCAATCATTTTAAAAGTTTTCCTTTTATGAGTTTTTATTGAAGAAATATCAATTCAAGCAATACCTGACTTAAAATAATTGTATACTATGGTTTAATAGGTCTTATTCATGACCATTTTTGCCCCATCCAACACAGTGTCTTTTAAGACACCCTTTCCTTTGTCATTGTCTTTACACATGGCATTGCTATGTCAAGCCAGGTGTTTTCACATCCTCTGAGACCTTATATGTATCATCCTCAGCAATATTAGGAAACAATCCATTTGACAACCATTCAAAATATGGGTATATTGGCATGGAGAGATATTTGGAAGAATATAACAAAATATTAACAAAAATTTTTTCAGGATAATGGGACCTATGTGATTTTTATTATTCATCATAACTAAAATTTATTGAGCACTTATTATTATGTGCCAGGCATATGTAAGTACTTTACATATATTATCTCATTTAATCCCTCTAAAAATATCATGTTAATAAGGTACTATTATTATTTCCATTTTATGTGAAGAAATAGGTTTAGAGAAACTAACTTGCCTAAGATCATATTACTAGTAAATGGCTGAACTAGGATTCTAACAAGATTTGTGTGCAGAGCCTGAATGCTCAACCATGAGAGTCTACAGCTTTTGTTCTTTTTATTTGCTAAAGTGTTCAACTTAAAATTTGCATAGAACATTATTCACAAAAGTAATAATAATTTTAACTGAAAATAGGGCAAACCTGAAAAAAACTCGTGACACTAAAAATTACTCAATTCACAACTAAAAATACTATTCTAGGTAATTATGCCTTAGATTTGAGGACTTCTGTGGATTTCAATGATCTTTCTCAGGTCTAAATCAGTGGAGAAAACAGAAGACATTTCCCATGTTCAAATTACCTCCCCCCAATTTAGTATTTTATATTAAATTAAATTAATTATAATTAATTTTGCTAAATAAATTAATTAAATTACCTGTATAATTTCTTCACATTCCTGACTAATTAAACATTCAGATATTTTAGGAAGGATATCTTTTGGATTAACTGTGGTTTTAAATTCTGGTTGTAAACGCTTTAAAAGTATTCTATACTCCTCTAGACTTTCAATTTTTTGGAAATCCCAAGTTTCAATGGCTTCATGAAGTCCAGAATAACCTGGAAAGAAAGAAGAAAATGGGGGCTTTTATGAAACCAACTAAAAGATATTTTAAGATTGTTATCATAGGAATCATGTTTGAATGTATATAGTAAGAGAACTCAAAAGATATCTGTAAATCACCTCAATAATTAATGATCTTTCAAAAAGCAAACTCAGTATTTATTATAGGCAGCCAACATTTTAGGTCCTCTAACAAAGTTTTTCCTCTCTTAGGAAAAAGTACTTAGGATAATGTGAAGTCTTACATTTGGTCTTAGTTCCAAGTGCCCCGTGGACCTCACCTACAACCTCTGACTTGTCTTCCAGTGAGTTAAATCATCATGAAATTATTATCTTCCCAGTGCAAAGTAGCAAAGTGGGCAAAAGGAAATATAAGTCTTAATTCCTGCCTCTTAGGAACTTAACCTTCTACATTACTCCCAGAAAAGAATATTAAGTATAATAGGAAATATGAGGAGAAAAAAAATTATTTCCAACTGTAATAATTCAAGAATGCTTCAATCTAAGTTTCTCAAATAAAATCACCAGATTTGTCTGACTATACAGCCCATATTCTTTTCATTTGGCTATAAAGAGCCTAACAACAAAATGAACACATGGGAACCCACTACCCAACTTAACTAGGATTTCCCAGTACTTTTGTGGGAGTGTGCCGTCTTTTTCCCCACCTTTTCACCTCCCTGCAAAGAGACTACCATCCTGTATTTGATGTATCACTCCCTTCATTTTTTTGAATAGTTGCATGGCATACACTTGATTCCTTCAACAATGTATGCTTAGGGGTGCATGGATGACTCAGTCAGTCAAGCGTCTGCTTTCTGCTCAGGTCATGATCTCATGGGTCCTGGGACTGAGGCCCACATGGGGCTCCCTGCTCGGCGGGGAGTCTGCTTCTCCCTCTGCCTCTGCCCCTTCCCCCTGCTCATGTGTGTATGTGCACTCTCTCTCTTTCAAATAAACAAAGCATCTAAAAATTTTTTTAAAAAAAATAAAGGCTTTAAAAAAACAATACATGTTTAGTTTGGCTTGTTTGGAACTTCATGATTACATCCTACTAAATGTACTTTCCTCTGCTTTTTAAAAAGTTTACTATTACATTTCAAAGCTTCAGCTGTCTTGTTGTCTGTAGCTGCGTTCATACATTGTCACTGCAGTACAGTGGACCCATCATGTGACTATTATAGAATTTTATCATCCATTTTCTTTTTGAAGGATACTGGGTTGCTTCCAGTTTTGTTTGGTTGGTTGCTTGCTTTTGTTATTACAATTATTCTATGAACATTTTTGTATGTGTATGCTGCAATATATGTGCAAGAGTTTTTCTAGGGTACATACTTAAGAGTGAAACTGTTGGAAACTGAGGGTTGCTGGAGTGGTGGGGGGGGTGGGAGGGATGGGGTGACTGGGTGATAGACACTGGGGAGGGTATGTGCATGGTGAGCGCTGAGCGCTGTGAATTGTGCAAGACTGATGAATCACAGACCTGTACCTCTGAAACAAGTAATACATTATATGTTAAAAAAAAAAGAAGAAGATAGTAGGAAGGGAAAAATGAACGGGGGGAAATCGGAGGGGGAGATGAACCATGAGAGACGATGGACTCTCATGAGAAACAAACTGAGGGTTCTAGAGGGGAGGGGGGTGGGAGGATGGGTTAGCCTGGTGGTGGGTATTAAGGAGGGCACGTACTGAATGGAGCACTGGGTGTTATATGCAAACAATGAATCATGGAACACTACATCAAAAACTAATGATGTAATGTATGGTGACTAACATAACACAATAAAAAAAAAGAGTGAAACTGTTGGACAGGTGGATACAAGAGAGTTGAACTATATTAGATGATGCCAAATTGTTTTTCAAAATAATTGCATTAATTTACACTCTGTATAGTGACACTTAAGATTTCCCATGATTAAATATCCTCTTCAAGCCTTAGCATTGTTGGACTTCCTAAGTTTTGCTATCTAGTAGTTAATAAAATGCTATCTCATTGAGTTCCTAATTCACAATTCCCTAATTGCTATTTGGGCTGAAAATCTTTTCATATGTTTATCAAGCTTTCTTACTCCCTATTCTTTATAATGTCAGTTCACACTTTTGCCCTGTAGATGTTTTCTTTTCCAAAATGATTTTAAGGCCTTTTTAATATATTCTAGATATTAATCTTTTTGGTGATTATATATTTTGCAAAGATCCTCTCCCAGTTTGTGCCTGTTTTTTCACTTTCTTTTGTGTTTGACAAACAGATGTTTTTAATTTTAATGTCATTAAATATATCAATTTGTCTTTTATGGATAATGCTGTATCCATAAATCCTGCCATACCCCAAGGTTTGGGTAAAACCTTTTTTGTTTCATAAATCCTGCCATACCCCAAGGTTATAAAATATTATTCTATATTCTTTTCTAAAATTGTTAAAATTTTGCCTTTTAGAATTAAGTCTTTAATTCTTATTAATTCATTTTGTGCGTATGTGTGAATGGAATGAGCTAAGGAATACAAATTTATTTTACATGGGTATGTAATTTAGGGTTTGTTTGGTTTTTAACATTATCCTGTTTATAATGGCCCACTGCAACTTATTAAAAGCCCCTCTGTTCCTAATGATCCTCCTTTCCCAGTGATCTCAAATATATCAGGTTTTCATAAATATATGAATTTAATTGAAGACTCTCTATTCTATTTCATTGGTCAGTTGGTCAATGCCAGGACCAACGTTATGCTGTCTCAATGCCTAGCATAAATCTTGCTATTTAGAAGGGGAAACCCCAGCCTACTTAAGTCTTCTTCTTCAGGAATGTCCTGACTATTCTTGGATCATAATTCTTCCATTTACATTTTAAAATCATTTAGAAATTTGTCAAGCACATGAAAAAGCATGTAGGATTTTTATTAAAATTGTATTGAATACAAAAATCAGTGTTGAAAGAGCAGATATTTTTATGGTATCAAGTCTTTCTCTCCATGTGCATGGGTATATATCTCCACTTAGATAGGACTTCTTTAATATCTTTCAATAACATTTTATCATTTTCTCCATTTGGACTTTACACACCTTTTGCTACATTTTTCCTAAATATATCACAACTTTTGTAACTATTCTAAGTGATATTCATTTTGGACTACATTTTCTATTTGCTTCCAGTGGCTAGAAATGCAGCTAATTTTAGTGCTTTATTTTTATTACAGTATAATTAATATACAGTGTTTTATTAGTTTCAAGTGTGCAACATAATGCTTCAACAATTCTATACATTACTCAGTGCTTAATATGATAAATGTACTCTTTATCCCCTTTATCTGTTTCACCTACCTCCCTACCTACTTCCCTTCTGGCAACCACCAATTTGTTCCCTATATCTAGGAGTCTATTTTTAATTTGTCTCTTTTTTATTTTGTTCACTTTGTTTCTTAAATTCCCCATATAAGTGAAATCATATGGTCTTTATCTTTCTCTGACTGACTTATTTCACTTAGCATTATACCCTCTAGATCCATCCATGTTGTTGCAAATGGCAAGATTTCGTTCTTTTTTTTTTTTTTATGGCTGAGTAATATCCCATTGTATATATACCACATCTTTATTCATTCATCTATGGATAGACATTTTGGTTGCTTCCATATCTTGGCTTTTGTAAATAATATTGCAATAAACATAGAGGCGCCTGCATCCCGTTGAATTAGTATTTTCGTTCTCTTTGGGTAAATACCCAATAGTGGATCATATGTTAATTCTACTTTTAATATTTGGGGCACCTCCATACTGTTTTCCACAGTGGCTGTGGCAGTTTGCATTCCCACCAACAGTGCACAAGGGTTCTTTTTTCTCCACATCCTCACCAACACTTATTAGTTGTGTTGGCCATTCTGACAGGTGTGAGGTGATATATCATCGTGGTATCTCAGTATCTCATTGTGGTTCTGATTTGCATTTCCCTGATGATTAGTGACGTTGAGTATCTTTCTATGTGTCTGTTGGCCATCTGTATGTCTTCTTAGGAGAAATGTCTGTTCATGTCTTCTGCCAATTTTTTAATCAGATCGCTTGATTTTTTGGTGTTGAATTGCAGAAGTTCTTTATGTATTTTGGATATTAACCCCTTATTGGATATGTCATTTGCAAATATTTTCTCCCATTCAGCAGGTTGTTTGTTTTGTTGATGGTTTCCTTTGCTGGGCAAAAGCTTTTTATTTGGTGTAGTTCCAATAGTTTAATTTTGCTTTTATTTCCCTTGCCAAAGGAGATAAATCTAGAAAAATGTTTCTATGACTGATGTCAAAGATATTACTGCCTATGTTTTCTTCTAGGAACTTTATGGCTTCTGGTCTTATATTTAAGTTTTTTAATCCATTCTGAGTTTATTTTTGGGTATGGTGCAGAAATGCAACTAATTTTTGTATACTAATCTTATATCCAATGAACTTGTTAAACTCTCCCAATAATCTCTCTGCAGATTCCTTTGGCTATTTCAGGTAGGCAATTATATTATGTGACTGAAAATAATCTTTACATTGCATCCAATTAAGAGACATGAGACACATGAGGATAGCTCAAAATTAATAGCATTTCACTTTTACAGCATTCTGAAACAGTCAAATAATATCCTCTGATTCATGAGTAAGAAGAATGAACTAACCTGCATGAACAAGGGCATCCAAAAAGCCACGGAACCAGCCTTCTTCCTGGAGCTCCAATAGGAACTTAAGAAAAAGTGAGGCAGCCTCCATCGTGCCCTTATTGTTTTTCTCAGCCTGAATATGCTGTACCTCATCTACAAACAGAAGCAAGAGTGGCTCATCAAACTGCACAACCACTAATCACTGGAAGAAAAACCTGAAAAGGGTTGTCAGACTTTCTCAAATGGGGATGGCGATTGTAACAAATCCCAGCAATGGAAGGAACTGCGAGAAGGCAGCAAATTCTCTGTTCAGGCAGATGATGCCCATTCTTCACCAACCGACCTTCCCTCCCACCTCCCATCCTCTCTAGAAACTTCTCCTAGTTTGGTGTGGGAGTCTGGGAACATATTCCATGGCAATCCTTTAAAAAGGGAGTCTCTTAATGATGTGTGAAAAAGTATCCCCATAACAAAGGAGAAACCACTGTAACACTGGATTAGGTGGAGGAACAAAGGCTTCTCCAACATTTGGATACTCCCTTGTTCAAAAGTCTGAATTAAAAGCAGGACTACAAAAGTGTGAGGATAGGACTACTCCTTGGCATCCTTAATTACACCAGACTCAGAAAACAGAGTTAGAAATAAAAAAGATGCTTTCGTGGTCCTCTTTCCAGGTTTTTGCTTAGACAGTATGAAATACGGGAGAAAAGAAAAAGCAAGAGGAGCTAAACAGAACATGAGGCCAGGGTGCAGAATACTATCCACCAAACTGTTGGTGGTCACACGACTTTGTACACTACCTCCATGTCTGGGGCAGTGATGATCAAATGGTTGCCTACACATGACCTGACATTTGATAGTGTTCCTTTTTTCCCCCTTAATGTCAGTGGAATGTAAATTCCAAGCAATAAGTCTGGTTAACTGCTGTATCCTCAGAGATTAGAAGAGGACGTTCTAGCACAATATAGACACTCCACAAAGGTATACTGAATGAATGAAGAAAGGAAGGGATAGCTTCCTTTTCTGCCAAGGTCTCCGTCTTGGGAACAATAAAATTAACAATTTTAATGTGTAAAACCCAGTGGTTTCTAGAACTGTGGATCTATCACCACTATCTAATTTTAGTACACTGTCATTACTGTAAAAAGAAATCTTGTAGCCCCTAGCAGTCACTCCCATCTCCCTTCCCCCTTAAACCCAGGCAACCATTAATCCACTTGGGTCTCTACAGATTTGCCCACTTTGGACGTTTCAAATGAATGAAATCATACAATATGTGGTCTTTGTAACTGGGTTCTTTCACTTAGCATAATGTTTTCAAGGTTCATCCATGTTGTAGCTTATATCATTCGTTCCTTTTTTATTGCTGAGTAATATTCCATTGTATGGATACACTACATATTGTCTACCTAGTCATTAGTTAATTTTGGGCTATTATGAGTAGTAATGCTATGAACGGTCATGTACAAGTGTTTATGTGGACGTATGTATTCACTTATCTTGAATTTATGCCTAACTGAAATTGCTGGGTCATATGGTAACTCCATTTAACACTGTAAGGAATTATCAAACTGCTGTCCAAAGGAGCTGCACCATTTTACATTCCCACCAGCAATTAATGAGGATTTCAATTTCCACACATCCTTGCCAACACTTTTTTTTTTTTTAATTTTAGCTATCTATATTAGTTTTCTGTGGCTGCAGTAACAAATTAGCACTAACTGGTTGGCCTTAAAACAATAGAAACTTATTCTCTCACAGTTCTAGAGACCAGAAGTCTGAAATCAAGATGTTGGCAGGGCTACACTTCCTTTGAAGGTTCTAAGGGACAATACAACCCTTATAGCTCCTAGTGGCTGGTGGCCTTTGTGGGCCTTTGTGGGCACATCAAATCTTTGCCTCTTTCTTGTGGCCGCATCACTACAACCTCTGCCTTTGTCTTCACATGACATTCCCTTTGTCTCTCTGTGTCTTCCCATGGCTATCTTCTTATAAAGACACCAATCACATTGATTAGGATCCCACCCTACTCCAGTATGATCTCATCTTAACTAATTACCTCTATAAAGATCCTATTTCCAAATAAGGTCACATTCTGAGGTCCTGGGGCTTAGGACTTCAACATATCTTTTTTGGGGAGGACATAATTCAACCCATAAAAGCAACCTATCTTATCACCTATCCCAACTTTTCTGGGCACACAATTTAACTCTATTCCTTTAAGAGAGTTAATCCTGTTCCTAAACCCCATCCTTAGAGCTGGGTTCTTACTCCCAGGCCTCCCTGCTGTTTGTTCTTTCCTCAGACATGCTACCAGCCATTACTGACACTCCACATGAAGGCCCAGATATATCCCACTCACAGCTGAGCCTTTCCCAGTTAAACTGTCTTGCTGTATCAGGGGCAGTTTAGCTTTACTCTGCACATGGTCGGGCCCATCCTGCTGCTACCTGGCCCCGATAACTGCTTCTAAATAGTGCTACTTTCCTCAAAAGTACTGGGAGTCCAATGCAGAGAAAATTCTATTTTTGGCTGTCAGTATTACCTTTGCCATGCTGGCCACTCTGTGATGCCATCCTCAGCTTCCCAAGGTGGAATTTCTTGATCTCTTTTCTGTGCTTTCTTGGTCTCTTTACATGCCTCTGACTAGAGCACTGACACTGCACAGTATATAGTAACTGTTTGAGAGTCTACCTTTTCCCATTGACTATGATCATGGACATGTTGTATTCATTTTTGTCTTCATCTTTGCATTCTAATCATCAACAAAGTGCCTGGCTCATGCATGTGTCCAGAGCATGTTACTGAAGGAATGGATAAATACTCAGAATTCTGCTCCCTCCCAGATTACTACCCAGGGCTCCTCCAGGATAAGAGTTAGCTTTTGACTCCAAAGGGATACTACCAAAAATTTGTAGCCCACAACCTGGTCTACCTTCAAACATCCTGGATAATATGTGAATAAGCAAAGCCCTGCAGTACCCTAGTCACCATGCAAGGTCTCCGGAAGAAACATGGCTTCGATTCTCCTTTCCCAAGATTCAACTAGTACACAATATCCAACATGTGGAAAGCAGGATTATGGTAAAAGACATACTGGTTATTGCTGGTGTAATTTAAACATATTGGTGTACTTGTGTGTGCATGGGGGAATGTATGGGCATAAGGAGAGTGTGGATAAGCTCCCACTTATAAGGGCAAAAAAATGAGTCCAAATGTTTATAGCCAGCCATAACACTCATGTCTCAGCTCCCTGACTGAATCCTGACTGATAGAATATACTTGTCACAATTAAAGTTAACTAATAGATTCCAGAGATTCCAAAGCATCCAAGAAAAAAATGGGCGATGGAGAAACTTTATCAATCTAACAGAAAACAGAAAAAGATAGGAAGAAAAAAGTTTATGGATACATGTGCACATGATAAAGTATAAAGAAATGAACAGGAAAGATGTAAGCCAACTAAATGACAATAGCTTCCTCTGAGAAGGAGCTGGAAATAAAACCTCTATGGTGTCTTTAACATTAAAAAATAAGACAGTATTACATATAGTGTTCTTCAGCTTGCTGTCCCTATTTACCTTTTGGTATTTTTAATGTGATTGCATTATAACTACAAATTAAAACTAATATATATATTAAAAAGTATGCCACCTTTGCGCTCCCACAGCACACTATAGTTTTCTGGCAGAGCATTTCTGTTTTGTCATCTATGGTTTGTTTAGTAACCTGCCTTCACATATGCACTCTGACTTCTATTACGGGCCATTTCTATCACACTCACCATGAATTTCTCAGTTCCTACTAGGACACTTCTTATTAGATAATATGTGTAATAATATGTGTCAATTCTGTCCAATGCTAACACAATGCCTAACACATATGAGTTGCTTGAATCGACACATGAGTGCAAGAAAGAATGGGATTCACACCAGTTTGTTAGTGTTTCATTCATGACAAGATTTCTAAAAGAGATGTCCTGAAGGGGCTTACACTCTTCTGGGGCCCAAGCTACTCTGTGGTCATTAGGATGTTACTTTGTTACCTCTCTCTGAGCACAAATAGAAAGCAGAAGCCCACTTTTGTTGGTGGTATTCTTTCACTCCTCACTCCACAACCTGTGGTTTTTGCAGAGCAATGGGCACTCAAATTACGTGTCTGCTTTCACACAATTTCCCCAAACTGCCTCACATCAGGAAAGATATTTAGGCACTTGGAGCCTGAAAAGGAGTTGCCAGATGCCCTCTCATTTCAACTCCTTCGAAGCACCACCTCCCTTTTCCTCTTTCCTCAAAGCCTCTGTGCATCTCCAGCATAGTGCACCTGGATTCAAATTTACAAAGTGGCATTCATCCATCATCAGGTGTCTCACAAGCTAGACAGAAACACTGGAAGTGAAGCCTGTAGCCATTCAGTCCAGAGAGTCTTGCCCTCTCAAGCTTGTTATTCCTAAGTGCAAATAAGACCTGGCAAGAGTTAACTGTCAATTACCTTGTAGCTCTGACAGCATTTTGTAATCATTTATGTACATCTGTCCTCACCAGTATCCTGCCCCCAAAATCTTGGCTGCGAAGTATTTTAAAGAGCCAAAAAAAAAAGGGGGGGGGGCTATATCTTACTCCTGAATCTGTCAGTACAAAGCCGGACACCTTAGACATAACCATTAGAGAAAATAAATGAAATGGACAATGGTTTGTCTCCCCAGCTTTGAACTTAAATAGATGTGCAATCCTACACAAGTCATTGCACTTCTCTGGGACTGTTTGTCCGTCTGGACCTCCAAAGGCTCCTCAAATTCTCCTGGCAATCTCCAGTCTTAAAATGCTGTGAGGATCTTGCCTCAACACCCGCGTTCCTAGCGGGCTACTTCGCGCTGATTAAAAGGAAGGGGAAAGCAAGTCCTGAGTTGTTTCCTTGCTCCAACGGGCAGGCATCACTGGGGACCACTCACCGTCCTTAAACCAGGGGGCCATGTAGCTCAGGATGCAGGTAGGGTCCAGAGTCTTCGTGACATAGTCCTGGAAGGCGTGCAGATTCCGCCGATCCTCGGCCGACATGCTAGCAGCGTGGCTCCCGGTGGGGTCCCTGCTTCGCCCGCGTCCCACTCTCTTGAAAGCCTGGTGGCGGCGGGCTGACACAGATCTTCTGACAAGAGAACTCAGACCCAGTGCTGAGGGGTGGAGCCGCTTGGGAATCTCAAGAGCAGACAGGAAATCGAAACTGCAACCAGCAACCGGCTGGGGCATGCCGCAGCAGCTGGACTGCCGCAGGTCCCCGCCTCCCCGACCGCATTTTCCCCTGAGCTTTCGCGTCCTCTGGCTGCCTGAATTGCCAGCCTGTGGGCGCTCGCTCACCCAGAGGGGCCGTTTTTTTCATTTTGCTTTTATATCAGGAAAGTTTGGGCTCAATAAAATGCACAGATTTTAAGTGTATAATTCCATGGGTTTTGAAAAATGTGTATGGGTGTAACTGCTTCCTCCAGGTCGTGTAGGTCCTATGGTAAGTGCATGTTTAACGTCACAGAAACCTGCCCCGTTTTTCAAAATAGATGTACCGTTTTGCATCCCCACTGGTAGAGTAAGAGCTCCAGTAGATACACATTGGTCAATTTGCCATTTTGGTCAGTGTGAAACAGTGTTTCATTGTGGTTTTAACTCCTCAAACGGTTAATGATGTGAGCACATTTGCATGTATTTATTGGCCATTCATTCATCTATCTTCTTTAGTGAGGTATTTGTTCCCATCTTTTGCCTGATTGAGTTTTCTTTGTATTATGGATTTACAAGTTATTTATTCTGGATATGAGCCCACTGTCAAATATATGTATTCTAAATATCTCTTCCCAGTCTGACTTACATTTCATTTTCTGAAAAGTTCTTTCAAGCAAAAGTGAAATGACACAAAGAAAGCAAATGGAGTCATGCGACAAAATAATGGAGGCTGGAAAAAACTATTTCAATACGGTGGTAAGGGCATCTCTCTCTGGGTCGGTCACATTTCAGCTGAGTCCTTAGGAATGAGAAGGAATGAGCTATTCAAAAAAGAAGAGGGGTGCCTGGGTGGCTCAGTTGTTATGACCTCAGGGTCCTGGGATCTAGCCGCATCAGGCTCCCTGCTCAGCGGGAAGCCTGCTTCTCCCTCTCCCACTCCCCCTGCTTGTGTTCCCTCTCTCGCTGTGTCTCTACCAAATAAATAAAATCTTTTAAAAAAACAAAAACAAAAAAAGTAAGAAGAGAGGGATTCCATGCAGGGGGACAGAAAGCACAAATGAGTCAAAGAGAAAAAGTGAACAAGGGATATCCCTTCTTGAACAAGGGATAAATGGCAGACAGTCCTGCTGAATTGGTAAAGAGGGCCTTGTAAGGCAAGGAATAAAGAAACACATTGCAGGATTTTAAGCAAGGAGTAACATAATTTGATGATTTTTTTTTTTTAATGTAAAGCCTTTCTGGCTCCTATGCAGAACAAGTAGATCAATGAGCAGTGACTCAAGTAAGAGATGATGAGAGCACAGATAAGACAGTGGCGGTGGAGAATAAGAAATGAAATGTTTCAGATATAGAGGACTGAGTGACTGGCAGTGGAAAGGAAGAAAGAAAAAAAAATATCAAGGCTACATTGCAGGCATCTGGTTTGAGCAATGAGGAGAACGGCAGCACCATGCCTAAAATGGAGAAGACAGGTTTACAGCTTATTATATCCTAGTGTGGAAGACAGGCAAGAAAGTAAGTAACAGTAAGTTCAGGAAGGAGAAATAAAGCAAGATAAGGGAATAAAGAGTAATGAGGGTTGCTTATATAAGATGAGCTAAATCAGGGAAGACCTAAAGAAAGTGAGAGAGAATGTCATTTGGGTGAAGAGCATTGTACTAAACAAGCAAGCAAAATGCAAAAGAGAAAAAAAGAAAAAGCACACACAAAAAAACAAAAACAGGAGTGAACCAGGCCTGCAAAAGAAAAAGGAGGTGAGCGGTCTCGCTAGAGTGAAGTGGGCTGGGGGAAAGAGAGAGAGAGGGGTGGCCAAGGCAGTTCACATACACCCTGACCGACCACAAAAAGGACTTCAGCTTTGGTTTTGATTTTAAATATGATGGGGAACCATGGCAGGATTTTGAAAGGGAATATAAGATCTGTTTTTAAAGGATCACTGTGGTTGACTGGAAGAAAACAAGCTGCCGGGGGACAGGGTAGAAACCGAGTAACCAGGTAAGAAGCTGGTACCAGCACTAGTCCAAGTGAGAGATGAGGGCATCTTGGATCAAGATCAAAGCTGTGGAAGTGGTAAAGTTGCAGGATATATAACCCTAAAATCACACACAATTTGGTGATGAATTGATGTAGGACATGTGAGAAAGAAGTCAAGGAGAATTCCTGTTTAGCCTGAGCAGCTGCATGAATGGTGGTGCCATCCACTAACATGGAACACTGGAAGATGGGCAGGCTTGGAGGAGGAAATCAAGAACATGCTTGCTTGTTTGCTGATAATGATCCACAGGCAGTGCTTCCCAAACATGAATGCCCACAGGTCTTATTAAAATACAGATTCTGACCTAGTAGGTCTGAGACTGCATTTCTTACAAGCTGACATTGGTGATACTGATGTTCCTGGTCCACAGACCTCGTTCTAAGTACCAAAGTAACTAAAAAACATGAGATAAAGGAAAAGGGAGGATAATTTAAAAATCAACATTCCTACTAAAGTGGGGGGTAAGTGAAATCCTGAGCACATGTGGAAGGGATGTCCTAGAACAGTGGTTCTCAAACTCTGGTTTGTAGGCCGGTAGCATCAGAACCACCTGGAAACTTGTTAGAAAAGCAAATTCATGGCATCCTAGATGTCCTGAATCAGAAACTGTGGGTGTAGGCCTCAGCAATCGGTTTTAACAAGCCTTCCAAGTGATACTGATGCATGCAAAAGTGTGAGAACTAAAGGCCTAGAGGAAGAGAGCTTCATCCACTGATGGAGTGAAGATGGATGCTATGGTAGGTTGAATGCAAAAATTACAATTCCTCACTTTTCCCAATATTTACACCTTTTGCTACAGAGGTAACTTTTTGGTAAATAGGGTTTATGTTTGCCCAAACCTGGCACTGGCCAGAACTGCCCCGCCAATATGGAAAGCATGTGGTAGAGACAAGTGGGAGGTTTGAGGAGGAAAAGGTATGAAATATACCCATTATACCAATGAGCAAGAACACTAAAGAAAATATTCCACTAACATATTGTATGAAGTTGAGGCTGGGGATTGTGTTTCCATGGTGACACCAATCTGCAGTTACTAATTTCCTTCAAAAACACTCAGCAGGATGCATGTAGGCACAACTGAAGAGTTGGGTCGATCCAAACTGAGGTCTTGCTAGGCCAACTATTGCTGCGGAATCTGGCATGTGACTTATTTTTAAACAGGCCAAAGCTAAAAATTGTTTTAACATTTTTAGTGTTGCAAAAACAACCAAACAAAAAAAACGACTATACAACAGAGACTACATATGACCCATAAAGCCTAAAATATTTACTATATGGCCTTTGCAGGAAAAGGTTGCCGACCCCTGAAATGTTAACAAGGAGAGACATAAGGGCAAGAGAGTTGTAGGGTACTGCAAGGGAGTGATTTAAACATAATCTGCAAAATCATAGCTGA
Source organism: Mirounga leonina (assembly GCF_011800145.1). Lineage (NCBI taxonomy): Eukaryota > Metazoa > Chordata > Mammalia > Carnivora > Phocidae > Mirounga > Mirounga leonina. The sequence continues at coordinate 37,688,250 of NW_023270433.1, read as the reverse complement.
GCATGAAGAAAGTATAGAGGAAGAGGGTAATTGATAGGGTAGGGTCAAAAGATTATACTTCTTAACCCTGTATTCTAAAAATGGTATTAGATATTCTTGTAGGTGGCCTAATCTGCTCCACCCTGAGCAGAATTACCTGATTCAATGACCACATGAAGGTAACAGTGACATGCTCCAAGAATTTAAAATGAAGATTAACCTCTTAGAAATTCTGTTTATGCCTGGTGGTGGGTATTGAGGAGGGCACGTTCTGCATGGAGCACTGGGTGTTATGCACAAACAATGAATCATGGAACACTACATCTAAAACTAATGATGTAATGTATGGGGATTAACATAAGAATAAAAAAAAAAAGAAATTCTGTTTATGTCCTACTGCATGCAGGACACCGTATTTGATATTTAGTAGATACAACATAAAACCGAAGAGGCAAGAAAGTATATGGGACTAGAGGGAACACTTGGGTCTCCTTCGAAAGCTTTCCTTCTTTTGCCAGCCTCCTTAATCTTGTATTCTCTACAATCTTCTTACGCCTGCTCCTCTTCTTGTTCTACTCTCTGGGAGAGCTCATCCACTTCTACAACCTCACTAGTACTCCCTAGTTTCCCAGGGACTTCTAAATCACCTCCCTAGTCCCAATCTCTCCTCCAAGATTCATACTCCTAGTTCCAGCTACCCACTGGAATTCATCTGCCTGGATGTCCTCCATGCTGTCCAACAGAATTTTCTGTGGTGACAGAAATGCTCTCTACCTGTATTGGCCAATATGGCAGCCATAATCGTCCTTAAACAAAATTTAAAATTCAGTTCCTCAGTTTTACTAGCCACATTTCAAGTAATATCCACGTGTGCTTGGTAGCTTCTATACTGGACAGTGCAGCTGTAGGCAGCTCTCTCTCAAACTGAACTCACTGTCCTCCCCAAACTATCCCTATTCCTCTATTTCCTACCTTGAATATTATCACCAGGCATCTAATTCTCACATGGGGTAAGAAAAATCTCATCATACCAGACTTTTCCCTCTTCCTTACATTACAGCCCATCCTCATCTACATGGTACCCAAATTGTGTCTACTCTACCACAGAAATTTACTAAATCCAGCCTCTTCACTGGATCCCTATTCTTCTACAGGCCCTTCTGATTTCTGGCTTGAGCTACTGCAGAGCTTCTTAGACAGTCTCACTGAAGCTTTCCCACTCCAAACTTTCTTCTACATTACTGCTGGTTGTTTAAGAACAAATCTAATCATTCCATTCCCACCTTCTTTAAAATTCCTGTTGGTTCCTACCCAATTCATTGTTATACCCCTAGCATTCAGCATGGACTTGGGCCACATGTACTTGGTGTTTGATGAAAAAATGAATTTTACAGACAGAAAAGCAAAGAGATATCCTTTTCCCTAGGAGAGAACTGTTTACCTATCTAAACTGCAGATGTTTAGAGAAGCAGCTTACTCCAGGCAAATACTAGATACCTAATTCTGCCCCCTCGTGTCTATATAAAAGTCCATCATCTAATGTTGTGGCAAACATCACAGCTGCAGCTTCTATGGGGATAAATTTATCGACTCAGACCTTGGCCTAACTGGACTTCCATTTCCCTTACTTCTTGCTTTTCTCAGGCACAAATCCAGTGGATTTACCATCCACCAATATCCTCGCAGGTAAAGTAAGAATTTCCTAATTTTCATGACATTTTAACAACCGATCTTTCTGTACTTTTTGAAATGGTCCTATTGTGTGGTTTTCTAATACCTAAGTGGTCCAGGCATTGACTAAAAACTCAGAATGAGAAAATAATCAATTCTTTACCAGGTTTTTATTACATCTGTACACGTGCCAGCCGCTCTAGTGGAACACAAGCACAGTTGTCATACCCATGACACAAGCCCCCTTTTCTTCTCCTTTATCTGCTGCCATCACCTGCAGCATCTTCCCTGTACACTTCCAGCCTCACTGATCACTATCAATTCCAATCACCTTCACCTCTACCCATTCTACTTCCAATCATGCCTAGAATTAGGCACTCTTTCAAGTATTTCTTCAGTCTTCTTACACCTACCTCCACTATATCTACTTGAACCTCATTGGAAAATAAATGCTTTATCTCCCTGTTCTTGAAGTATAATGGTCACCTCATAGCTTCACTTCCTTCCCTACACAGCCCAGATACCAGAATGCATCAATTCAACCATACTCACCAGTATCTCAATTTCCCTTGCCCCTGTTGTTTTATTAGTCACATTCAGCAGAACTCCAACCGTAAGCCATCCGTGTATTCATTCACTGTGGAAATACTGAACACATACTAAATGTCCACCATTAGTTTCTGCTTCTACTCCCACAGTGCTGAATGCTACCAGGACAATATCACAAATCTTGGTGTCCCATACAATATGCCATGTCTTAAGGGGAGGCCTCAGGCCTCAGCACTCATCAGTGTTTCTTAGCTAACCCTCTCTCCATGCCCCTCAGTGGCCATTTTCTCATTCCTCTCCTCAAGCCCAATCTTACTTACGAGCCACCTTTCTCAGAAGTTGGCACTGCTTCCTACTTCATGGAGAAAAGACAGGCTTTACAGTGTGAACCACCTCATCTCAAATATATCTACTCACATTTCTTTGGGCATTACCTTCTTCTGCCACTTTAGAGTAAGATTTGCCTCTGCTTCTATCCATTACCAATTCACTTACCTGTGTTCTGTGCTTTGCCATTCAGGAACTCTGCTGCATCCATTACCACTCTCCTTTGCCTTTAACTTTTCCTGTCCCATGGTCTCCTTCCCAGAAAGCTTGTCTTCCCTCCATTCTAAACTTAAGAAAAAAACTCTCCTTTGATTTTATACCCCTCACAAGCTTGCTTCTGAGCATGGAACCAAGAGCAGTTGTAACTGTGTATCTCGGACTAAGATCTCAACAGGCCAGGCCTTATAAATGGGATGAGAACACCTCTCTAGTGACTCTGGCTCCTTCTCACAAAGTGGCTTTAATAATTACTGCATGTTTGCCTTTGTGACTTTTTTTCCTTTTGCTGAGTAAACATGACTGAAAACTCTGATGGACACATACAGGTAACCTGCAGGCCCATAGAGACAATTTTATTAGCTTGTTTTAAAATTATATCAAACTTACAGAGAAAATAGACTTCCTGTATTTTTACCCTCAACTTTCAACATTTTGCCACAATTCACTTTATCACTGTCTCCATCTACGCATGTAGTATTTTTTTCTGAACCATTTGAGAGTAGGAAACATACGCAGTGATCATGATTTAGCTTCCCATGTAGGTTTTTCTAAAGGCATCAATCCCTGGACAGGTCTATATAATAGTGCCCCCGGCCCCCATCTGCAGTTTTGCTTCTCATGTTTCAGTTATCTGCAGTCAACTATGATTCGGAAGCCTTTTGAAGTCTCTTGAGGTCAATCAGTAGCAGCCAAATGCTACAACACAACGCCTAGGTCATTCACCTCATTATGTAGGCATATTACCATCTCACGTCACAAGAAGAGTACAAGTTATTTTGAGACCACATTCACATAACTTTTATTACGGCATATTGTTATAACTGTCCAATTCTTATTATTGTTAATCTCTTATTGTGCCTAACTTATAAATTAAACTTTATACCATAGTTATGTATGTATAGAAAATACGACAGTGTTGGGTACTATCTAGTTGCAGGCATTCACGGGGGGGGGGGGGGGTCTTGGAACTTATCCCTTGCAAGTAAGGGGGTACTAAGTTCTGGTCTCAGTGATAGCACATTATAGTAATTTAATGTTAACATTTCAATTGCACATAGCTTTATGAGCTTAATATTAGAAATGGACCCATGCTCAGAATTCTGATGAAATCTGGTTTGTGAAGAGGAACTCTTCTCCTCTACTTCCCATCCCCTGCCCCCATTGGTGGGAACACCAGGGCTGGCGACAACCCAAACCAGGTTACACATGGTTTCTGGTATCCTGAAGAACCTTCTGAAAATTTTTCTGAGTCTAGGGATGTGCTGACTGGCTCACTGCATCCATACTCACTGGCAGAGGATTGCAATTATTCCCCATGATGGAAGAACTCCCAGTAAGAATGGGCCATCAGCTTACCTGAATTAAGTTGTTGCCCCTTTATACATACAGCCCATCATTATTACACATTAAATAGGTTGGGGAGGCCCTTGGATTGGCTCTCACAGAGCTTCCTGAGAATGGGAAGCGAAAGTAAGAAAAAGTTTTCCCGTCGTCAATCTGAAGATTCATGAAGGAGCAAGTGCAAATGCTTGGCTGCATTTCCTTTAATAAAAAAGTTGCAAAAGTCACAAAAACACCGAAAACCTGAGGTAAGATAAAATGTCTCGTGGACACTGAATTCAGATGAACAGAACAGTGTCAGGCTAAAATCTGACAGAGAGTGGGGCCCTCTGAAAGCAGAAAGCAGGTCTTGGCCAATTTTTGAAATCCCTACCACCTGGTCATCCATCCAGTATGTGCTTCGAGCACTTGTCATGTGAAAGAAAACAGAAGGGATTTACCAGTACACATACATACAGTTGCCAAAGAACTGCAGACTGATGAGAGAACATTTAGTCATCAATTACTACGGAAAGAGCCCAGGATTACTAAAGGAGCAAGTAATTGAGGGGAAAGAGTGGAAGAGGGGCACACTTTACCAGAAGCCTCCTTTAGCTAGGATGGAATTCAGTTTCCAGCAGAAGAAAAATCCACATATGAAGGCTCTGCATTAGCAAGGAGCAGCACCTCCACAGACCTGAAGCAGGTTAGGATGGCCAGAGCACAAGTGAGGTGAGAGAAAACCTGAAGATGAACCAGAACCTGATTAGGCAGAGGTATGTAAACAATATTATGCTGGATTTGTTTGCTTTTATTAAGTATCCTAAGAATAACAGAAAGTTACTGAAGAATTTTAAATAGGGGAATGAGAAAACAAAAACAATTTTTTAAAATATCTTTTGAATGCCACATCAAGAATGGTTGGAGGCAAACGGGTAGGTGTAGAGCAACAGTGGACGCAGGCAGACCCATTATAAGAGCACAGGTGGGAGCTCATGGCTGCCTGGATTGGATGGTACAGACACATTAGAAATATTCAGTGACCAGGATCTGGGGATTGAATGAGAGGGCCGAAGGAGGAGAATCAAAGACTGGGAAATTTTTGGCCTGAACACCTAAGAGGATGATGTGATGGTGCCTGTATTAAGATGAGTTTCATGGGTTCAACTGAAAACATTAAGATAGGTTTTCACAAATGTTTAACTAAAAATACCATGTAAAATCAGAAAATGAAAGTGCATTAAGTTTTTAAAACTTAAGAAAAAACAAAATCATGTCATAATTTCAAAGTACATTCCTTGATCAACTAACTATAGCCTTCCCGTAATTTCTCAGTGTCTGAGCTTACTAAAAATGCTGACATCAATTTAGATTGTCATTTGTCATTTTAAAAGAATTTTCTACTGTCATGAGGACAAATACAAACATGACCTACAAAGCTTGGTCCCACACTCTTTGCCCTTTGGTTAACTTTGCCTTCTCTTAGTTCTTGGAATATGCTAGGCTACTCTTCTGCTTTTGGATCTTGAGACATCTTTTCTTTTGCTAAGAACACCTCTACTCCTAGCTAACATCTACTTGTTTTCCGAATTTCAATTCAGCCATCACTTCCACATGAGATTAGGCCCCCACTGTATGTTCTTATAGGAAATTATACTTTCTCTTCAGAGAACTTATAGTTTGTAATATTTACCTATGACCCGTGAAGGCAAGAAGATCTGCTTTGTTCTATCACTGAAATCCTAAAAACATAGTATAGAACCTGTCACACTGCAGGCATTCCAACTTCTGTTGAACAACGAATGAATATGGTAAGCAAGGCAAACTGAAGGCTGAATTAGACTTAATCCAAGTTCTGTTCTCCCCTGGCAATCTTACTTTAGGATAGATGGAAAGCACTTTGTCATCTCTAAAACAGGATAAAACATAAACATAACCACTATGTTTTAGAACTACCAAATGTAAAAAACAACCACTACTAAGAACTACCAATGTAAAAGAAGTTTGGCAAGGGTTTTTTGTTTTTAGTAAGCTAAATGCTACATAGCTGCATTCTGTTGAAGACATATATTCCTCATAATCAGATTAAAGAACTAAAATAATTAAAGCTGCGCAGTTAAACACAGATCACCTTAAATTTATATATCTTGAACTATTTTCAAGATTTTAGCTCCTCTAAAATAGTTTTGTTTTTTTTTTTTTTTTTTAAAGGCAATACTGCATAGGAAAATTTCTGGATTCTTGTTTTAAAGTATTACTATTTTATTTTTTATTTTGTTGAATACACATTTGTTTCACTGGCAGCCCAGATAAACAAGTATATAAAGGAAATATTTAAATTTTTCTTTTGGCAGATGTCAAGATAAACTGTGCAGATTAAAATGCCTCAATTTAACCTGAAGAAATGGTTTTGAATCATACAAATTTTTAAGAAGAAAAATAAAGACTGTCCAAAGGGATTCTCCTAGCTTATAACACATTTCCAGAATAACTCTCAAAAAAAAAAAAAAAAAAAAGAAATTCAAAAATACTCATTGACTACTTTAAAAATATGTCAATACCATATGGCTTTATGAAATAACTTCTAAAATTTATATTTTTTTTATTTAAAAAGGATCCCAAGTTTTAAATAAACTACTAGCAGTATCATTTTCCTCACTTAAAAGTGCGTATCTCTGAGGGTAGGACATACATACTTTTCGAACAAATAATGATTTTTACAAATTTTTAACACACACAAAAAAAATCACTTAAAATATTTTTAAGAGGGCAAAGAGCTTTCACCAAAAGTCATCTTTAAATAGACTGCAGTAGATGACACTTTTTTCTTTTTTTTTTAATACCATCAGAATTCTCAATGAGATGCTTTGGCAGTTTTAAGACATATCATGGTCTCTACCAAGAGACACTGACATTAATGATGTCCGTGGAGATGGCAATTGCCTTGATGGCTCAGTCTGAAAAGAGATATTACTGGGCTGATTCTCCAAATCAGAGGCAAAAGTACTCTCTTCTCTTACATCAAGAGTTTGTTCAACTGAAGCTGCCTGGAGTGGAATATTATCCATAGTTTTGTTGGCATTATTCAAGTTGTTATTAAGTGTGGTAATACTACACTCCTTGTCTAGGATGCCAAATTCATCTTCTATTGTAACTACCTCTTTAGCTTCAAATGGTTCCAAGGGAGGAGGCAAAAACTCATTTTGTAGAGAGTCCTGAGGACCACTATTGTCACATTCTGTATCCTCCTTTACTTCTGAATCCTTATCACTATCACTATCAATGGTAATTACAACTGGCGAACGTGAAAGATTGTCCCCATGATGTTTCTTATGTTTCTTCTTGTGCTTCTTCTTTTTCTTTTTATGATGTCTAGTTGTATCAGTAGCTTTCCCTTCATAAACTATCTCTACACTTAGGCTCCGGGTCCTCCTTTTTTTCCTCTTGTGTTTTGTCTCTCTGTCTGATGATCGGCTGTCTGAGAAGCTGTCACTCTCATTTTTGTGGCTGCTATCCAATTTTGATGAGGATTTTTGGTAATGACTTTCCTTTACTTTAGAAGCAAATTCACGAGAAGGTTGAGCCACTTCATTAGTACCCTCCAAATGCCGTGTCTTGTATTTTCGTTTCCCTCCAGGCTTTTCATTTCTTACCCAGTCAGGCCCCGTAGATGCAGTCTTTGATCTATTACTGGATAGGCTCCTTGATCTATGCCTTTCATAGTAGTAATACTTTCTTTCACTGTGATTATTTTTTTTCCTAGCATTTGTTCTTTCAGAAAAGGACTGAATTCTAAATTCTGGACTTGAAGATTGTCTGGAATAATGAGCTCTGGACAGAGTCCTCCTCCTATAAGATGATTCATAGCCATCCCTGTCCTTGTTTCTACTATAGTAAGTATACTCCCACTTATATCTGCTTCCATAATTATTTCTTAAATAATAACGATCTCTATTTCTGCTCCGTGATCTTCTTTTACCATGATCACTGCTACGAGATCTTGATCTGCTGGTGCTTTCACTACTGAGAGAGAGAGTTTGGCTTCTTCTTGACCAACTGCTATCTCTAGTTCTTGATCTCTTTTTGTCTCTTCTACCTCTAGGTCTGCTACTCTCCCTGCTTCTGGACCTTTTGCATTTCATCCTTTTCTTCCCATGATGCTTTCTACGATTCTTCTGATCATGCCCACTTCTACTCTGGGAACGTGAATCTGAACTTCTTGATCTTCCCCTCCTCCTGTGTCTACGGTTATATGGGGAATATACTCTGTCTCCTCTGATAGATGAGCTCAGGTCTCTGGGAGACGACAAGGACGTAGAGTGTTTCTCTTCCTTTTTTGACTTGATTCTTTTACCAGAACCACAGTGACCTTTATTTATTTGCTCATCCTTTCCAAGGACAGAGCGTGGAGATGAACATCTACTAACATCACTATCACCAGAACTGTAAGACTGTTCTTGTGTCTTCACAGTCTCTATTTTCTCATAAGAGCCTAACTCCTCAGAATCAGAGGACAGTTCAACAAGTTCTGGGGTCCTCTCTGCTAGTGGTTTAACAAACCCAACAATGACACAATTATCTGAAGAAGAATCACTGTCATTATTTAGGTCTTCATTAGTTTGTACTCCTTGTATCTGAGACGTGGCTCTTCCTCCTGTTACAAGTTCTTCATCTGAACTATCAGAAGTATTTAAAAGGGAAGACATGGCAGCGTGCACCTGCTCTGAGCTTGAGTAAGATGGCCCTGGAGTTTCATCATCCCATGGTGCCTGACTAACAGTGGTTACATTGATATCCAACTCTTGGGTCTCAGCTTCATCAGGAGATATTGTTATGACTGAAGAATCAGAATGGCTACCTTCTTCATATGAAGGAGCAGGGCAATCATAATTAGCATGCTGGTCAAAAGCTGCCATGTTAAAAGGAGATCGAGCAAAACTGATAAATTCATGTATAAAATGCTCAGTCCGATTAAGTAGAAACGGTCTTAAGTCAGACACAAATTCCCGACTCTCCAAGTCATAGCGAGTAACATTACTCATGATGATGTGCTGGACGATATTCACTAAAGATCCATGAGCTCCAAAAAGAACTGTAAGTTCACGTTTTAACCAGGGGACTAATCTGTGAAGGCAAGCTGGATTTCTACGGAAAAATTCAGCTGAAATATCCCTGCAGCGACCACCATCTTCAATATTTCTAACACGGGCACCAGCACGGTACAGAGTTCGTCTAAAATTAATAATGTCCTGTTCTTGAATTTTCCGCAAAGATCTTTCATCTGCAGTAGTTGGCCTCCTAATTGCAATCTGTCTCATAAGTTGAGGAATTTCACCATTTCTAGGTCTTGTTGAAATGCCTAACCCTTCAAATAGTACTCCACTATCTGGTGGAGTTGTTGTTCTTCTATTCATGGTATTATTAGGTGAATAAACAGAAGCACTTCGATCCCTTGTCATAGTTGTACGATAGCGAAATCGTGGAACATCAGGGGTTGCAAAAGAACCATTATATGAAGGCCTTAGGACATACTCCTTGAAGTCATCTTCTGCCCTCACAGAATGGAAAATAGAATCAAAGGGCTGTTTACATAGTGGACATTCAGCTTTGTTTTTTGACCACTCCTGTACACAGCGAAAACAGAACTTATGTAAACAGCGATCTAAGTAAGACACATTATCAAATCTATCCAAGCATATAGGACACTTAGAATCAGGAGATGCATCAGCTGGTACTGTCTGTTGCAATTTGCTAGTACCAGCTTTAGGTGAAAAGTTGTCCATTTTAAATTCCTTAGCAGCTGATGCCATTATCTGTAAAAGGGAAAAAAATACATCAGTAACTGGATAAAAATAATAAATCTGAAAAAAAAAGTGCAAATAATGACTGTGAAACATACTTTGGTGAAAATAGTTGAGTAGCTCATTATCCTCGTAATATGAAGGGGCAGTGTAGCACAGCAATATAGTACTTAAAACACAAACTCTAAAGTTAGATATTTCCTGGGTTTGAATCCTCGTTCTATACCAGCAGTGTGACTATGCACATCAGCAATAATAGAACCTGCATCACAGGGTTTATGAAGATATAAAAAGCCCTTAGAGAAGGTGCCTAGTACATAGTAAGCTCTCAAATATTCTGTAGCATTCTATTCTTTTAAAAGAGAATTTAATGGAGAAATATTTAACTGAAAGTAACTGAGAAAAGAAAATCTACCAAGTACCCATGTATCCAACACTCAGATTTAACAACTTAACATTTTCTCAGGGCTATTCCAATTTTTTTTAAATGTCCTCCCATCCTTCTCTAGAAAACAAAAACCCAAAACACCACAGTCCTCAGCAGGTGTTATTTCTATGTATGGTTTTAGATCTTTCACACATATGCCCTGAACAATATAGACTACTGACTTGTTTTATTTGTGGAAAGCACTGTATATACACCTTTAAAAATAACTGTAGTGAGATAATTTGCATACCAAAAAGTTCACCCGTTTAAACCAATTCTGTTTTAGTTTAGTTTAGTTAGTTTTTAGTGGAAGATTCTTTCACACACACACAAATTATCTTTTAGTGAAGACTAAATTAAATAGTAATTGTAAAAGCATTCAAAGATAGTTCCTGACTCCTAGCAACTACTGCGTACATGTTAGTTGTTGTTATTATTACTATACTATTGTTACACTACCATATTCAATTCCTCACTGTTCCTTAACAGCATCCCTAAAAAGCCTTGCTTAGCTTTTTTATTTAAATCCAAAGTCAGCCACAAAGTTTCCTGAAATCATGCTTCCAGGGCCGTTCCCTTATTTTTTCCCACAAGGATTGCTAAAATGTTAACGATTAGTTTTGTTTTCTTTAACTTTATCAGTTTATGTTTACCCATAACTTTCAAAATAATTTGCCAGAGCTGAAATTTGGTGTGCATCACATTTTTGGCCTTGTTATCTTATAAAATCACTCTTTAGCTGCATTCTATACTAATCATTGAGTATATATTAAGTATTTGCTTCTTCCTTTATGTTTCCTGGGCCTATTATTCATCTGTCTCCACCTCTTCTATCACAGGAAGTTCCATCGTGGTCAACTGCTATCAGGTTAGTCAAATAATAGAATTATAACTTTCTAAACACCGGCCATACCTAACTCTTAACAAAAACAAAATCCCTAACAAAAATTCATGACTGTGAAATATAACTATTTCATCATGGTTTTCATATTAAACTTAAGAGCTCATCTAGGGCATCTTAACTTTCTCAGAGACATAACTTAACTGGAAATCAATTAATGCTGAACGAATGCTTCTTCAGGCATCCAAGTATTTCTAGTCTTCCATTTTCTAGACTAGAAATAAGAAATCACCACTGTTCTTAAACAGCATATAATTATAAACTGCTTTTATTAATATATTGAACTATATACAATACTAATTGTTAATATATTTAAACCTTAATATTACATAAATTTCTCAGCATTTCCCCTTACTTCTAACACTTTTATTCTCCCTCAGAGGAAAAAAAAAAAAGCCTAAAAATAAAAATTTTTAGGATCACAGAGTCTGTACATTAGGGGAAGGAAGAGTGGAGAGGAAACTGGGTAGGTTATCGGAGAACCTGGATTGAAGAACAAGTTTCCCCTAAAACTAACTCTATAAACTGGAGACATCCAATTAGATCTAGATTTCAGTTTGCCCCTCTATATAGTAAAGGAATTTTTAGACTTTTTCAAAAGACTGGTGAATTTAAAGTTAATACATTGTATCTTAAGTTGTGTCTCGTAAATATAGAATTTTAGTGCTTACTGAACATTTATAGTTCACATAAAAATTATAAGCCTGAATGCATTTTATTAAAGGAAATTAGTAGGTAGTAAACTTGAAGTTCAAATAAAACAAAATCTCAACTAAGTAGAATTTTTTTAAAAAAAATGGATTCTTATGGGCGCCTGAGTGGCTCAATTAGTTAAGCATCTGCCTTCAGCTCAGGTCATAATCCCATGGTCTTGGGATCGAGCCCCACATCGAGCCTCGCATCAGGCTCCCTGCTCAGCGAGGAGTCTGCTTCTCCCTCTCCCTCTGCCCCTGCTCATGCACTACTCTTGCTCTCTCTCCCAAATAAATAAAATCTTAAAAAAAAAAAAAAGGAATCTTAGTTTTCCCTTCCCTAGTTTTATAAGCCCGTTAACCACTTTGACAGCATAGCATAAAGCTAAAGGATGATTAGTAATATCATCCATAATAGATAATTCATAGAGTTGTATTTCTCACAGTAATATCTTTATATATGAAGAATGGTATTCATCAGAAACATCAAACAATGGCAATGAATGTACATCATCAAATAAGAGATTTACTCCTTCAAAAGCATCACTAATGCTAAAATTAAAACATTTGCTAATGGGGCATCAGGCTGGCTCAGTCAGTAGAGCTCGTGACTGACTCTTGATCTCAGGGTCATGAGTTCAAGCCCCCCATTGGGTACAGAGATTACTTTTTTAAAAAATTTGCTCAAATATTTGCTGAGATACAAATGAAGTAGGATTACCATATGACTCAAGAATTCAAAACCTATCCAAAAGAAATGAAAATTTGTCCCACATAAAAACTTGCGTGTGAATATTCATAGCGGCATTTGTCGTAAGAGCTCAAACGTGTAAACAATCCTATCAACTGATGAAAAGATAAATAAAATGTGGTATATCCATACAATGGAATATTACTGGGCAATAAAAAAGGATGAAACACTGATACATGCTACAATAAGGATGAAACTTTTCATTAGGCTAAATGGAAAAAAAACAAGTCACAAAAGACCACATGTTGTATGATGACAATGTCCAGAATAGGCAAATCTAAGGTTGGAAACAGACTGGTGGTTGCTGGGGGAGGGAGAGGGATTACAAAGTTTATTTCTGGAATGATGAAAATGTTCAATTATAGTTGCACAACTCTTTAAATATACTAAAACCCATTGGATTATATACTTTAAACTGGTGAACTTTACAGATAGAATATAAATTATATTTCAACAAAGCTGTTTTAAAAATACAAATTAAGACATAAAATAGGAATGGCTAGGAGGCAGATTAAGATTCGCAGGTTTATAAATTTTGGGTTTAGATAGTAAAGATGGACCTGATGGTAGATTTAGTGCTCAGGTTCTAGAAGCCTGCAATAAAGGTTTCTCTATCTTAACACTCTAGGAATTGGGACTTTAAGTTATTTTCCCCATAGGCATAAAGATGAAATCAATTCTCCTGATCCTATTTCCTTAACCACCTCCCAAATCATAAATAAAGTTTACCATCTTTAGGATACAATGATTAAGCCAAACCTTCCCAAAATTTTCAAATCTACTGGCTTTAACAGAGATAAGAATCCTTCCTGTCACATTTTGGGGGAATTTCAGATAATTAACAACCATACTTACCTAGGGAAAAGGATGAGAGGGAGTAAAGAATCAAAAGGCTGGACTCTGAATTATAGACTGGACATTTAAAGATGGTGCTGATTACATACAGGGAAGTGACATTAATTCTAATGCAGAGCCAGGGTTGAAAATCAAAAACCACGTACTAATGGTGTGATCTGGAGGAAATCATTTAATTTCTCAAAACCTTAAATTTTCTCAATTCTAAAATGGGTTAAGTACCAGTTCCCACCTGAAAAGCTGCTTGTGTGAAGGCATATATTCTATGTAAATTTTTAGCACAGCAATTAGCATGCAGTAAGAATTTAATACTGTTTCCCCACGATATGTGAAAATAAAGTTAATTTTAGTCCTTTCCATCACCTATAACTGATTATAAAGATCCAGAAAGATGACAGCCTGTAACAATTTTTTTAACATTATTACTGTATTTAATATATCCAGGCAAAGTGGCTAAAAAGGGTTCACAAGTAGATGAACTAGAATAAACCCCAAGTATTAAAAATAATCTGGGTCCTATCTCTCATGACCTTTGAGAACATTATATTACTGCAATTTAATCACCAGTTCCAAAAGATCATACAGATTTTACAGGATCCACTGACCAGATCCTATAAATATTAACTCCAATTCCAATCATAAAAAGAACTGCTTGGGAACCATTCCCCGCTAAACCCACTCATTCCAGCTAAGCCTTGATTGTTTTTGGCTGACTACAGCTTTGAATTTCATTGACTAAAAACAAAACAAAACAAAAAGAACCCAACCCTCACCATTAACTTAAATGTCGGGTAACTCTTAATTTAACTTAAATATTCTTGAAAATTACCTACCAAAAATTCTGTTCACTTTTGCGCTTAAAACACTGTTTGATCCATCTCAGTACTGCCCCCTTCCAGTCTAGGAAATCAGCAGCCCACGAGGAAAGCTGAACTGGATGGATGGAGAAACCACAGGCAAGCGAGCCCAGCCCACAATGAGTAACACAGCATAGACAACTCTAAGAGTCACGGTGATAGTGGCTTCCTTGGGTTAAGAACGGCCACCAGCCAAGATCGCAGATAAATCCCACGTGCGTTACATAATCACAACCAACTAAAACAATGTTACTCCCATTGGACAGGCAGACAGTGAGATTAGGGCACCTAACCTAACTCTGGCACACCTCTGAGAGAGGCGATACCACGAATGAGACACGAACGTTTTGTCTTACGGGATTTTTTTTCCCTCCCAGAGACCAAGCTCTTTCCAGTACACCGCTACGCTCGTGCCCCTCGGGAGAGCTTCTAGGAAACGCAACGCTCCCCCGCCCACCCGCACAAATCCACAGGTGCGCCACCGGAGCCGCCGGCCCGCCCGCTGGGAGCCCCGCCCCGCCGAGGCCCGGACGGCCCCTCAGGCCAAGACCGCGGCTCCCAGGTCCCTGGGCCTCATTCCAGGCCGGGAGCGCCAGCCCGCCCAGCCCTTCCGACCCCGGCGCCCCATTGTTCGGGATCTCACTCACCTCGGAGGATACCGGCGCAGTCCCGGCTGGGGCGCTCGTGCCAAACTCCCGGCGGCCCAGAAAGCTAGGTCGGTGACGGCAGGATCCGCGAAGGCGTACCCGGCGACTTCTCCGCCGGCCTTCAGGAGCGGGAGCAGGCGGGGGCGCTTCACCCTCCTCGCGAGACAGCGGAGACCCCGGCGGCTGCTGCGACCCCTGTGACGTAAAGCGCTCATCACCAATGGCAGCTTGGGGGACGGCAGCAGAAAGCGAGACCCACTCCACAAACCCCCGCGCGTCAAAACACAACACCCGCGTGCGTAACGCATGCGCGGTAGAAGGGCGCCGGCACCGAGGGCGGGGCCTAAAGTGCTCGGCCAAGCCCGCGCCCTTCCCCCACCGGCCCCTCCATTCCTGGAATAAGAACTACGAGAGACCCTCCCGGGCACAAATCACTGCCATCACTATCATTCTTGTTACCAGTAGTTTCTGAGGGTTACAGGAGTAATACTTAATATTCCCTCCTAAATTACCCGGAAAACACGATAACTAGCTTGGTCTCATTTAAATCTCACCAAACTCTGGGAGAAGTTACTAAAATTATCTTTAGTGTATAAAGGAACTCAGTTACTTGAAGTGACCGCCTCCGGTTGCACAGCTAGGTCATAACACGGGGATTCGAATGCAATCCAAAGCCAGAGCCCAACCAGGGTCCTACCCAGTCTTCATAAAGAAATCTACTCCAGTCTAGGGATAAACAGGGATTACCTAAGAGAACAGGACCTTAAAATCTTCCCAAGACAGACGACATTCTTCTCTCAAAGGAATACTTTTCCCCTTCCCCATTCCCCGGAATCTGGATTAAAAACCTCTTTAGGTGATATCTGAGATGTACAGAGACAACGTCTGAGCCTAAAGCGGCCCACTGCCCCACCCGGCCCACAGGCCTCAGATGTGAGCGTCCCAAACATTCTAGAGCTAAACTAGGTATAAACCGCCCACGTACAAAATAACGTCTTTGGCTTATTATCCGATACGTGCTACCGTTCTAAGCACGCCATAAACGCTCAAAACACACTTGTTGATTAGCAGGTACATTATGCCAAGTAATTCGTGCTACGTTATTTCTTCTTAGAAATACCATTTACATCCACAAGCCATTGCGTTCTCAAAGACTTGTTTCTTGGGGGGCTCAATTAACAGGCACTCCCACAACGATTCGTCGCTGTTAAATAAAAGTGGGTGGTACTCTTGTTTAAGTCAATGACGACTATACAAACGTCTCTCTGTATTATGTGGAAACAAATGGGGGAGGAAACGTTAATCCCTCCAGCGTTAGAAGCCCGTGTGATATTTAAAATGATTTTTTCAAATAAAATTTTAAATGCTCACGACGATACATCTTGCGTGAATACCGCACTGCAACTGAAAGAAGACCGGTTCGCAAGGCACGCCCATCTAAGTAGCAAAAAAGGTCATTTTTAACAGGTTTTCTCCTTCATCGCATCCCCTCCCTCCACCGCGAGCTAGGGCCCCGTATCACGTGAGCCCGCCCCCAGCTCCGGGCGGAAGAGGCCGGCCCGGCTGATGGGAAACGCTCCCGGAGGCGAGGGGCGGGCGCTTGTGCCCGGCTGAAAGATGGCCGCCGCCGCTCGGCAGCCGCCGCCCCGGGGCTTACTCTAGGGCCTGCAGTTTCCCTCCGTTACCGCGGGCCGCCGCCGCCAACTTACCATGAAGCCAGTGAGTCGCCGCACCCTGGACTGGATTTATTCAGTGGTAGGTCCCTGGTCTGGCGAGGCTCTACGGTGTCGACTCCGTAGGCCCGCAGGCGGAAGGCCCCCTATTTCTTCAGCGGCCAGAAACTCCAAAATCCATTCCTGTATTAAGGCTTATCACTCTCTCACCTCGACTCCGCCTCTTCCTGGAAGACACGCTCTTCCGCTTCTTACGTAAGGGCGGCTGGGTGTACTCGCCTCCGGAACCCCATTTATTCGAGTTTTTCACTGAAATTCCCACCTTAGCAATGTACGCGGCAACCTCTTGGGGCGAGGGGAGGGAGGCAAGTATCACTTACAGTAATTTTTTTAATTTCCGCTCTTGCTTTTTTTTAGTTGCTCCTCTCGATCGTGTTGCTCTCTTGGGGATATGTCATCTATGCATCAACAGTGGCCGCACGACGACAGCTCAGCAAGGAATACCCAGACAAAATCTCGGGGATGGATGAAAATTTGTAATTCCTCTGGATTTAATTCTGTGCACGCAGTCCTTTACCTGATGCTTCTCTGGCACGTGTCTAGATTTAAAGTAAAATCCATTATGCAAAGTTTCCAAAGTTATTTTTGCAGTCCTTTGTAATAACCACTAATCTGCTAATTTTCACA
The DNA here is from genome assembly GCF_011800145.1 of Mirounga leonina. Lineage (NCBI taxonomy): Eukaryota > Metazoa > Chordata > Mammalia > Carnivora > Phocidae > Mirounga > Mirounga leonina. The sequence continues at coordinate 37,670,894 of NW_023270433.1, read as the reverse complement.
GAGGTTTGTCTTCTACATTCTTACATAAAACAAATCAGCCTAGATCTGACAACATGTGAGTACTGGATCATAGGTGGAATGACATGCTTTTCAACCTAGAGTTTCTAAATAACCTCTTAAAATGCCTCAGTCTTCTCTAAAAGTGGGTGCAATTGCTGTTCTTATATTTGCTTATTGCAACATCTCATTCTGTTGCATACCTTCACATAAGATTAGATTACTGTGTAAGAAAAAAAACTACCACGTGACTACTTTTCTATCCTGTTTTTCAAGTTAAGAATGGCCAGAAAAAGGTGATCACTCATATTTCTTTAGCTTATCCAATTTTTACTTATTGTTAAATAATTCAAAGAGTTGCAAATTGTACAATATTTGTGAAGAAATAGACAACACATATCTCAGAGTAAACTTTATTAAAGTTACTTTTCCAGAAAATATATTCAGTAAATACAGTAATACAGCCACAAACTTGGCCTCATACGCCTTTGAAATTTTAAAGTAATCTTCAGTGATGTTGATCAGGAAATTCTTTCATTGGTGGAATTACTTCTCCAGTCTCCAGAATTGTATCACCCTAAAAAAACAAAGATGGATTAGTAGAAAAATCTTTGTCTGCAATGATGATAGCTCCACTTGATCAGATCGCACATGGAAAATCTAGTTCAGTTCTGGCATTCACATTTTGAAAGGGACTTAGACAAAATAGAAGCTGTCTAAAGATGAGCAATATTCAGAATCTAAAGGTATAAGTGAAGGAAGTATAAGGGGAAGTTTCACTCAAAATGTCCAGAAGGGGCATGAAAGTGGTTTTCATAAAGTGATAAAAAGATAATGTTTATTCTGCATGGCCCCAAGAAATAGGAAAAGCCCTAAAAGAAGTTACAGGGAAACATCTTCAGTCCAACCAGCAACTGAATGTGTTAGGCAATCACGTTTACCACTTGGCTCAGATGTGAGAGACAGAATGCAAACTTTGGGTAGCTGATTTAGGTTATCTTTTCAAACCTAGATACAGTATGTGTGGTAGAAAGGGCATGGGCTTTGGAGCCAGAACCAAGAGGTGAGAATCCTAGAACCTTCACTAAGAAGCTGTATTATTTTAGGCAAATTACTTAGCTTTAGTTTCATCTGTGTGTTTAAGAGAGCAGATTTTGTGAGCCTAACAGTCCATGAATGACGGTAGAGTAGAATTATCCCCATCCCCACACTTGCCATTCCCTGACCCCAGTAGTGTTCAGGACTGTTATCTGATGAAGAAATAAACTTTTATTATGTTTAAGCCATTATACATTTGGGGGGTAATTCGTTACTCAGTTGGCATTACCCTAACATAGCAATTAATACTCTATAAAGTGGTACTAATGCCACTGTAATGAAAATCGAACCAATGGCACTGGCTTAACAGTGGAGGCAAGGTAACTGACACTGGAGGCTAAAAGATGGGGCAGCAGTAACTTGGAAAGAGTGAGGTTCTAGGAGAAGTAGCTGAAAAAAAAAATTGTAGTATCTGTTTGACTACTACTAGCTGCCTTGGGAATGTACTTTTAAGAAACATAAGCTCAGGTAGGAAGAGGCTGATTTAAGAGGAGAAATAAAAATGGAAAGAAGAAAAAAATGCAGGACCTTGCAGTATTGGCAAATCACGTTGCTTCTGGTTCTTTAAATACTAAGAGTTAACAATGAAGAGATCCTGAGATACGGAAGCCCAATAAAACTCAAAGGGACTCTGTCCCATGGCAAAGATCAGACTGATCTTGAACCAGTTTTTCTAATGTCTTTCACATAACTGACACAGAGTTAGAGGCAGCTGCATGAGTACAAAGAAATGAGAGAACTTGGTAACTACACAAAGCATAGATGCATATGGGACTGACTAGAAGCAAACAGACTCCCATCAAGTATTTTTCTTTCCTAACTACCAACTGTTGTGGAAACTAGATGGTCAAAGAAACCAAACATACGCGACAAAAGCCTATGAATGTCTGAGCTTAAAACAACCTCTGGCACTCGGGCGCCCGGGGGCCTGTCGTTAAGCGTCTGCCTCCGGCTCAGGTCACGATCCCAGGGTCCTGGGATAGAGCCCCGCATCGGGCTCCCCAGTCAGCGGGAAGCCTGCTTCTCCCTCTCCGACTCCCCCTGCTTGTTTTCCCTCTCTCGCTGTGTCTCTCTGTGTCAAAAAATAAAATCTTTTTAAAAAAATAAAAATTAAAAAAATAAAAAACAACCTCTGGCACTCAACCTATGAGAAGGAGGCAAATTTTAAACGCTATACAACCCTAAGAAGGGCATGCTTCCCGTACCCATTTTAGAAGTGGTCTAGGTTGAAAATGGAAAACAAAACAAAACAAAACAAAAAACCAAAAACTCTGGACAAAGCCAGGGGCCAGGAAGAACAATGAACAAAGGTATTCCAGAAAACAAAATCAGTGCCCATGCAGGTCACTTACAGCACACGGGGGTTAGGAATCTTTGTATCTGACCACTAGGATTTAAGAATTGCCAAGAACTAATAACTGAATTCCAATACTGAGCAATGGGTGTGTTTGGGGGTGGTGTGGGGGAGACAAGGCATGCAGTTAACTGGCCTTCTTAATTCACTGATCCTCAGATCCCAAGAGAAGTCACATCATTGTACAGCAGCCACACTACTGTACAATATCTGGATGTCCTACATTTGGGGCTGGTTGCAGTGAAGGATGGGACTCTGGGATTTCTCCCTAGGGAAGGAACTGTGTTATATGTGTGGGGAGAAGGAAGCAAAGAGCTATTTGGTAATTAGAAGGATGGACTGTGGCACAGACTCCAGGCATGGTAGGCTGGGAAATATAAAAGAAGCACATAGATATGTGGGACAACGAAAATGAGTTCTGGCCAACAGGATCTGAAGAGAAGTGATATAAGCTAGTTCCAAGTTCAGACCTTAAAATCCTCCTGAGATGTCCATCCCTCTCTTTCCCTTAACATGATCTTTGGAAGCCTCATATTCTAGATGGTGTAACTGTAAGATTGTGGAGAAAGCCTGATGTGTATCAGTCTATGATGTCAATAAGAAACAGACCTTTGTTTTGTTAAGCCACTGAGGCCTGAGGGTTTGTTACTGCCTATCCTAATATATGTACAAATGAGCATTCTTCAGGTCCTCACAGGGAAAGCTTCTTAAAGGGTCAATGGCACAGAAACAGAACCACAGTGGCAAAAAAGTAAAATAAAATACAGAACTAGGCGAAATGCTATGGAATCACTGTGGTCTTCTAAAGAGAGCCTCACCCTTCCTTTCCTTTGAACAGCAACAGCAAAATAAAGTGATAAATATGTCAATGGAAGATTAAATAAATTACCCAACTGGTGAAACCAGTAACATAGTTTCCTATTCTGAGACTACATAGGCCCTGACACACATTAATTATACACAACAAAATATAGAAGAAATCTCCTATTTCCTAAAGCTGAATTTCAACTGAAGGATTAGTTAATTTTGGTGGTTCACCCTTAAATTCCCTTCTGTTGCAGACGATTATGGATTATTGTGACTATGTCATTTGATTGAAGCAAGAGCCAACATTGAGTTCTGTTTTTTAAAATTACAGAACTTAGAGATTGATGGTAGTTCATTATCTATGACTAGAAATTGGACAAGAACATAATCTGCATTTTGTTATGCTTTAAACAAGAACCTTACAAAACCAGTAAAAATACCAACTGATGACTAAGTAATCTTTTAATGCTTTAAAGACTCAATTTTAAATTAGGATAATAGCTTACATAGTCACACCACAAAACTTAAAGTACACATTAACAGGATTTTAAATTCACAGGTGGAGAGGTTAAGGTCAAACTGCCATAAGAAATGGCAGTTTGGAATAATAACAGAGGAATTCAGTTGCTGTTACTATGCTCAAGTGTCTGCTCAGGCTAGTGCCCTAAGTCCTTAACCCTACATGAAACAGGGTACCAGTGAAAAACTGTTGGTATCTTCAATTCACTTTAGGACTACAAAGGTTATACAAGTTTTACAGCCAGCTTCAAAAGAAATATGCCCACCTCCCATTTTCAACTGTAGCTGCTGCCTCACAATATTTCCTATTTTTTTTTTATAAGAATATACAAAACAGGTACTTACAATGACAGTGAGGAGAAAGGAGCACTTTAATGATCACTTAGGGAGGTAAAGGAGGGAGAAAACTAAAAAGAAAAATCAGATATATTAAGACTTACTGGGAATATTCTGGGCTTCCTTTCAACAATGGCATATGGTTTTGCCTGCAATAAAAGTAATGCTCTGTTAATTATGGTTTTAGAGTTTCTTCTAAAATAAAATAGATCATATCCCAAATTTTTAACTAAGCCCCAAACTTTCACCAAATTCCAGACTGAAACATTTAACTCAAGATCTTCACTTGGCTATCTCTACTAGTCATCTCAAATTTAACCAGGTCCAACTTTTAACATCCCCCAGCCCCAAACAGTTCCTTACTGTAGCAAATGGCACTTTCATTCTCCTAGTTACAAAGGCCAAAAACCTGGATTCCTCAGCAGATCCTGTTGGTTCTATCTTGAGATTATATCATGAATCCAACCGTTTCTCACCACCTAGTACTACTACCCTTGTTCAAGCCTCTATCATTTTTTTTTTTTTAACCTGTTAGTGTCCTGGCGTCCACACATGCCTTCTTAGTCTATTCTCCACACAGCAGAGGTGAGTGATTCTAAGATGGACCACGCCTCTGCTCAAAGTTTCATAACTCTTAGAGCAAAGGCCAAAGTCCTTGCTATGATCTCTAAGACCCTACACAATCTGGCCCTTGGCCACCTCTCTGATCTTCTCTCTTTCTCTGTATTGTAGCCACAGTGGTTCCTTTACTATTAGTCTAATCAGTTGGGCCAACTTGTGCCTCAGGGCCCTTATATGTAATAATAATTCCTCTACCTGAAATGCTCTTCTAGATATCTGCTTGATCCATATCATCATTTCATTTATGTTTCTCTTCAAACAGCACTTCCCCAGAGAGACCTAGTCTTTTACCCTGTTTAGTTTTCCTTCCATAGATTATCACTTCCTGTAACATCATATGCCTCTTTATTTATTGCCAGTCTCCAAGACTAAAATAAACACTTCATGAGGGCAGAGACTCAATCTGCTTTGCTTACTGCTATATCCCTGTGTTTAGAACAGTGCCTTGCACACGAGGTGCTAAAAATATTTGTTAAATAAATGTATTTATTAAGCATATACATCTGCACAAGATACCACATGAACAAAATTTTATTAAAAGAGATTGGCATACTGTAAGACTCGAACTGGAGCCAAAAGCAGGAGATAAAGCCAGAATACAATGTAAATACATTAATATGTCTCTCAGTACTGGGACCAGCGGCAAGAAGACACTGAAATGTCCTTAGAAAGACTGTAAAATTCAATTGGTCAGTAAAGGTGTTAGCTGAAGCAAACTGGCTACAACATTAATGAGGATGCAGACCTACCCCAAACCAGAGAAAAAGTAAGGGAAGGGAAAGGCTTTGGAAACTCTATTGACACAAACCTTTAATTACATCCATCTGTGGCTTAGGAAAAATCACCTGGAAGTATGACTTCCTCGGATAAACAACTATATTAAAGTCTTGGATTGTCAAACCAGTAACTGCACCTTATTAAATCTGCTTCTCTTAGAAGGTAAGTGTCTTTTCAATCCTAGAAAAATTTAGTTAAATGCAGATATAACAGATTAAACCTAGAGAATAAATGTATGTCAAATTTAGTAAGTTCTTAAAACACTGGGATAATCCATATATTCTGTTATTTAGAGCATTTGTAATGTCTAAGGTAATCAATCTGGCTATTAGAGGTTCTAAAAGATTAGTTTTAGGATTCTAGTTACAATGCATAATTGATTTAGGCTTGTGATTATAAGTTTAAAAAGATTTTGCTTCTTAGGGTCATTAATTTGCTCCATAAATACTTAAAAATAAAATTAAAATATAAATATAAAATGTATAAATGCAGCTTAAAACATGAGAGAATATGATTGTTTGTAAGTGGAATTGTTTTAGGAGAGTTCAACTTGAATTAATCCAAAGACAATAAGAACAAAGGAGACTGTTTATATTTTACTAGATGTGTAAGTAGTTTAACAGAATTTTGAAAACTGAATATAAAGAATTAGGAAAAAAGGTTTTTAAAATTGAAACTAACAAAATGAATTTAAATTTATATTCCAGGTAACTGTGAACAGTTCTTCTGCACGTAAAAACCACTCTTGGATGTTAAAAAAAACTTGCACTGACAGTAGTAATATATTTTTCTCCTCTAGAGTCTTGCATGTTAAGACAGTAAAAAAATAACAGACATATGATGATATGAAATGGCCTGTGGACTTGCAGGTGAACATAAATATAAAATTTTGTTTAAGTCTATCAACAAGAGAAACAAACTATACTCTGACCCTTAGACATATAAATTGTTACCCCTTTTAATGGTTGCGGAAAGATTTTCTGTTTGTTTACGAAGTGAAAACACTACACTTCAATTCTAATGCCTACTAGCCTCCACTAATTTCATATTTCTAACACATAAGACAAGCCATGTCCACTTGGACATCCCCAAAACATGTTGACAGCACACGCTCCTACACAAATTGACCTTTCCAAAACCCTACTTACAACTTCCAAGGCTAGAAATTTTAGAGTCATAAATACCTCTGAATTTTGCTTTCATCCCCAACTTGAGCTGTCTTCCTTAAATAATGTCTTCTGTCTTCACTTTTCTTTTCCATTCCTGCTATCTTCACCCTAACCAGATTCTCATCAGCTAACATCTACTAAACTGCAACAGCCTCTAGCTGATCTACCTACCTGATGTCAGTACTTTCCTCCCTCCAATTACCCCATCATATGAACGTTTATGTTTTCCTAAATATAGCACTTTTATCAACTCACTCACCTGCTGAAAAATGGAAAGCTTTCCATTGCCTACCAGATAAGGTTCAACCTCCTCTGCCTAGTTTTCAAGACCTTCCATTAAATGGTCCCAGCCCACTGGGCCAAAAGACCTGCAATTCTAGTCACCTCCTCAGTCTTGGGTAGGTATGATATGCACATTACTGACTCCTTACCTTTCCTCCTAGCTGGAATAACTTTTCTCCTCCATACTCTTACCTAAATCATACCCATCTTCCAACTTTACTACAAACTCCAGGAATTTTATCTTGCGTATTCTTTCCAGAGCAATAAAGGAAGATGACATACTAGGCACTCCATAATTTATTGATGAACAAACATAATCTCCTTAGTGAAGAACAAAAATGGTGTCAGCAGCCAGAATTTTAAAAAGACCATGCAATAAAGAGAGAACAAGTTATGTTAAAGGGAATTTTCTGAAAACACCAATTATTTATTTCACACTCCTTTCAACAAGCTAACAGAAAGCAAACCTCAATTGGATTATCTACAATTTGTTTAGGGAGTCCCTAACTTCTGTTTTATCTTGAAATAATTTTAAACCTACAAAAAGTTGCAAGAATTATAAAAATAATTTTTTTACTGAATCACTTTAGGAAACTGCAGACTGGTTTATTACTTTAGTATTTCCTACAAATAAGAACAATATTCTTAAAATAATCACAATACAGCCATCAAGATCAGGAAATTGATCTGTTTCATTACTGATACAATACTACCTTCTAGCTAGTCTAAAGAACCCATTTAAATGTTACCAAGTGTCTCGGTAATTGTCCGGAATTCTGAGAAAATCCCCTCTTACATGACTTGTTCCTCATTGTGTAGGCTCTAAAATTCTGAATGCCAATGCCATCTTTATTCTTTTAACTAAACAGATAATGCCATTAATCAAGAATTGCATTTAGCTGACATGCCTCTTTAAGTTCTCTTCAATCTAGAACAAATTTTCAGTCATTCCTTAACTTTCATGATCTTGACGCTTTTGAAGGTAACAAGCCATTTACTATGCAGAAAAGTCCCTTGTTTGGTTTGTCTTATGCTTCCTTATGATTAGATTCAGGTTATGCGTTTTGGAAGGGAATAACACAAAATTGATGCTGTTTTCTTACTGCACCTATCAAGTAGTACACAATTTCAGTTTGTCCCATTATTGGTATGTATTTAAGTATGTATTAAGTATTTAAGTATGTATTAAGTAAGTATTTTATGTTAATTTAGATTTCTTGATGGTGTCTACCAGGTTTCTCCACTACAATTACTGCTTTTCCCTTTGTATCAAATAAGTATGCTGAAGTTCGGTATTTTGAGATTAATTTTAGCAACTTTTGCTATTCCTTGACTAAAAAAAATGTTACTCTGATGATTCTCAAGTGGTGGCTTTTCTAATTGTATCAGTCCTTGTCTATTATTTAGCAATCCACTGTACAAAAAAGCGCTGTCTCTTCTAACCATTTATTAATTGTTTATATCCATATGGACTTCTGCATTTGCATTTTATTCAGTTGGCTATAATCTATAACTATCATTAGTTATTTTGATGCTCAAATTGTCCCAAAGGGAGTCCTCTCAAGCTGACTGTGTCCTTTTGGTAGATCTACAACATTCTTTGAACACTTCTTTACTTTCTGGCACAATAGAATTGGCCATTTCTCCAGAGAGCTTTGGATCCTTTCAGTGGAGAATTGGGTAAGACTAGGCTGCTAGATATGCTAATTACCATGCAGTGGCACTGCTCCCAGGTCTGTCGGTGGACAGACCTAGACTATCCACATTTACAGCTATATAGAATTCTGTATCAATACATATTAAAAACCATGAGTTCATACCAATAATTCCAATTCCATTCCAGTACAAGTTTTTCTGTCTTTCCATGTGTGCAACTCCCTTTTCTGACAATGAGAATTCTGGGTTCTGCTATCATCGATACATGTACTTCCTTGATCAATCTTCCTATATGTAACCAATCTCCTGTCACTACCATAACACGCCAGTATAAATAACCTCACCTCATTCAGGTCCTGATATCTTACTATAGATTGCCACCTCCATCATTGCCCCATCATTGCCCCAAACCACCCTTCTTGCAGATGTCCTCCTCCCCTTGCTCAGGTTCCAATATTCTACCCCAGGTTACTACCACTGCTTCTCTCCAAACAGGTATACTCACCAACTCCCCTCCACTCCAACTTCCCCCTCTCCCTGAGACCTAATATCCTCCCTGGGTACCAGAATGCCCTCTTCAATCTGTTTGGGTTACGATACTCCATGCTGGGCAGCCGCCACTGCTCTCCCTTCTATACCATTCCCTCAAATGCACTCCTTCCTCATATTGCCTTCGATCCAACACCAGACTATCCCTTGGCTTTAAAATATGGCAACTGCCTCAGTTCAATCACCACACACAAGATCTTTCCAAGACAAAGTTCAAGCTTTTGGACATCCTGGATTCTAAAGAAAGAAAATGGTGAAAAATCAAGACAGAATGAAGGAAAGGGAAATGGGATGATGATAAAGACAACCTTTGTCTAATTTGAATTTATCTTGTATCTCTGCTCAAAGAAAGGAGCAGAAATTCTTTGCTCCCTTCCTATTTAGAACCCAAGTTTACACTAGTATTATTAGGTCAACTTCATTCTGATCATTTAAACATTGTTTTTAGGAGAAAATGTATTTCAAGTTGTAATCAACTAATATAAAGATTAATTTTTTTGAAAAACTGCACTTTACTTAAGTTTCATTAAACCTTTTACTTAACTACTTTATTCAAAGTAGTTCAAAATCAGTTATAAGTGGCAGATTATTTCCACCAAATAAAGCAGGGTAAGGCATGCCCACAAAATTAGGAAATAATTTTGTACGACATTAAAAATAAATTCTGCAAAATACATACTTAAAACATACTTACATTCACGTGATATTTGATATAATAATGAATAATCCAGGCAGGTATAAGTACATGAGTAAAAGCAAAGATACTGTGTCGGTATGCCTTATAAATCTGGGGGGAAAAGAAACATAAACAGATATACCTTTTTTTATGTCTGTGGCAGAAAAAAAGCATCAATGATATAATAATGTCGTGATTATTTTAAAATGTCTACCTGCTACATACTTCCTTACAGCCTGTAACTAATCTCACCCATTCAAATATTTTTATTAAACATAGGACCAGTGGCGCCTGGGTGGCTCAGTCGTTAAGCATCTCCCTTTGGCTTAGGTCATGATCCCAGGGTCCTGGGGGATCGAGCCCCACATGGGGCTCCCTGCTCAGCAGGAGGCCTGCTTCTCCCTCTCTACTCCCCCTGCTTGTGTTTCCTCTCTCGCTGTGTCTCTCTCTGTCAAATAAATAAATAAAATCTTAAAAAAAAATAAACAAAGGACCTGCTAGGGGATACCTACAGAGTTCAGAGCAAACAAGGTTTAAGACAAGTAACATTTTGCAAAGCTACAGTAAGGTATTCATAGATATATATAAATATTTTAAAGACTTCTAAAAATATCCTTATTATAAGTTTACTAAAGACAAACATGGCATAAATAATGAAAGAATAATTTTAATCAATTTAATTAGCGTAATCAAACCTACAGAATTTTTCAGGAACAGTCAAACCCCTAATTTATCAATTTCAATACCCACAATCAACATCTAGGTATAAGGCAGACAACCTTGAGCACACCAAAGCTCGAAAAAGAATGTTTTACATACTGGGATAGGGGTGTTCCAAGCTTACTTTGAGATGCTTTCAGCACACTATTTTAAAAGAGAAAGGCAAAATAGAACTGAAAATGGAACTTTTCCGTGGCAGCCAATTTGACTGAAACACATCTATCTAGGATAACTAGATTCTAGGTGTTATAGTATATATGATTATGGAAGAAAAATTAACTCAAAGTAACGAAAAACAGACTAAAATACTTATTTACTTCCTTACATCACTGGCTGATGGGTGGGATGTCAACTTTCAACCAGAAGCTGCCAAAATCAACAAGTAATGTCAGGGATACAAAAGGTAAGACGAGGGTTGAGTTAGAGTTTAATTTTACCACTCTAAATAAGTATCTAATACCACTTTCCCAGAAAAATTTGCACAAGACTAGGTAGCACAGTCAGAAAGTAGATCCACTTGGATCTCAGTGTGAACTCCTTCAATTCCTCGCTCTGTGACCACGGATAAATCACTCAATTTTTGTAGGTCTCCTTTTCCACACATTTAAAATAAGGATTAGGAGTAGTTTCTACCTTACAGAAGTAAAGAATTAAATAAAGTAACACATGTCAAACCCTCAGCAAAATGCCGGGCAGAAAATAAGTACTCAAGTGTTGCTTAATAGTATTACCATTATTATTAGCCAATGTCACAGCTTATTGAAAACAATTCTGAGATACAGTGTTCATCACTTAAATTGATGTAATTTAATGACCTCAAGAAAATGTCCAGAGACCCTGAAAATAAATAAAGGGTGATCTTAATAATAATCAATAAATGAGTGATTTTCTGTAGTGTAAAGTCTAGAAATGCACTTTTAAACTAAACTGTGTTAAAAGAACATAGTGGTAGTTCAGAAAGGTGGCTCTTGAATATAACTCATTAAGGAAAGGAATAAGACCCTATCTTTTTCATGGTGATCACATGCGGCTGTACAACCAATTAGAGACCCCCCGTGTCTTCTGGTGGTTGGGTGTAGTGTTATTCTCTATAACCTCAACCTTTTTTTTTTTAAAGATTTTATTTATTTATTTGAGACAGAGAGAATGAGAGACAGAGAGCATGAGAGGGAGGAGGGTCAGAGGGAGAAGCAGACTCCCTGCCGAGCAGGGAGCCCGATGCGGGACTCGATCCCGGGACTCCAGGATCATGACCTGAGCCGAAGGCAGTCGCTTAACCAACTGAGCCACCCAGGCGCCCCTATAACCTCAACCTTAAAAAGCAGACAGGTGTCCTTAAATACTAAAATCACAGATTTTTCACTCAAATGAATTCTTCTATCATTCTGTAAAACCTAAGCAAAGATTCGCCTCCTTCTCATCACACTTGACAGCAAAAAGGTAGACTCTCCCACAGCCATACTTGTTCCTTAACTCCAGAGCTCTCCTGGGACAAGATAGCGTCCCTTCTAAATCTAAGTCTCGCTTGAACCCGGCTCTCCCTCAGGGAACTACCGGGACTTGCGGGCCCAGCGATGTCAGTCCGTGGTGTGACTGCAATTAGCAGGCATCCAGCATCCCGGCCGGGGGTGCGACGGCGAGCGCGCATCAGGGCGAGGGAGGCCCGCCACTCACCACGTTCTTCCAGGGGGTCTGGTCCCGCAAAAACTTGTTCCAGAATCTCTCCATAGGCCACACCCGCTGCGGGGGCAGCACCGGCTCCCGGGAGCTCAGCTCCTGGTCTTTTAGCCATCGCCTTCTCAGCTGTTGGAGCTGCTGCAGCCGCAGTTTCTCGTCTGGCGTGTAGCCCGACATGTTGCCGCTGGTACCGAGACCGGACACGGCGCGTCCCCGATCAGGGTCTTGTCACTTGCGCGCGGCCCCGCTTCCGAGGCGACCTTGCGAGGACGCCCGGGAGCGGCGCGCCGTTACGACGTCATTCAGGTCCTGCCTCCGCACCGGCTGCAATCTCTGCGTAGCGCTGGGCTTGCGCAGTCTTCATCCGCGCAGCTCAGCCGGGAGTGGGTGGGGGCGCGTTTTAGTTGTGGGAGAAGGGGGGAGAGTGACGGAAAGAAGAAGACCCGAGAGGGCAGAGGGTAGAGTGGTGTGCTGGGACCTGGAAGGATGAGAATATGTGATCCAGTGAATGTGATGTCCCAAGGCAAATTCTTCACCTCCCTCTCCCGCCTGGGTACTCCTCTTCCCAGGACCTAGGGAGTGTGGAGAACGGTACTTCTAAGTCTAAATCCCAGCTGTGTCAGTGACTGATGAAGTGACCTTGGGCGGTCTCAGTCAGTTCCTTCTTCTGTACTGCGGAGGCTAAAAGAGTAGCTTAATAGCTAACAGAATTGGACACATTCATGCTTTGACCCAGCAATCCCACGTCGAGAATTATATCCAAAAGATGTAGTGCTAAAAATATGAAAAGAATGTGCATGAATATTCACTGCTGTACAATAAAATACTGGAAATTAGCCCCAAATTCCTCAATAGTGGACCGGTTGAATAAATTATGGTACAATAACGCAATGAAGTGCTCTATATTACAACCGTGGAATGATCTCTAGAATATATTGTTAAGTGAAAAAAAACTAAGTGAAGAGAAGTGCATATAGTATGCTGCCTTTTATCCAAAAAGAGAAGAGTGGTAGTAATACTAAATATATATATATGTTTGCTTAAATTTTAAAAATAAAAGGAAGCAAACTATTGCTTTGTTTTAAAATGTTACCAACTGGGGGAAAAAGGGAGTAAGATAGAGGAAACAGGGATAGAAGCTAGGCATCTCTGAATATATCCTATGTAACAGATTTTACTCTAGAACCACGTAAACATTTTATATTATTATAAAACAAAATTAAATTTACAAAATCTCTAAAAATCAAAAGTAAAAACACATGAATCTAACTGATCTGCTAAGTGGCATAACCCCCCAAACACACACCATTTCAAGTAAATTTAATCCATCAAATTATTGTTCATCTATATAGAAAGAGATACCTCGAAGACAAAGGAACTGCCAAAAAAAAATTTTTTTAACTGTTTTAGGTAATTATATTTTTGGAAATGGTGGTAATATTAATCTGACACTGAAAATAAACATTTATGTTGGAATTTTTGTAATGGGAGAAAGATACAAATGTAAACTGTATGAGTTTAAGTAAAAACTCTGAAGTCCTGAATTTGAATCAAAAGACTCAGTAAAAATTCATGATGTATTTTATCTTTAAATATATTTATCATTTTATCTTAGCTCTGCTCATTGAAATGGCCTAAAAATAATGGCCAATCCAGTAACCATGAACATCTCTAGCTCCTAGATTGTGATTTCTAAATACCATTTTCCATTAGAAGGAGCCAGGACTCCTGGGAACAGCAGTTCTCAAACATTTTGCTTCTCAAATTTCTTCAAACTCTTAAAAACTGGGGCTCCTGGGTGGCTCAGTCGTTAAGCCTCTGCCTTCGGTTCAGGTCATGATCCCAGGGTCCTGGGATCGAGCCCCACACTGAGCCCCACATCGAGCCCCACATCAGGCTCCCTGCTCCGTGGGAAGCCTGCTTCTCCCTCTCCCGCTCCCCCTGCTTGTGTTCCCTCTCTCGCTGTGTCTCTCTCTGTCAATAAATAAAATCTTTTAAAAATAAAATAAAAAAATAATAAACTCTTAAAAACTGTTGAGGACCCCAAGGAGCTTTTGTGTGTATGGGTTATACCTATTGATGTTTACTGCATTATAAATTAAAACTGATTTTAAAATAACAAAATATCCATTAACAAAAATTATTTAGTGAGAAGAGTGCCATTGTTTTACATTTTTGTAAATCTCTTTAACATCTGGCCTAATAAATGACAGCATATTTTTTAAAACCTCTTCTACATTTAGTCATAATATCCTACACCAGGTAGCCATTGGGAAACTCTATATTCATTTGGGAGAGACTGAAAATTAAAAAGGGAAAATAGCATCTTAGTATGAAAATCATTTTGGCCTCACAGACCCCATGAAAGCATCACAGGGATCCCCCAATCACACTTTGAGAACCATTGCCTTAGAGAAATAGCTAATCCCAGGTCTGAGTGAAGAAATATAAAAGAAACCAGGAACATCTTGTCTTAGCAGGAAGCAGGGAAATTTCTAAAGACAGGCTCATGTCAAAAGGATTCAGGAGCCAACTTAAATAGACTTCCTCTGGTCAAAGATAAAAGAATTTGAGCATCAATAAATATAATGACTTCAGTGGAATGAAAAATATCAAATAGATTCACAAATAGATTCAAAATATCAAATAGGGGCACCTGGGTGGTTCAGTCGGTTGAGAGTCTGCCTTCGGCTCCAGAATCCTGGGATTGAACCCCGCATATGGCTCCCTGCTTGGTGGGGAGTCTGCTTTTCCCTCTCCCTCTGCCCCTCCCCACCGTTCATGCTCTCTCCCACTCTCTCTCAAATAAATAAATAAAATCTTAAAAAAAACAGATTCACATACATGAGTTCATAATGATTTAAAAAAACTCATTGGTCATTTTTGGATGGTATTAGGGAACCAACTCATTATTTTGAAAACTGTTAAGTGAAGGGGAAAAATCAAGCATTTTTCTGGCATCTGTATATAAATTGCATCTTGGAGTAACAAGATAGTTGGTGAAGGAAAATTTAATCAAAGAAGCATAAAAACAGAGTAAAAGAAGAAGGGATGGCTGAAGTAGAATATCACTATTCTGCAGCCATTAGTTTGTTAATGAATCAATACAGTGATCATCAAAAGCTGCTGACGTCTTAGTGGGTAGAGCATGGGATTCTCAATCTCAGGGTCGTGAGTTCAAATTCCACATTTGGACATGGAGCCTACTTGCAAAAAAAAGAAGAAAAAAGCTGCTGGTGTCCCAAAGAGAACATGTGCGCCTCCTGGTGGAAGACAGCCTCACTGCCTGTAAAGTGTCCTTGCCAAACAAAAAATCGAACTGAATCTGATCAAGTTTCTAGATCTAACTACTCATTTAAAGGAAATACAGAGACAGACTCCTCTAACTCCTATACAATACCAAAATGATACATTCAGAAAAATCCGTATCATCGAAACTTTGGACAAGTGACTCTGTTTCTTGAACAAAAATATACTGAAGGGGAAGACAAAATGAGAGAGGGAGAGAAAGAGAACCCATAGATAAAGAGATGATAACTCAACAGTAAGAAAATGAACAAGAAGTGTAACAAATGGGTCAAAGACCTTAACAGACACCTCACTAAAGAAGATAAACAGGGGCGCCTGGGTGGTTTAGTCGGTTAAGCATCTATCTGCCTTTGACTCAGGTCATGATCTCAGGGTCTTGGGATGGAGCCATGGGTCAGGGTCCCCACTCAGCAGGGTGTCTCCTTGCCTCTCTGCCTTTCCCCCTGCTTGTGCTCTCTCTCAAATAAATAAATAAAATCTTTAAACAAAGAAGTTATACAGGTGGCAAGTAAGCATATGAAAACATGCTCCAGATCATATGTCATCAGGGAAATGCAAATTAGAACAATGAGATACCATTATACAACTTAGAAGGGCCAAAATCTGGGATCCTGACAACACCAAATGCTGATGAGAATGTGGAGCAATAGAAACTCTCATACATTGTTGATGGGAATGCAAAATACTACAGTCACTTTGGAAGACTGTTTGGCAGTTTCTTACAAAACTAAACATACTCTTCCTATATGATCCAGCAATCACACTTCTTGGTATTTAAGGAAAGGCGTTGAAAACTTATGTCCACACAAAACCCATATACGGATGTTTATAGCAGCTTTATTCATAACTGCCCAAATTTGGAAGCAACCAAGATGTCCTTCTGTAGGTGAATGGATAAACTGTGGTATCTCCAGACAATAGAATATTATTCAGCATTAAAAAGAAATGAGATACCAATCAATGAAAAGACATGAAAGAGCCCTAAATGCATATTATTAGGAAAGAAGCCAATCTGAGAAGGTTGCATACTGTGTGACTCACACTATATGACATTCTGGAAAAGCCAAAACTATGGAGGCAATGAAAAGATCAGTGGTTGTCGGGCCAGGGGGCAGGGGGTGGTGTATGAATAGGCAGAACACAGAGGATTTTTAGGGCAGCGAAAATATTCTGTGTGATATTTTAATGATGGATATATGTTATTATACATTTGCCCAAACCCATTGAATGTACAACACCAAGACTGAACCCTAAAGTAAACTATGGACTTCGGGTGATTATGGTGTGTCAATGTAGGTTCATCCTTGGTAAAAAAAATATATATATATAATAATAATAAAAATAAAATAAAGTACTATTCTGGTGAGGGATGTTGATAATGGAGGAGGCTATGCATATGTGAGAGAGAGCAGGGGGTATGTGGAAAATCTCTGTACCTTTTTCTCAGTACTATTGTAAACCTAAAACTTAAGCAATCAGGTCTTTTTAAAATGAGAGACAATGAGGGAAATCTGAACACTACCTTGATCTTTTATGATATTAAGGAATAATTGTTATTTTTTACATGATGATATTGTGGTAATATTTTTAAAGAGGAGTTCTTATCTCTTAGAAATACCCTCTGAAATATTTATGGGTGGGAGGGTATAATGCCTGGAATTTACTTCTAAATAATTGGAGAGGGAGGAAAGAGGTTTGAAGGAAATAAGATTAGTAATGAGTTGGTAATTGTTGATGCTAATAGGTAAATGCGGGGAATTATACTCCTCTCATATACTATTTTGTATATGTTTGAAGTTCTTCCAAATAAAAAATTTTTGAAGATGTATGCCTTGAAGTGGTAAGAAAATTATGCATTTAAGCTATTATCAATCCTCAATCTATCTTATAATAGCTATATTTTAGACAAAAATTCATCATCCTTCTTAGGCTAGATCTCTCAACTCTGTTCTGATGAGATGCAAACAACTGATAGTCAAGTGACAGTATCCATGAGTGCTTACTCATTCCAGGAAGGATATAGATCCTCAATGAGGCATTTGACAACCCACATAAATGTTTCTTTGATGAGTAGAGTTAAAGACATCTAGTAATTTCTTGAACGTGTGACCTTCATTCCGACTTACTCTGTACTTTCCTCACCTCCTACCACCACTACATTTAAAAAGAAAAAGAAAATCAATATTGTTTTGGAAAATATATTCTTATATCACTGGCTACTGCCTACCATATTTCTACACCTTCCCGTTTACCTATGGCTATGACACCCATGAAGAAGATGAGCTGAATAAAAATAAAATACAGTAAGGGAGCATGTTCAGCTTACCACAGCTGGGAAATGTGGACTCCCGAATTCAGATAGTTGGTAGTACCTGGATAACTACTGGATATTCCCACAAGAGGGCACTCTAGCTTTTGGAAAATTATAAATACTGTACAATTAAGTTGAGCTTTATATAAGATCTCGTTAACCAGTCCACAAAACCGGGAAGGAGCTACAGCAGGGAAAAGGAGCCAGGAGATAAGGTGACAGAGTGTCTTCTGTCAATAAACTCACTTCTTCATCTTAGGGTCTAATAAGGGTCTAATACTTCCAGGTATGTTTTTAAAAGCCAGCTTGGTTTGACACCTGAAAGAGTATACTAGTCGGAGCAGACGTGAGATTGAGGCCATGAATTTCAGGTGATGTGGGGCAGATAGCTGAACTGAGTGCAGGACCCCACCACCAGACTGAATTTGCAGCCAGGAATTGAGATGCAAGTTTCATCAAAGTTCCCTTTCAAACTTTCAGTCAGAAATGTAAAAGCCTTTCTGCTGTCTTCATTTTAAGCACTTATTTAAGATATTTAATTTCTCTATAAATTCCTTTATCTTTTAGTAGGTTTCTTTCATCTTGTTCTTTTGCTTTAAAAAAAAAAAATTCTATCACCTTACCATACAAGGCATCATTATTTCCAAGGGGGCGAGGGGGAAAAAGATACTTGCCCATGTTGATTAGAAGATAAGAGGGAGCATTCTACATCCTTACTTTGAAATTTTTCAAAAAATCAGTGTCTTAGAGGTATACAGATACTAATATAATCAACTTCATGGCAAAGTTCATTACTTACAAAGGCAGCAGGTCACATGCTCTGTGCCAGAGATGGAGCTTTGAGCTGATCGTACAGTTTCCATCTATGGGGCATAGTTGGCATGACTACAACTGTCTTAATATCCTATGATTAGTAGAGCAGAATGAGTTGTTTGACTTCTTAAGCCTGTAAGTAGTCCAAGACAATGTCCATTTGCTCGAATTTTTACTTCTAGTTGGATCCCTGCACTTTCGGCAGCAAGTGATGCCAAACAGACACTCTAGAAAGAACAATTGATTAAAATCATTAACTCTGCATCATAGAAGGTGCCCTCCAGTTCTCTACAAGAATTTCTAAATTTTGTGTTTTCATTTCAACAATAATTTAAAAAATTTCATGGAAGCATATTCTAGATCAACCACCTTATAACCAAATACCCAAATTTGCATGTGTGTTTACAATTGTGTGGAGCCAAGGGAAGTGGTGAATGGAGCCACCTCACAGACACAGCACCTCACAACACAGGTTCCATCTTTGTATATATTGACTAGCAACAATTGACTTGGTGAGGTAATAAACAGGTAAAATGAAGAAGTTTTCGTTATATCTCTTTATTCTTAGAATATTTTGTTTCTATTGCATTTTGTAGGCTGCTGTGAAGCAAATCAGCCCAATAAAACAATTAACTGGTTTGAAATTAATGTCATCATTTAAAAGGAAAGATAAAAACAATGTTCAATGACTCAAATAACATTCTAGGGTGTTCAAAATCAAGATAACAAACTATGAAGCAGAAAACCCCAAAATGCATCTTTCCACTATTTATCACATCATTGTTTTTTGTTTTGTTAAAACATATCCATTATTTGAATTTTTTATCGTTATAATTTTGTTTGCACGTAATTTGTAAATTAATATCAGTTCTATAGATGAAGTAGAATATAAACAATGAATTTATATGTAATTTGTGTTTATAAATAAGTAAAGTTATAATGAAAATTACTTTATTCAAGGAATATGCAAGAATTTGTTTTCCCTCCATTAAAAGGGATTCTTACATTACTTAAATTTGTAAAGAAAATACAGGTTTATTTCTTTTTTGTAAAGTTATGAATGACCAACAGGGAATAAGCTAAAGAAAGAACAGTGAGCATGTCTTCATAAGAACATCTGCAAGAACATCTGCACTGCCTTTTGGGGACTAGATTGTCAATTAACTTTTTATACATCTTAATATTCCTAAATGTAAGAGTTCATTCCATAATTTCAGCCTAGTAAATTTTATTTCATAAATTATACATCTCACAAAACATTGGGGCAAAGTGTTAAAGCCTAAAATTTTCTGAAGTCTCCCCAGAAAGACAATTTTTATTTCCTCCCTTTTGTTTCCTTTTCCTTGATCCTCTAAGAAGCAACCAGTTTTGTCTTTTTTTCCTCAATTAATTGTAGCTGGTTTTCTTGAATAAAAGACATGGGTTTGGGAGGGAGGGAGGGAGGTGGAATCTGAATCATCCCAGCTGATAATAATGCAAATTTATATAATAATTGATAAATTTTACCTTTACTTTTTACTTAATAGATCTGACATAAGACTCTTAAAGTCCTTACTGGTAGTAAAAGGGGAAAGTATTACTTTAAAATTTTTTAATGAATTAAAAAAGTTGTTTTTTTTTTTAAAGATTTTATTTATTTGACAGAGAGAGATACAGCGAGAGAGGGAACACAAGCAGGGGGAGTGGGAGAGGGAGAAGCAGGCTTCCTGCCGAGTGGGGAGCCCGATGCGGAGCTCAATCCCAGGACCCTGGGATCATGACCTGAGCCGAAGGCAGACGCTTAATGACTGAGCCACCCAGGCGCCCCGAATTTAAAAAGTTTTAATTAACATTAAAACCCTTCATTATTATGAAAGTGCAGTCGTCTTATGTTTTTTGTTTTTTGTTTTTGTTTTTTTTGAGAGAGAGAGCGTATGCACATGCAAGGGGGGAGCGAAGGGAGAGAGAGACTCTTAAGCAGACTCCACGCCCACCGTGGAGCCCAGCATCAGGCTTGATCTCATGACCCTGAGATCATGACCTGAGCTGAAACGAGATTCAGACGCTTAACCAAGTGAGCCACCCAAGTGCCGTTTGTATTTTTTGAAATAATATTTTATTTTTTGCTGTTCATAAATTATCTTTGATCTTCACACACCTGCTTTGGTGTATTCATGGGTATCTGTAAAGACATGAGTGATGGGAACATCTGAATGGCTTTTTGTTCTCTTTTCTGTACTCATGCATTTCATTAGCATGATGATGCAGTGGTCATAATCCAGAAGAGTATTATTATTATATATCATTTGAACTAATGAGATGTACCTTCCTTCAATAGTCCCTACCATGGCTGGGCTCAGCATACCTACTTCTATCAGATGGAGGTCAGTTCCTCACTGGCCCATATAACCTCAAGCCTACTCCTTGAAACAATGGCTTACTTTTATTGGCCTATTTATTCACAAGAACTGCTCAGAAAAGCAAGAGACTAATTACAATGGGATCAACTTGGTTTATCTTATATAGGGAGAAAAGGCTTCAATATCAAAACCCAAAATATTCACGTGGCCAGGTGCAAAGTTTTCTGTAATTTGGTTACTTCAAGTAATATGTCATAATAATATTCTAAATATGCTCCACTTTCAAGTTTGTGTCTTACTTCTTCAAGTTTGTGTCTTACCATATGTGAATATGTAAGCAGTCTTCTAGCAACTGTTTATTTATAATAATATATTTTTTTCATGTATCAAATTCCTTCCAAAATATAACACCACCAAATCTTGGTAATTTGTAAGTGTTTATAGCAGGAACCATCCATGCATCCATTCATTCAGCAAATATTTTACTTAGCGTTTTATATATGGCAGACACTAAACTGCGCGGAGAATAAATTTATGAGCAAGACTCAAGGAGACTTACAATCTAATAAAGGAAGGCAGTTATTTAGACAAATATGTGTACATAATGGCTGTGGCAAATGTGTGAATGAAGTCTCCAGCCTTGGTAAAGTAAATCTATCTACCTCTCATTCATTCATCCATCTGTGCATTTACCACGTATTAATTTTGAGTACCTACCAGATGGTAGGCCTTGCCCTCAGTGTCAGGGATACAGAGTTCAGGGAGATACAGCCCCTGCTTTCAAGGAGTCCATTGTTTAGCGCGGGAACCAGGTAAGTAATAAATACTCGGAATAAGCAGAAGATAGTAAAGGCATATGTCTGGTACCATGGCTGCACAAAGGAAGGAGTGATCAGCTACCTGGGTGAAGCTTCAGGGGAGGCTTTGAAGTACAGAATTCAACAGAACTGGATCTAGAGAGATGGGACAGTGTCATCGAGCAGACAAGGAGCGGGGGTAAAGAGGATAGACTAATACTTTTCATTATCTCTGAATGTTTAGATTTAGGAGCTGTGTGTTCAGTCAGATCCTCTCTCAGCCTGAAATGCCCATGAGCGTGCCATGGGGGAAATTGAGTGATGACACATACCAGAAAAAAATGTTTGGGTAAGTCCAGCTTGTCTAATTAATCATATTTGATTGGCCTGGGAGCTCGGGACTATAGCTTCAAATTCAAATCCCCATGATGGTTTTCAAGGCTCTTAAAAGCCTTCATCTTGTCTATGCTGCCTAATTTCATCCTCTTCCTCTACCTCAGTCCTACATTATAGGAACAATCACCTTTCTACCCCCCAACAATATCTCCTTATTCACTCGTCTCTCTTCACCTTCTGCCACCAGTCTTACTTGCCTCCTTCCTCTCTGCCCGTCAACAGTTTAGCTCAAATCCTACATCCTCTGCAAAACTTTGACCTCCGTGGTCCAATGATTTCTATTTCATTTGCCCACTTTAAAGGTCTCCTTCTGTATTAAACCTGTGCCATGTATTGCTTCCACAAATGGCCCAGATGAACAATTTTGCTAAAATCCCACCCTGCCTAGCCTGAATATACCTGGAATACCTATTATATGGACATGGCACATGTCAATCATATCTTGCAGAACCCTAATAGAGTTAACTGAAAAGTTTAATTAGCATAAAACGATGTATGGTAACATTAGTAAATGTCTGCCGGCTAAAGCTGACAAGCCCTGTTGCCCCGTTTCCCATATGTAATCGCTTCATGCCAAGTTCACCATGTCTCAAGCAGTGGGGAGGATCTCCATCCAAACTTCATCATCTCCATCCACAGCCCGCCTTCCTGACCCCATAAGCTCAAACCCTGTCAGGAAGCATTCTGTGGTTCTGCGTTCTGCAGTACTGCTAGATGTTTTCAGAATGTATCAACCACGTGCTTACTCTGAAAGCTGGAGAAGAGTCAGAATGCTCACAAATGTGTCCGAAGGAAATGTGGACCTTATTGCCTTTCTCTCACATTGTCTTTTTTCCTTTCTTCCAGTTGTTTCTTCTCTCCTGTGCTCATCAGGGTAATGAACAAACAATCCTCAAATCTCAACAGCATAAAGTATTGAAAACATCTTTTGTGTCCACGTCACAGTCTGTGGCAGGTTGTGGGGATTAGGGAGCAGGGGTAGGCTCTACACAGGCATCAAAGGACCCGGGCTGATAAAGGCTTCTTAGTCTGCCTGGGCAATGACATCCACTGGACGGAGGGTAAGGAGGGGAGATAAAAGAAACATGGAACGTGATGCAGAACATTTTAGGAGCCAGAACTGGAAAGAGTATATACCTCTTCCATCCACATTCCATTTGCCAAAACTCAACCACATGGCCCCACCTAACTGCAGGTGGGGCACGTAGTGAGAAATGTGATTTAGCTATGTTTCCAGGAAGAGAACAAAATGAATTTGGTAAACAAACCCTCTGGTCTGGTGAACAAATCCTCTATGGGAAATTTATATATATCTTTCCTTAGAGGCCTTTTGTCTCCAACCAGTCCAAGGAAACACACTTTGACATCACACAATTTCAACAATGTGTTTGATGGGTCATATACATTCGTAACAAACATCTTGATCCTTTATCATACACTGTCTTGTATAATTCTCAGATTGTTTCACCTATATATATTAATTCTCCAATAAGATTTCATGGTGGAGGGGGTGGTAGTGTGAGAGGAAGCAGACTAGAAAGAGCTGCTTTTCATAGGAAGAGGGAAAAAAGTAAACAACTTAGAACTTTCAGAAACCTAATTGAATGTGTATTGACAGATTATGATATTATCAATCAGTGCAAGAACTTGAGGGGAAATGTATTTATTTCTGAGCAGACTATTTATATCAGAGACAGGTAATTTGGATTTAGAAGCAATAAAACAGATATTTTAAAAACCTGAATGTAAGGTCTTAGAGGATGTACTCATCATAGTAGGGGATAGCCTACATTTCCACTAGATGGCCCTATTTCAAAATATTACAACGCTGGAGATGAGCAGCTTTCTCATGAATTGCAACTCTTAACTTTTCAAGTATTTAGGGCACTTCATTATCAATTGTAGCTGGTTTCCCTAAAATACTATTGATGTGGCAAATTTCATCTTTTAGTATGACATGGAAACTGTTTTGGTAAAAGAAGTTAGCCCAAAGTTTTCTTAATAGAGAATATTTTGTTCTGAATAGATCATTTAAAATGAACAACCTGGCAGTAGGGAAATGACAACCTGTCTCCCAAAGTGCAGAATCAGCAGTGATGTCGGGAGAGTCCATGAAGCAACCCAAGCCATAAATTTCCCTTGCTCCAAGTGGATTTTTAAAACCAACACACATTCTATTCCTCTTTTTTTTTTTTTTCGAGCTCTATTTTGAGACACACATTTCAAAATCCCTAAGGTTATTCTACTATGTTATATGGATTCTGACAACTCCAAATAAGTCAAAACCATCCAATTAAAATATGCTCTGAAGCTAAAATTAGATGATTATAATAAAAAGCTGCAAACCCAGTATTTAGCAACTAGAGCCTGGTAGTTGCCGTTATAAGGCATCTTGAGATTCCTGATAAGAAAGAAGACATTGTCTACAGCCATACCACCCTGAACGCACCCGATCTCGTCTGATCTCAGAAGCTAAGCAGGGTCGGGCCTGGTTAGTACTTGGATGGGAGAAAGAAGACATTATTAATGTCTCTTTTTCCTATCCATGCATCCATTAGTCCTGGCATTCTTTGTGTTAGGTGCCAAGTCTCAATGTAAGAAGGAAGTTCATCTAATTAAAATTAAAGAAAGTCAAGGAAATAGCTCATTCCCTTCCTGTCCTTTCCCAACCCTCAGTCCCACTGAAAGTAGACCAAGGGTAAGATCTCCTACCACTCTGTTCTCATCATCCTTCTAAGCAAATCTGATAGTAGCAACATTGGTTCATTCCCAGAAACAAAGGAAGTCAACACCAGAGCCTTCTTTCTCCTTTCCTATCAGCCTTCAGGAGTCTTCCTACATTGAAATAGAGCCCTCACACTACACTCAACATTACTAAACCATTCTAATACACATCCACAATCATAGATAAGAAATAAGAGTACTACATTCAGGCTAAAATAATTTCCCATCACTGTTGTGGTCACATGAGTTATCTTCAATATTAAATTGAAAACATTTCCCATCCTGGTTCTTCCAAATTATGGCAGTCATATATTTCCTTGTCCATTTAATTCCAGACCACAAAAATTGCACATTTGTGTGTCCAGAGAGTTAAGGGATTAAGTATGGAAAACTAATGTGTATATAATGCCACTTCTGACCATGATGAAGTAACAGACACTGGATTTACTTTTGCGCCTTAAACAATTGAAAATCAGGGAAAAAATGTATGAAGTTTTCAGACACTGGACAACAGGTAATATAGGACTGTGATCCATGAGAGAAGGGAAGTAAATGAGGTGAGCCCTATAATTGCCCCAGTTTTCTGCCTGGAAGAAATTACTAGTACAGGAAGTGATAACCCAGAGTATAGTAGTCTCACTGAATTGGGAAGATGGAGATTGAAGTTTGAAGAAGCCAAGACAGCTAGACTTTCCCTCTGAGAGGAGAGAGCTAATACCCACCAGAGAGTTCTGAAATCTTCACCTGGGTAATGATCTGTGCCTGTGTGAAGGAAAACTACCTGAGGCCACAGAAAGAAGCCCAGGAAAGCTGTACACCAAACAGTGCCTGCAGCTCACTCAAGGCTGGGAATATCCTACTGACCAGAGTGAAAAGAACTCAAACTACAAAAGACATTGGGTACTGACTTGAGAAGAGTATTGCCCTCTTGATAGTAGAGCTACTCTGGATCCATCCTAATAAAGCTTGAAAGCAAACCTTGAAACAATCCAACTAATTTCAAGTAATTTTATTACACATCAGAATAAAAGTCCAAGGGGCGCCTGGGTGGCTCAGTCGTTAAACATCTGTCTTCAGCTCAGGTCATGATCCCAGGGTCCTGGGATCGAGCCCCACATCGGGCTCCCTGCTCCGTGAGGAGCCTGCTTCTCCCTCTCCCACTCCCCCTGGTTGTGTTCCCTCTCTTGCTGTGTCTCTCTCTGTCAAATAAATAAAATCTTTAAAAAAAAAATAAAAGAATAAAATTCCAAGTCTATGTAAGGCATACAACAAAATGCATCATCTAAAAAAGTTAATAACACAATGTTCAGAATTCAATACTAAAAAAAATTACCAAGAATGAGAAGGAGTAGGAAAATAAAATCCATAGCCAGAGAAAAATCAATCAATAAATAGAGCCAGGAGTGATGGAGATAATGAAATTAGCAGACAAGGGTGTCTTAAAAAGTTATTATAAACTTGTTCCATATATTGAAGAAGGTAGAGAAAAACATAAGAATGGTTAGGAGAGGAAGGAAAGATATAAAAATGAGCCATGGAACTTCTGGACAATAAGAATACAGTATCTGAAATGAAAAATACAATGAATGAGACTAGCAACAGCTTAAATACTATAGAATAAAAGATTAATAAATTTGAGACACAGTGCTAGAGGCTGTCCTGAATGAACAGCACAGAGAGAAAAATACTGAAATAAACAGAATATCAGTGACCTGAGGGACACTTATCAATATGCGACATCAGAGTTTAGATATACTATAACATACTGTAAATATAAAGACACAGACTGAAAGTAAAAGAATGGAAATGGTATACAAGGCAAAAAACAATATTTTTAGACAAAGTAAATTTCAGAACAAGGAATATTATCTGGAACAAAGAGAGATATTTGATAATGATAAATATATGTGTACCTAATAAGAGCTTCAAATATATGAAGAAAATTTCATAGAAATGAAAGGAAAAATAGATAAATATATAATTATAGCTGGAGACTTCAGCACTCCTTTGTCAGTAGTTGATAGAAACAAGCAGCAGGAAAATTAGTAATACACAGGAGATCAAATAACACTACCAATCAACTTAATGTATTTGATATTTATAGAACATGTCACACAATGACACCAAAAGACACATTCTTTTCAAATGCATGTGGAACATTCACTAAGACAGACCACAGATAAAATAAATCTCAAATTTAATGGAACTAAAATCATACAAAATATATTCTCTAACCATGGTGGAGTCAAATTGATGTCAATAATAGAAAAAAATATTGGAAGATACTCAACAAGTTGTATATTAAGCAGCACATTTCTAGATATCTCATGGGTCAAAAAAGAAATCACAAGAAAATTAGAAAATATTTTCAACTGAAAGTAGAAAACAAAACACATCAAAATTTGTGGGATTCAGTTAAAGCAGTACTCAGAAGGAAGATACTTCAGAAAAAGAAATCAGTGAAATTAACAATTGGCTTTCTTGAAAAGAAAAAAAATAGTAAATTATAAATTTCAAGCCAGACTGATGGAAAAAATAGAGAGAGAGAGATCACAGTTTACCAACATTAGGAATGAAAGAGACGATATCACTACAGATCCTATAGACATTAAAATGAAAATAAGTGTTATGAACAGGGGCACCTGGGTGGCTCAGTGGTTAAGCGTCAGACTCATGATTTTGGCTCAGGTCATGATCTCAGCCCCACGTCAGGCTCCATGCTCAGGGGGGAGTCTGCCTGAGATTCTTTCCCTCTCCCTCTGCGCCTCTCCCCACTTGCACGTGCTCTCTCTCTCTTTCCAAAAAAAAATACATAAATCTTTTCTTTAAAAAAGAGTATTATGAACAATGCCATGCCATAAATTCAACAACTTAGATGAAATGGACAAATTCCTTACAAGACACATACTCCAAAAACTCACACAATACCAAGTAAATAACATGAGTGACCCTATTTCTATTAAGGAAATTGAATTTGAAGTTTAAAAACCTCACCATAGAAAACCTCAGCTCTATATGGCCTCACTGGTGAATTCTATCAAACATGTAAGGAAGAAATAATACCAATTCTACACAAACCGTTTCAGAAAATAGAAGAGGTGGGGAATACTTCCTAAAACATTCTATGAGGGAAGGAGTACCCTGATACCAAAGACATAAGAAAACACAATTACAGACCACCACTGTCCCTTATAATATAAAAATTCTGAACAAAATTCTAGCAAACCACAGCACATATTATATAAAATGATAAAAACATCATGACTACATAGGATTTATCCCAAGAGCACTGGGTGTTATACACAACTAATGAATCACTGAACACTACACTGAAAACTAATGATGTACTATATGTTGGCTAATTGAATTTAAATTAAAAAAATAAATTAAGAAAAGGATTTATCCCAAGAATTCAGTTTTGGTTTATTCCTCAAAAACTGATGGGCTGCAAGCTTGGTTCAACATCCGAAAATCAATCAATGTGATACAATACATTAATATAAGAAAGAACAAGAACCATATGATCCTCTCAATAGATGCAGGAAAAGCATTTGACAAA
The DNA here is from genome assembly GCF_011800145.1 of Mirounga leonina. Classification (NCBI taxonomy): domain Eukaryota; kingdom Metazoa; phylum Chordata; class Mammalia; order Carnivora; family Phocidae; genus Mirounga; species Mirounga leonina. The sequence continues at coordinate 37,642,408 of NW_023270433.1, read as the reverse complement.
GTACAGCATCCTTTCTTGATTAAAACTCTTCAGAGTGTAGGGAAAGAGGGTACATACCTCAATATCATAAAAGCCATCTATGAAAAACCCACAGCGAATATCATTCTCAATGCGGAAAAACTGAGAGCTTTCCCCCGAAGATCAGGAACGCGGCAGGGATGTCCACCATCACCACTGCTATTCAACATAGTACTATATGTCCTAGCCTCAGCAATCAGACAACAAAAAGAAATAAAAGGCATCCGAATCAGCAAAGAAGTCAAACTCTCACTTTTTGCAGATGATATGATGCTTTATGTGGAAAACCCAAAAGACTCCACCCCAAAACTGCTAGAACTCATACAGGAATTTAGTAAAGTGGCAGGATATAAAATCAATGTAGAGGGCACCTGGGTGGCTCAGTTGGTTAAGTGACTGCCTTCGGCTCAGGCCATGATCCTGAAGTCCCGGAATCGAGTCCCGCATCGGGCTCCCTGCTCAGCAGAGAGTCTCCCGCTCCCCCCTACCTTGTGCTCTCTCTCTCATTCTCTCTCTCAAATAAATAAATAAAATCTTAAAAAAAAAAACCAAGGCACAGAAATGAGTTGCATTTCTATACACCAACAACTAGACAGAAGAAAGAGAAATTAAGGAGTCGATCCCATTTACAATTGCACCCAAAACCATAAGATACCTAGGAATAAATCTAACCAAAGAGGCAAAGGATCTGTACTCAGAAAACTATAGAATACTAATGAAAGAAATTGAGGAAGACACAAAGAAATGGAAAAACATTCCATGCTCATGGATTGGAAGAACAAATATTGTGAAAATGTCTATGCTATCTAGAGCAATCTACAATTTAATGCAATCCCCAACAAAATACCATCCACTTTTTTCAAAGAAATGGAACAAATAATCCTAAAATTTGTATGGAACCAGAAAAGACCCTGAATAGCCAGAGCAATTCTAGTGGCATCACAATTCTGGACTTCAAGCTCTATTACAAAGCTGTCATCATCAAGACAGCATGGTACTGGCACAAAAACAGACACATAGATCAATGGAACAGAATAGAGAGCCCAGAAATGGACCCTCAACTCTATGGTCAACTCATCTTTGACAAAGCAGGAAAGAATGTCCAATGGAAAAAAGACAGTCTCTTCAACAAATGGTGTTGGGAAAATTGGACAGCCACATGCAGAATGAAACTGAACCATTTCCTTACACCACACACAAAAATAGACTCAAAATGGCTGAAAGACCTAAATGTGAGACAGGAACCCATCAAAATCCTTGAGGAGAACACAGGCAGCAACCTCTTCGACCTCAGCCACAGCAACTTCTTCCTACAAACATCACCAAAGGCAAGGGAAGCAAGAGCAAAAATGAACTATTGGGACCTCATCGAGATAAAAAGCTTTTGCACAGCAAAGGAAACAGTCAACAAAACCAAAGACAACTGACAGAATGGGAGAAGATATTTGCAAATGACATAAAGATAAGGGCTAGTATCCAAAATCTATAAAGAACTTATCAAACTCAACACCCAAAGAACAAATAATCCAATCAAGAAATGGGCAGAAGACATGAACAGACATTCCTCCAAAGAAGACATCCAAATGGCCAACAGATACATGAAAAAGTGTTCAACATCACTTGGCATCAGGGAAATCCAAATCAAAACCTCAATGAGATACCACCTCACACCAGTCAGAATGGCTAAAATTAACAAGTCAGAAAACAACAGATGGTGGCGAGGATGCGGAGAAAGGGGAACCCTCCCACACTGTTGGTGGGAATGCAAGCTAGTGCAGCCACTCTGGAAAACAGTATGGAGCTTCCTCAAAAAGTTGAAAATAGAGCTGCTCTATGAAGAGCAACTACACTACTGGGTATTTACCCCAAAGATACAAATATAGTGATCTGAAGGGGCACATGCACCCCAATGTTTATAGCAGCAATGTCCACAATAGCCAAACTATGGAAAGAACCTAGATGCCCATCAATAGATGAATGGATAAAGAAGATGTGGTGTATATATATACAATGGAATATTATGCAGCCATCAAAAAATGAAATCTTGCCATTTGCAATGACGTGGATGGAACTAGAGGGTATGATGCTAAGCTAAATAAGTCAATCAGAGAAAGACAAGTATCATATGATCTTACTGATATGAGGAATTTGAGAAACAAGACAGAGGATCATAGTGGAAGGGAGGGGGAAAATGAAACAAGATGAAACCAGAGAGGGAGACAATCCGTAAGAGACTCTTAATCTCAGGAAACAAACTGAGGGTTGCTGGAGTAGAGGGGGGTGAGAGGGATGGGGTGGCTGGGTGATGGACATTGGGGAGGGTATGTACTATGGTGAGCACTGTGAATTGTGTAAGACTGATGAATCACAGATCTGTTATATGTTAATAAAAAATATTTTAAAAAGTAAAAAAATTGATCAGTGGATCAGTGGACAAAGTATATCTTCTTAAAGGCAAAACCAGGATTACAATACAAAAATCAGTGCAAAGTGCTACTGAAATATCAAGAGGAATCTATTTATCTAAAAAATATTTATTAAGTACTAATTATATTCCAGGCACCGGAAGGGCATCTTCAAATACAATGATATGCAAGATAGCCACAGAACTTCCTCTCCTGGAGATGAAATAGCCATTAATAAAATGAATCACACTTGGGCGCCTGGGTGGCTCAGTTGGTTAAGCGACTGCCTTCGGCTCAGGTCATGATCCTGGAGTCCCGGGATCGAGTCCCGCATCGGGCTCCCTGCTCAGCGGGGGGGTCTGCTTCTTCCTCTGCCCTCTTCCCTCTCGTGCTCTCTGTCTCTCAGTCTCTCTCTCTCAAATAAATAAATAAAATCTTTAAAAAATCAATCAATCAATCAATCAATCAATCAATCACACTGTACTATTCATCAGGATTATTGGTTATAAAAATGAAACTGACTCGGGCCAAGTGAAGCAGAAAAATAACCTCCTGCAAGAGTATCAGATAGCTCATAGAACTGGTAGAAATATTAGAGAACCAGACTAAGGTAGGAACCAAGGGAGGCCAGACGTAATCAAGATTCTGCTAAAGGAGCTAATACCTGACCCTGATGATGGCCACCCCTGGATATCTGCTACCATGACACTGCCCAGCCAACAATAATCCATTATGTGTTTTTGCAGTATTTCCTCAAGATTTATTTCTTGTCCAGGCTAAGATCATATACCTTCCTGGATGTGGGGAGAAGAAATGGCCTTCTCCCCTCTTGAGTTTTTGTAGCAGGACCTTAAATCTTAGTTAATTGGGTGAAAAGGAAAGAAACGAGTGTTGCAAGCAGAGGAAACTGTATGTTCTGAGGTCCCACAGTAGAAGGGAGCATGATGCATATCAGGCACTGAAAGTAGGATGGACCATGCAGCATCACAAGGGCCACATCAGAGGACTTCAAGATTTCCAGGAGCAATGGGAAGTCATTGTGGGATGTTCAGCTAGGAGGGACCATTGAATTTGTTTGTCGAAAAGATTACTTTGTACTCTGGAGAACAAATTAGAAGAAACAAGAAGCGGAGGGATCAGTTACTTGGCTACTTCAATGATCCAGGCCAGAGGCTGATGCAAGTGGTGGCCGTCGAGATGGAGAGAGGAGGACTGTCAGGAGCTACGTAGAAGGTATTCAGGACAGGCTCTGATGACAGCAGATGTGGGAAGTGAGAGGGAGGTGGGTCTAGGATGACACCTAGGTTTCTGCCTGGCACAACTGCACCAGTGGTGGTGCCAATCACTAAGCTAGGGAACCCTAGGAAAGGGCCAGTTGGGCAGAGAAAATAGTGAGTTTTAGTATTCGACATGTTTAATCTGAAATGGCTTGAGACATCCAAAAGGAAATGTCAGGTGAGTGAGAGACCCCCAACTCAAATGAGTTAAAAAAAAAAAAAAAGATAGAGGAGAGTTAGTGATGCACAAATTGCAAAAGAAAGATCATGGAGGTAGGTCATCAGACACAGCTGGAGTCAGAAGCTGAAATAATATTGATGTGGCTCATTTTCTCTCCTCATTGCTCAGAAAAAGCAATATTAATCCATTCAAATGAAAAATAAAAATACTTCTTATAAAAAACCAACTATGAATTCAAACATGTCCTCGAATCAAGTAGGAAAGAAAGATGGATGGGCTGAATGAACTTCAAAATATCATCCAACCCTAAGATTCTATTATATTGTATAAGGGTTTGAATTGTCTAGAATATAGATTTATTTCTATTCAAATAAATTGGTTCCTTTTCTTTCTTAACAGTAACACTATTATTATTATTTCAAACAAGCTATCTCAGTTTCCCTGATGTAAATATTCAAGAGGCAGCAATGATATGTTGGATAAAAATATAAAGTTTAGGGCGCCTGGGTGGCTCAGTTGGTTAAGCGACTGCCTTCGGCTCAGGTCATGATCCTGGAGTCCCTGGATCGAGTCCCACATCGAGCTCCCTGCTCGGCAGGGAGTCTGCTTCTCCCTCTGATCCTCCCGACCCTCCCCCCTCTCATGCTCTCTCTTTCTCAAATAAATAAATAAAATCTTTAAAAATATATATATAAAGTTTAAGGGCACAGAGTCCTAGGTTCAAATTCCATCAAACATTAATTAGTTGTGCAAACTTACACAATGCATTTCACATTTCTGAGCCTCAGTTTTCTAGTTTTCAAAATGAGAACAATAATAGTGCTTACATCATAACTTTATGAAGATTAACAGGGCTCTTGAATATTAAAAAAGTCAATATCAATTAGATGATTAGATATATGAGTCTGGAATTCAGAGGAAAAGTCTGTGTGGGAGATATAAATGTGTGAATTGTATGCAGGTCAATAATTGAAGCCATGTTATGGATGACATTTCCTCAGCAAAGAGGATATGGAGAAGAGCGGGGCAAGGCCTAGGGCAGTCCCCAAAAAACTCCTGAATTAGATTTCCTGGGCATGTTAGAGTAGCAAACTTCTTTTTTAAGATTATTTATTTATTTATGAGAGAGAGAGAGCATAGCGAGCAAGAGAGAACATGAGTGGGGAGGCAGAGGGAGAGGGAGAAGTGGACTCCCTGCTGAACAGGGAGCCAGATTCAATTCAGGGCTCGATCCCAGAACCCTGGGATGATAACCTGAGCCGAAGGCAGACGCTTAACCAACTGAGCCACCCAGGCATCCCTAGAGTAGCAAACTTCTTGAGGGACTTTGAAACTATGAGTAATTGTTTGGGTAGAAAAGGAAGGAAAGGGTATTTTGACAAAGCATGAACAGTAGGAGAGAGGCCTCCTGGGAAAGGGGACATGCTCATTGAGGCTGAAGGGTGCACGAGAGAGCGATAGATGCTGGGGCTGGCACAGTAGACACTGAATGATTGTGTATATCAAAAAATTGGGCTTTCCTGTAAACCAGCCCATCAAATTTTATTTTTTTTTTTTTTATTTTTTTTTTTTTTTATTTTTTTTTAAATTTTTTTATCCATCAAATTTTATAATCAGGGCAACAAGGTTTGTAAAAAGAAAATCTGTCCCAAAAAGGGAGGTCAGCCAAGAAAAGGAAGAGCTTAGAGGCAAAAAGAACCAGTCAGGACGCTACAAGGAGTTAGGAGCTCCTCTGAGGCAGTGGAAGGGACATAGGTGTGACATAGGTATGAGATATTTCAGAAGTAGCATCAGCAAGACTTGCTAATGAACTGAGTGTGAAGAAGAGAGAGGCTTTAAGAGGGGGTGAATTCAGGTCCCTAGAGAATCAGGTTAAGGAGATGCACACATCCGACAATTAACATCTTTTGTGAACAGCCTCCCAGAGGAATCATAGCAGAACCATCAACTCTAATTAATGAGGTCATCCCATGAAGTTGGGCTAAAAGTCTGTAGTGCCATAAGATCTGTTCTGCCTCTGAAGTTCTTGGATGTGAAATTACAGATGGTAAAAGCAGCAGTGTTGGACTATAGCCTGTATGACCAGGTAGACAGTGGAGCCAGCAACTAAAACAAGGACTACCACCCAGCACTGTGCACACCTATAAAATACAAAACACTTTCTAGCAGCTCAAAGAGCTAGTGGCCACTGCACAAGAACATTAATGCCTTTAAGGGACATATGGGGAGCAATTAAGATTCCAAGAGTAACCAGAGGGGGAAATGCTCCTGGAAGACTGCAATTTATACATATGGATGTTTAGGAAAGCAGAAAAGTGCCTGTCTTGGGAGAACTGAACCAGAATACTGGCAGGCAGGGGGACTCAAAGAGTGAACTCTAATACTTTGGGCTGGAGACCTTGAACCAATGAGCAAAACAGATCTGGCAATTTCCGAATGTTAATGGGGCATGGGAGCCGATGGCCGAGCAGAGTTACATTAATCTACATATATCTTTATATTTAAAGTAGGTTTCTTGGGGGCGCCTGGGTGGCTCAGTCAAACATCTGCCTTGGGCTCAGGCCATGATCCCAGGGTCCTGGGATAGAGCCCCACTGTCAGGCTCCCTGCTCAGTGGGGAATCAACTTCTCCCTCGTCTTCTGCTCCTCTTCACCTCCCCCCACTCATGCTCTCTCTCTCAAATAAATAAAATCTTTAAAAATTTTTTTAAAAATAAAGTAGTTTTCGGGCACCTGGGTGGCTCAGATGGTTAAGCGTCTGCCTTCAGCTCAGGTCATGATCCCAGGGTCCTGAAATCGAGTCCCACATCGGGCTCCCAGCTCAGCGGGGAGCCTGCTTCTCCCTCTGACCCTCTCCCCTCTCATGCTGTTTCTCTCTCGCTCACTCTCTAAAAAATAAATAAAATCTTTAAAAAAAATAAAAAATAAAAAATAAAGTAGTTTTCTTGTTGACAACGTATAGTTGTCTTGTTTTTTGATCCACCGTGACAACCTCGGTCTTTTAATTGATAGTATTTAGACCATTAACATTTAGTGATTATTGATCCAGTTGGATGAATATCTACCATATTTGTCACCACTTTCTATTTGTTGGTGTTGTTCTTTGTTCCTATTTTTATCTTTTTCTGCATTTTATATGATTCCATTTTCTCTCCTTCCTAATCAATTATAATTAATATCAATGTTACTTTTTTTATCATTGTCCTAGAGTTTGCAGTATACATTTATAATTTAATCCAAGTCCACTTTCAAATAACGCCATACCACTTCACAAGTAATGCAAATACCTTGTAGTAACAAAATATTCCTCATTCTTCTCTCTCATCCCATGTATCATTGCTGTCATTTATTTCACTTATACATAAGCTATAATAATCAAATATATTGTTATTTTACCTCAATCTGTTATCTCTTAGATAAATTAAGAAGAAAAAAGTTTTTATTTTACCTTTACTCATTCCTTCTCTAATGCTCTTCTTTACATAGATCTGAGTTTCTGATCTCTATTTTGTTTCTCTCTAAAGAACTTGATTTAATATTTCTTGAAAGTGAGGTTTACTGAAAATTCCCTCAATTTTTATTTGTCCAAGAAAGTATTTTTCCTTCATTTTTGAAGGATAATTTTAAAAGATGCAGATTTATAGGTTGCTTGGTTGTTGTGGTTGTTGTTGTTGTTGTTTTTCTCTCAATACTTTAAGTATTTCACTCTTCTCTCTTCTTGCTTGCCTGGTTCTTTGAGGAGAACTTGGATATAATGCTTACCTTTGCTGGATTCTTTCAAGATTTTCTTCTTTGTGATTTGCTGCAATTTGAATATTATATGTTTAGGTGTAGTTTGGTGGGGGGCAGGGAGGGGCATTTATCCTATTTGGTGTTTTCTGAGTTTCCTGGATCTGTGGTTTTCTGTCTGACATTAATTTGGAGAAATTCTCAGTCATTATTACTTCAAATATTGCTTCTGTTCCTTTCTCTCTTTCTTCTTCAGATATTCTCATTATGTGTATGAGAGAGGCAACCTAGGATTGAAGCCTTAGTTCTAATGCCAAAGCCCATGCTAATTTAAGAACATTTTACTAGCAAACATTTAGCTTTAAGCCAAAAATTACTGAACCTGAAAAAGTACAGTGGCATAAGAATATAGAGTGAGCCTGAGTGAACAAAACCAAACCTTAGACAACAGTGTATACGGCAAGGGATGGGAATGGATGAGAGACTGAAATTACTGAGCACTTAGAATGTATCAGGTTCTGAGGTCCAGTCTCACTATATTTTTTTCTCTTTTAGTTCTCCCAACAGCCCTGTGAAGCAAGGATTATTATCTGCATGTTATCAATGAGGCTATGGAGCACAGGGAGGGTTAATCTGATGCAAAATTGTCAACTTTATGAAGTTTGACTTTTATGCTTTGGTTCCCATTTCTCACTCCTCAATCCTCCTCCTTCCTCATGCTCTCAAGTAGGTGAGGTTTCCTTTGAAATTTGAAAATTGAATTCTTGACAATCTCAGAAGAAAAGTTAATAGAAAAAATTAGGTGATTTAACTTCATCTCTTGAATGGCTTGATTTTATAATAAAAAAAGTGGGGTGCCTGGGTGGCTCAGTCATTAAGCATCTGCCTTCGGCTCAGGTCATGATCCCAGGGTCCTGGGATCGAGTCCCACATCGGGCTCCCTGCTCCACGGGAAGCCTGCTTCTCCCTCTCCCACTCCCCCTGCTTGTGTTCCTGTTCTCGCTGTCTCTCTCTGTCATATAAATAAATAAAATCTTAAAAAAAAAAAAAAGTGTATGGTGTGTTTGTGTGTTTAAAATGAGTATTACCTTCCTTCCTTCCTTCTTCCCTTCCTCCCTCCCTCCCTTACCTTCCTTCCCATCTTCCTTTTTTCTTTCTTTTTTTTTTCCTTCGGTTTTTTGTTTTGTTTGTTTTGTTTTTTTGCTGTGTGTTTAAAAATGTCTGCCTTTTGCCTTGCCACTTGAAATGACAACTTGGCTTAGTATAATAACATTGGGTCCCACTTTCTTTCCTGCAGAAACCTGTAGATACTGCTCACCTGTCTCCTGTAGAAAAGTAGGAGGCCAGCCTGACCTTTCCCCCTTGTCGGTGGCTAGCTGTTTCTGCTTGGATGCCTCAGGAAAGCTTTCTTTATCCCTAAAGGTAAATACCTTAATCAATGTCAATTGTTTTTTTTTGTTTGTTTGTTTTTAAGATTTATTTATTTATTTATTTGACAGAGAGAGAGATAGTGAGAGCAGGAACACAGGCAGGGGGAGTGGGAGAGGGAGAAGCAGGCTTCCTGCCGAGCAGGGAGCCCGATGTGGGACTCGATCCGGATCATGACCTGAGCCGAAGGCAGACGCTTAACGACTGAGCCACCCAGGCGCCCAATGTCAATTGTTTTATATTAAGTAGTTTCTGAGTATATGGTGTACTCTTTCAATAGCAGATTTCATTCTTTTACCTTCAGGGAAATTTTCCTTCATTATATTTGAGAAAAAATTTTATCTTCTATTTTGAGTATGCTATTTCAGGGATAAAAATTATCTGCATTTTGTACCATCTAGATATGAATGCCGTGTTTGGTCTCATTATTTTAATTTCTTTATAATTTTCTGCTGTGTTCATAGTGATTATTCCAAGTCTTCAATTCCACTAACTTCTTAGTTCTGTCTAGACTGTTCTTTGATTTCTAATTTATTTGTTAAGATCTGTAATAGTATTATTTTGGTTCCAACTGGTTTCCTTAGCCCTGCAATTTCTCTTTTATCTCTTTCTGTTGTTTCAGCATTTTGTCTTTGAGTTCTTATTTTACTGATAGCCTGTTTTTATTAAGGTGGTTTTGTTTGTTTTTTAGCACTAAGGCAATCTGGGGGAATTTTCTTCCTTTTTTTAAATTTAATTTTTGTCTTTATCTGGACTATTTCCTTTGCATCTGTACTTTCTTTCTCTCTCTCTCTCTCCCCCTCTTCCTGCCCCCACCCCTCCTCGGTGACACATTTACAAGGTTGACATGCCATATATTTTTATTTTGCTTAAGCTACAGTTGGGCAGTTCTACGTAATTCTTCAGTTTCCCTGATCTACAGTAGTTCTTCCTGACCTTCTTCTCTTCCCTGGAAACTAGTTATCACCCCTGTGGACAACAACTTGGAGGCTGGATGTCATTTTCTATTTACTTTTCTGTATCTTGAGACTTGAGAGTGGGAAGGAGAAGAGCCCCTCTGGAATTGCCTGCAGTCCTTGCTGGGATCCTGGACTGCCTACTCTTTTCTGAGTCCCTGCAAATGTCCTTTACTGGGGCCAATCTTCCCAGCAAGGGCCAGGAATTTCCTAACCCAAGGGCTCTGGTTCGTTCCTCCAACTCAGCAGTGACCTTGGAGAAGGGCTGGTCCCCAGCCAGGGTCTGCAGTGGTGCAGAAAGAAGCGCCTGAGTTCATAGTTTCCCACTTATTCATCCTTCCGGCGACTTCTCTTCAAATCAAGGTAACTTCAGGATATTGGAACATTCCTCAGTTGTTTTCTGGGAAGCAGGTGTGGTAAACAAGGTTGAGAGCCACTTTTCAATTTTGATTACTGCTGATAATTTTTGGCCTTTTGAAAAGAAACATTTTTGTTCATTTCATTAGGTACTGGGGGAGAAATGTTATTTGATCTGACTTCCTCTACCCCAGACTTCCAGAATAACTTTTAAGCAAGCACTGCTGATTCCAAACAGGTGGTTCATGAACAACACTTAGAAAAAAACCAAAGCATGAAGTTCAGAGTCAAGGTAAAAATAAAATTAAGGATGGGGTGGAAAGCAGAGAGCATTACTTCATGTTGGCTTTAAATATTGAGATGGTTCCTAATTTTGTATTTACCTAAATAATATATTTATGCATCCAAGAGCTAAAAAGGGAATGGGGCAAAACACTTCGTTTTTACCTTTCCCAATGTTAAAATGCACTGAAGGTAAATAGTTGCAGGTTCAAAACCTCATATATTAAATATGTTTTAAAAAGGAAACCTAAAGCATCTTTATAATCACATAAGGATATCAGAGGGGCATTAAAATGTGTCCCCCAAACAATATCCTTTTCCCAAGATGTCTCTGCAGCTGAGCTGAACATCTCTGACTTTACCATACTTCACATTTATTTATCTTACGGAGTGAAATGAATTCTTTCATTACTTTTAGAGATTAATTCTGTGTGCTGACTTCAACAAGACTTGATGATTTCCATTTGTGCTCAGCCACAGTGTAAGCAACACCCTGGGAGATAGAGTCAGTGCTGTGCATAGTTCACATCGAGATCAGCAAAAGGGTGGAAAATCCCTAGGTGCAGTTTTAATTTTGTTGTCAGGGGAAAAAAAAAATAACAACAGTGTTCAGGGTCCATCAGGCTTAGCTTCTCTGATGTGCCTCTTCAAAATGCAATAGGCAGGAAACAGCACATCTTGGCACCTGACCCCCCCTTCAGTCACAGCTGCCAGCCAAGCTCAGGAGGCTTGGTCCTTGGGGTTCAGTGATCACACTGCCCAGCATTGCAGGTCACGGGTTCCTGAGGGCTGCTTATCTTCTTTTCAGCATTTGGCAGGTGTGCTTTACCATTATCTTAATTCTCCCTGTGCTTCTTAGATGATTCACAATGATAGCGCCACATGTCACCTTAACCTACTGAGCAAATTTGCAAGAGTTTATTCATTTTAGAGTATAATAATGCCTCTTAGTCACAATGGCTGAAGGGGCCACATAGGCCAACAGCCTTTACTGTAGATTTCTTGATATACTGCACAATGACTACTTAGGTATAAGCTATGGGGGCAAAGTAGCATCTGTTAAGCACCTGTGCTCGGGACTCAGGAATCTAAATCCTGGCCCCACCACCAACTAACTGCATGACAGGGTTCCTTATCTGTAAAATGGGGATAATAATGGTACCAACTGGGAGGACTTTTAAAAAAGTGAATGTATGGGGGAATTCTTAGCCCTGTGCAAATGATGCAGCTGCTGAAGATGATTATCATCTTACTATTTTATTAGAGAAGGCTTCTACCTTCGAGTTTATACATTTAAAATTTTTATTGAATTGTTTTACCAGTGAAAATGAATACAGTGAAGTACTTCTGAAACTAGATGCTTTCTCTTTTCAAGTATTTATTTATTTTACAATTTTATTTATTTGAGAGAGAGAGTGTGTGTGTGTGAGTGAGAGAGAGAGAGAGAGAGCACAAGCTGGGGAGAGAGACAGGGAGAGGGAGAAGCAGACTCCCAGCTGAGCAGGGAGCCTGATGTGGGACTCGATCCCAGGACCCTGGGATCATGACCTGAGCTGAAGGCAGATGCTTAACCGACTGAGCCACTCAGGCTTCCCTATTTTCAAGTTTTAAAAATTTATTTTTCACTGTATAAAACCACCTTATTTTATGGATGAGGACACAGAGAAATACAGAGACTTGCCTGAGGTCACAAAGCTGACTACAGATAAAATCAACACTAAACCTCCAATAACCTTAATTTGAGTCCAGTGCTCTTTTCACTGCATTCCTCTGCCTTTCCTTGTGTGATCATATTCATCAGTAAAGACTTTCATATTGTAGCCATGTTCCTATAGAGGCTTTCTACATGTTGCTAACTTCACATTTTGGCTGTTATAACAGACAGCCCCAAAATAACTCTGGGTTAAAAAAGATATTTATCTCTCATGTTAAAGTTCAGGTAAGCAATCCAGGGCTGGTATGGTGGCCTCACAATCTTCAGAGACCCAGGCTTCCTCTAATTTGACGCCCTTCCCACTGCAGCACATGGTGACCATCTTTGGTCGAAAAGGGCGACTCCAGCCTTTACCATCATTTCCACTTTCCAGTAAAGATGTGGAGAGGGGTAAAAAGGTGGGCTCAGTTCTTCTCTTTAAGAGTACACAACATTTTTGTTCATAGTCCATAGCCCATACACCTGAACTTAGCCTTATAGCTACTTGTAGCTTCAAGGGAGGCTAAGACATGTACTTTTTGGTTAATTCTATTTCTGTGTAAGAAGGGAAGACTAGATATTGGAGTATAATTAACAGTCTTTGACCACACACAATAAGCTTTAAGTAGTATGATATTTTCACAAAAGTACTAGAGTTCCTGGATTTATTTTTTTAAAGATATCTATATATGTATTAGATATATATGTATATATATAGAGATATATATATGGGGATGGGGCAGAGGGAGAGGGAGAGAGAATCTCAAGTAGACCCCATGCTGAGCGTGGGGCCCAACACGGGGCTTGATCTCACAACCCTGAGATCAGGATCTGAGCCAAAATCAAGAGTCAGACACTTAACTGACTGAGCCACCTGGGCACCCTTGGAGTTTCTGGATTTTCATACAACAGCTGAAAGGAATATATAAGTCCTAAGCTTCTACAAAGTATAATTAATCTTTTTTTTGAAATGTGGTTCAGGATAGCACTTCCACCTAAGGATCTAGGAAGGTGGCATGGGGTACCACACAGTCTTTATAATATTTACAGAGCCAACTGATAAAAAGATAGATAATAACAAGTGTTAGTGAGAATGTAGAGAAACTGTAACTCTTGTACTTTGCTGATGGGAACGTAAAAGGGTGCAGCTGCTCTGTAAAACATGCGACACTTTATTAAAATGCTAAACACAGAATTATAACAGTCATAAACTCAACAATTTCACTCCTAGTTATCTACCCAAGAGAAACGAAAGCTTAGGTGCACACAAAGACTGTATATGGATGTTCATAGGAACATTAGCCATAATATCCAAAAAGTGGAAACAAATGTTCATCAACTGGTGAACAGATAAATAAAATGTGGAATATCTATACTATTTCAGCAAATAAAAAGCAATCCAATACTGATAGATACTTCAATATGAATGAGTCTCTTGGGACGCCTGGGTGGCTCAGTCGTTAAGCGTCTGCCTTCGGCTCAGGTCATGATCCCAGAGTCCTGGGATCGAGCCCCGCATCGGGCTCCCTGCTCAGCGGGAAGCCTGCTTCTCCCTCTCCCTCTCCCCCTGCTTGTGTTCCCTCTCTCGCTGTGTCTCTCTCTGTCAAATAAATAAATAAAATCTTTAAAAAAAAATATGAATGAGTCTCAAAAACATCATGTTAAATGAAAGAAGCCAAATACGAAACACCACATATTGTATGATTCCATTTATATGAAATACTCAGCATAGGCAAATCTATAGAGATAGGAAGTGGATGAGTGGTTGCCTGGGACTGCAGAGTAGCAGAGTAGGGTGCTGACTGCAAAGACACAGGAGGGATTTTAGGGTGATTTTTTAGTATAGATGCTGCCGAAGCCAGCACACATGAGTATTTGTGTGTGTGTGTGTGTGTGTGTGTGTGTGGTGATAGAAATACTCAAAAATTTTTATTGCGGTAATGGTTGTATAACTCTGTAAATTTACTAAGAATTATTGAATTGTATGCTTTTTAAAATTGAAGTATAATTAACATACAAGGTTAATTGGTTTCAGGTGTACAACATATAAATTATATGCTTTGAAAAGGCCAGTGGAAGCAGCACATGTATCTTCAACTGGCTCACACGATGGGCTAATTCAGGAGAACCAGGCTAGGGCTAGGGACAAGGTAGGTCCTGGAGATACCAGAGATGTAAACACTTGCTCTCTGTTTGCGAAGGGCTCATATCTTAGAGGTTGTCAGGAAAATTTCACTGAAAGGATTTTTTTTATTCCACATAGTGAATTGGATAAGTTAAGCAGAACATTTGAAATTTCGTGACTTTCAAGGTTTAACACATATTCTAGTGATATTTATTCTCCTATTTGAAGGGTTCATGACTTTTTACTTCTCATGTGTTCATCTTCATAGGATGACTGCCTTCAAATCTGATAACTTTACCTCAAATGGTGTCTTCTGTTTTCTGATAACCACACTCTTGAAATATACTCTTAAATGAATTTGTTCTTGTCATCAGCTCAGTGGTTTCTTCAGTCTACAAAAAGAATGAGATAGGTTTGACCAGATGTCCCAGAACATCTTCTAGCTGTAGGCTTCCACGAATCTAAGTGTGTTTTTCATTTGCTGTGTAGCCTGGGAAAATCTAGAATTTGAGGATTATTTGTTGGGGAAATTAAGTGGTTAAAAAAAGCTCAGGGATGAGAAAAGGGAAGCCAGGAGAGTGGCAGCAAGCAATGGGAAGAGAAACACCAAGAGTCGATGATGTTGGACTTTTGTATGGAGAATAAACATGTACAATTTAAGAGGGTATATAGGAGAGTGAGCCAAGCATGTAGTGTTCAGAATGTATTCCTAAAGTCTGTGAGGGCCGTAAGACCAAACCACACTGCAAGAACAGATATTACTAACCATTCATTCATCTATTTTCTTCACATGTTCACCAACCAATATGTTTTGATCCCCCCCTACTGCCAGGAGTAAGGATGCTCCTAAGGGCCCTGACTTGGCTTCTGTTCTGCCTGTATTTCAAGCGTAGGGGCCATCTCAGTATCTTATAAAATATACTTATGAAAATATCTTCTTTTCATTTTTTTTATTTCAAAGAGTCTATATGTTCTTGAACATTATGAAAAAAATTAAGATGAGGTCTAAAATTAGCTTCTCATGCCTGTAATAAACATTTCCAGAAGGTACTACCTTCCCATGTTTCTTGAGCACTTTGTTTCCCTTACTTAATATTACACACTACCTTCCAAGTTCACATATATAGCTACAATATACAACTTTAGACTTAAATATGAGAAAAACTTTAAATGACCATAACTGATTCAGTCATCCAATATGAATACCAATAACAAAATTAAAAAATGATCAAAGAATTCCCTCCAAAAGAATCCCCTAGCCTCAGATAGCTTTGTGGGTAAGACTTTCAAACTTCAAAAAGCACATGATTCTCATCTTTTATAAACTGCTTCAAAGATTTAAAAAAAAAACAAAAACATGGAAACTTATCTAATTAATTATTAAAAAACTAAAACTACATTGGTAACAACATTTAAAACAATAGCAACAACTATAAATCAAAGTTACATATCAATATAAATGCAAAAATTTGGGGTAAAACACCTACAAATTAAACTTTAAAATGTATTTAGAGAATTCCCACCATGTCCAAGTAGGATTTCTCCAAGAAATGGGAAGATTTTTTAAAATTAAGAGATATACTAATATTAACATTTGTACAGACTAAAATAGCCACAAATTCCTTGACATTCCACCTATTGAGAGGAAGGGTCTTATTTGGCCTCGTCTTGAATCTAGGATGATCTGTGACTGCTTTGACCAGTTTAGAATGGTGGAAGTAATATTATGCCAGTTCTGAGTCTAGCCTTAGAGAGGTCCAGCCGCTCTCATTTTGGTTTCTTGGAGCCCTGAGCCACCTGTGAGAAGTTGGGCCACCCTGCTACAGAGTCCACATAGAGAGGCTCTGAGGCTACATGGAGAAGGACCAGAACCCAGCTAAGCACCCTTCCAGCTATCCCCACCGATATGCCAAGCAGATGAGTAAAGCCATCTTGGACCCAGCAAACAACCCCAGGCACCAGCTCCAGACCATCAAATGACCCCACTCAACATCAAATGGGAAGAAGAGTCATCTGGCTGAGTCCTGCTTAAATTCCTAACCCACAGGGCACCTGGGTGGCTCAGTTGGTTAAGCTGGGCGTGGAGCCTGCTTAAGATTCTCTCTCTCCCTCTGTCCCTCCCCACACTCACTCACTCTCTCTCAAAAAAAAAAAAACAAAAAACTTCCTAACCCACAAAATCACAAGATATAATAACATGGTTGTTGTTTCATTTTGGGTAGTTTGTTAAACAATTGGATAAACAATAGATAACTTAAACAATGGCACAACAGCATGTGAACTGACAATTCACATAAAAAAGAAAATACCTAATTTATATACACAAATCTTTAAGCTTACAAGCACAGCATAGGGGAACCCACATTACTCTACTGTTTTTGGGTGCAGAGTTCATGTGATCTTTTTGAAATGTAATTTGGCAATATGCATTCAAATATAAAATTTGCAGACTCTTGATCTAGAAATTTCACTTCTAGGCATTCTTTCTAAGGAAATAACCCATTAAGGGCACAATGATCTATGTATAAAGATATTTTCTGTAGAGTTATATATAACAGAGAAAAATTGTTAACAGTCTAAATGCTCATCAGCATAGGACTGGTTAAATAAAATACACACATCCCTCCAATGACATTGTATGCAGGTACCAAAAGGGATGCCTGGACGATATAAACCAAAATGGTTATGTTTATCTCTAAGGCCTAGAATTATGGGAGACTTTCACTTTCTGCTTTATACCCTGCCCCATTATATATTAGTTTTATTTAAAAAAATAAAAGTTACAATATTTGAAAGGAGGATTCTATATAGTTCGGCCTAATTGGAGTTCTGTCCTGGGGCTTGGGACCCATTCTCAGAGTCACAAAAACTCTCCAGTTGCCAGGCTTGTCCTCTGTGTATATATGGTATTTCCTCTTAGGATCAAGCAGGGACTGGTTTGGCAGAGAGTAGGATTCAAGTGTTTAGCATCTGATATCCTAGCCATCTGCCTCTCAATTTATAAATATCTATTGGCACCCAAGGAGATAACTATGTATGTATACATGCCACCTACAGTTTGAATTTGTAAACAGAATAATTTCATACCTCTCAGGCATCCCTAGAATTAACAACTTAACGTGAAGACCTTTCTCTACCTAAATTCTGAATCTGTATCTGTATCATATCTTTAACCAATGTCTTCATTATCCTACTTCTAGCTCCTTGATTGGGTTTCTTTTAGGGACCAGTTCCCCTGTCACTTACCTCTAAGTTGCATGTGTTTCTTTGTGTTATTCACAAAGTTGAACACAAGCAGCCCGAGGCACTGTCATACTCAGACCAGCGGTCTCTGGGCTTCCAAGGCCTCCAAACATTTCAAAGTTCCTCTCCAAATCTTGCTTAAACCTACTCCAGGAGCGCCTGGGTGACTCGGATGGTTAAGCATCTGCCTTTGGCTCAGGTCATGATCTCCAGGTCCTGGGATCATGCCCCATATCAAGCCCCACGTTGAGCTCCCAGCTCAGCAGGGAGTCTGCTTCTCCCTCTCCCTCTGCCTCTCGCCCTGCTTGTGCTCTGTCTCTCTCTCTCTCAAATGAATAAATAAAATCTTAAAAAAAAAAAAAACCCTACTCCAGTTATCTAGAGAACTGGACAATCCTTTCTTACTGGGACTGACTTTGACTTGAACATGTAGCCATGGTAACAACTGAGCGTTGGTGATAATAAGAAGCCTTATTTGGAAGAGAACTCTTTTATTGTCAAAGCAGCTGTGTGTGTGTGCCTTCTTATCTGTCTGAATCAATTATTCATTCCATTATTAAACAGAGCTTCTTCTTAAACTGTATCAGAAGCAGGCTGATACATATTTAAAAGAGACAAGGAATCGCTCTTTCTCTCTCTCCAAAAATAAATAAATAAAATTTAAAAAAAAAAAGGGGGGCACCTGGGTGGCTCAGTTTGTTAAACCTCTGCCTTTGGCTCAGGTCATGAGCCCAGGGTCCTGGGGTAGAGTCCAGCATTGGGTCCCCTGCTCAGCAGGGAGTCTGCTTCTCCCTCTGCCCCTCCCTCTACCCCTCCCCCTACTTGTGCTCCGTCTCTCTCCCTCTCTCGGGGGAAAAAAAAAAGAATAAATAAAATTTTAAAAGAGACGTGGAATATTCAGAATGGAGGGAAAGCAATCCAGGTGAAGTTGGAAGCATTGAAGAGTGGATGGGAGACCAGCAGGATGGTAATGGCACTTCTTCTGGAGGAGACAGTGATGGATAAGGAGCCCACTGTTTGATTTTAAGAAGTTACCAGTCAAGAGCTATTTTCTTTTCTTCATAAAAGTAGAAATATCTTAATTTTTCTTGAATACATGTTTACTGCTAAAATTCATGTAATACAAAGGAATTTACAGCGGCCTCATACCTCCTGTTTATAATCCCATACCCTAGAAATAAACACTGTTACCAGTTTATTCTATGCACTTACAGATATTTTATTCATATATTGTTGACACACACATTTGTGATATGTATGTATGTGTGCATGTGTATATATATTTAATTTTTAAATACAAATGGGGTCTATATCAGTTAGGATTAGATTTGGCTACATATAACAGAGAATCCTAAAAATACAATGTGAACAAAATAAATGGTCACTTCTCTCTCACAAGAAAAAAGAAAAAAACAAAAACAGGAGGTAGGTAGTCCAGGGCTGATATGGTGGCCCCATAGTCATCAGGAAGCTGGCACCTTCCATTTTCTCATTCTATAATCCCTATAGTATGGTTCTTGTCTTCATGGTACAAGATGGCCCAAACCTCAACCATTACATTCCAAGCAGCAGATTGTAAAATGTGAGGAATAAGGACAAAACTGTCTTTTTAAAGGAAACTTCTGATTACACCTCGTTGACCAGAACTTAGTCATATAGCCACATCTTTGCAAGGGAGACAGGGAATCTAATCTTTTAGCTGAGTGACATTGTGCCTAGCCAAACAAAAGGGTCCCTTGATTGGAAGAAGTGGAAGGTTATTTGGCAGGGAACTGACATTCTCTCCCAATGTCATACTAGTCTTAGTGTTCTGTAACCTGCCTTTTCTGCTTAATATATTTTTAATAGCTGAATAGTATTCTATTACATAACTATTACATGACTATTCTATGCTGTAACTGGTTTAAATCCTTATCAATGGGTATCTCAGTTGTTTTATTTCTCCCCGCTCCCCAACAAAGATATTTTCTACTCCTTGTATGTGAAAAACATAGAAGACAATTTCCACGGTACCATTAACTTCTGGGCTCGCACCTCTCTCAACATTTCTAATTTTGTGCTCAATTCAACGCAATGTGCACTTACGAGAAGCCGCTTTCCTTTCCTGTACTTTATATACAATGCTCCTTGGGGCTCTGACCAGAGCCCCTTCTTATCAATTCTTATGGCTTCACATCTCATCCCTCTGTGAGTGGGTCCTAAATCTTTAGCCCACTTGTAGGAATTTGTCCTACAGATATGCTTTCAAATGTCAAAAGATATACATTCATGAATTCTCATTACACCATTATTGGTAGTAACAGCAAAAACAACCACAAAGGCAGAAAAAAAAATCCTGGTTTTCATTAGATAAGTCAAATAAATTCTGCTACTTTTATGTAATGGGATACAATGCAACCGTTAAAACCCATTGATCTATGTGTACTACTATGGAAAGCTATCCAAGACATATTACTGGGTGTAAAAATAAGATGCAAAGCAATATGCATAACATTATCACATCTGTGTTAAAAAATAAACAAAAAAAGTATACAAACATATTCTGTAAAACTTGACCTTCATATTGTAAGTAGAGTCTAAAAAACTCAGTGGCCCAAGAAAGGAGTTTCCTTTACTGTGAGGTTAATGAAATGACCCCCACCGGGAGTTAAGGTGTTTGAAAACCCAAATCCTACCTAGTCCTAACTGCAGTTTGGTGCTACCTGGGGCCAGTAACCCACTCCAGTTTAAATATTCTTGGGTGGGGGCACCTGGGTGGCTCAGATGGTTAAGCGTCTGCCTTCAGCTCAGGGCATGATCTCAGGGTCCTGGGATCGAGCCCCATATCAGGCTCCTGGCTCAGCGAGGAGTTTGCTTCTCCCTCTCCCTCTGCCTCTCTCCCCTGCTCATATTCCCTCTCTCTCTATCTCTCTCTCTGTCACATGAATAAAAAAAAAAATTAAAAAAAAATATATTCTTGGGTGCAGTTTCTGGAACAGCAGTAGTGCTTCCAGAAATCCTGTGATTAATTGGCTACATTTACCTAGGGAGACTGGGCCCAGAAAATAATGAGGATATGGAAACCCATATTTTTGCCTCCCCATTTCCTGAGATAGGGCAGCCTGTTGATTTCCTTTCCCTCCCACCCACCATATCTCACTTCTCTGCCCTAAAGCCTGGGCTGAGATAGAACAAGAGCTAAATTCATTGTGTCAGAATCTCAGCTCCCCCGGGGCCGCTCTGCCAGTTACATTGCATATGCTTACATTTAGGACAAGTTATGCTGTTTTCTTTACATTAGTATGTCTTTTTTTTTTTTTTTTTTTAAGATTTTATTTATTTATTTGAAGAGAGACACACAGTGAGAGAGGGAACACAAGCAGGGAGAGTGGCAGAGGGAGAAGCAGGCTTTCCGCTGAGCAGGGAGCTCAATGCCAGGCTCGATCACGACCTGAGCCATAGGCAGACGCTTAACGACTGAGCCACCCGGGCACCCCTAGTATGTCTTTTTAAAAGTAAAATTAGTAGACCTGGAAGGAACTGCTGAACTGGAAGGAACAGTGGTTATGAACAGATAAGCTATGGTTGAAACCACTTGATTAATAGTATTTATTTTTAAAAGATTTTATTTATTTATTTGCGAGAGAGAGAGAGAAAGAGAGAGGCAGAGGGAGAGGGAGAGGGAGAAGCAGACTTCCTGCTGAGCAGGGAGCCAGATGCGGGCCTCCATTACAGGACCCTGAGATCATGACCTAAGCTGAAGGCAGATGCTTAATCAACTGAGCCACCCAGGCGCCCCTGATTAATAGTATTTAAAACACACATGCACTCACACACAGGATGCATATCAAACTGCTCATGCTGGAGGCAGGGTCGCCCCAAGGGGGCAATGAAGAGATTGACAAAAAGCTTCCCCACAGTCCTAATTGTAAAATCTCCAGCTTCTCTGATGACAAGTGACACAGAAAGGACATCAACTGACCTTACCAAAAAGCTAAAGGGAGCATTTGTTGATTCAAAAACCCTCATCCAAAGATGATACAGGTCCCCAAACTTGCCACTTAACATCTCCACTTACCACCAGACATCAAGAACCAGAATGATTTGGGGGGAATTAGGAGTCTTTTTTTTTTAAGATTTTATTTATTTGACAGAGAGAGAGAGTGCACAAGCAGGGGGAGCAGCAGAGGGAGAGGGAGAAGCAGGCTCTCTGCTGAGCAGGGAGCCCAACTCGGGGCTCGATCCCAGGACCCTGGGATCATGACCTGATCTGAAGGCAGACGCTTCACCGACTGAGCCACCCAGGCGCCCCGGGAATTAGGAGTCTTAACATGATTCCTGCATATCGAAAAGACAGAAAGCTGGCAATGGAACGTGTGGAAGGCAACCCAGTGGACCATAGTGAGGTCACCTTCATACCACCACTTCAGGGTGACACAAACAGGCTGCCCACTCTGTTTCTGCGGTTACCAGGCCATAGTAACTGTGTGGGTGATAGAATGTATGAGTAGCAGAGTATATTGCAATGACTCAATGATCACAGACAGGAGATACGGTGTATAACTCAAATGTCTATTGAAAATTGGAATCCATGGTTGAGTGACCTTGTGTCTTAAGCCTTTTTTTCTCATTTCTTATATTTGAAGAAATAATATTCCCACTTTTTCTCAATTCCTTTTCTTCTTGTTCTATTGCATTTAACAATTATAGTAAGAATTGCTTTTCTTTTTCCTCGTTTCCCTTAGGAGATTAACAATAGGTGTTTAAATCAAAAGACATACAGATCACTTTCTAAAGATCATGTGTTAGCATAGTTAATCATGGAAATACTCTTTAGGCAAAGCAGTTACTTACTTGTTTTTAAAGGTGACTAGTATATATATACATATACTAGTATATATATACATACATATACATTATGTACATATACATAATATGTACATAATATGTACATAATGTATATGTATGTATATATATGTCATACAAAGGGGAATTCATAGTGGGGATTCATAGAGAATCCTTATGGGGATTCTTCTGTTATTCTCAGCAATCTTATTTCTCAGAATTTTTCTTCATTGCAAAATTCTATTTAAAATATATTGTCCATTAGAATGGCATTATTAATCCATAAATAGAACTTATTCTCTCTAAATCACTCATGGGTTACAAATATTCACATATAAGCTAAGTCACGTTTTATTTCTATATAGGGGAATAAATGATTTTTTAAATTCGCTTATTCAACTCAATGTAAAGATGTATCAAAAACTACACTGGCTTTATGATATGTAAATTGGAGCACTTTCAGATTATTCTTCAAATATCTTGGGATGGTTAATTGATGTATGCCTAATGCAAGTAATTTCTATTTTAAATTTACATGTGACAACTTTTTTATGCTTAGTCATACATAAGAAACATGTTATTAATAACAGCAACAGCAATAAAAAAACACCTGAATTGTATTGAGATTAAAAACTGAAGCTGTTTTTCAAGTGAAAAAAATTATTGAATAGAAAACATTATCCCAAACGATTCAAAGTCACTACATAGCATCAATAAAACTCAACATGATTCGACTGTTCATACACAAGTCTCCAAACACTGTCAGATGTTTCATTTCTCCTTATTCCCACCAATAATTTAAAAAAATCAATGTCAATACCCAAAGCTAAACAAAACAAAATAAAATCAAAACCATCAAAGCACAAGAAAAAAGAAGGGCTTGTATTCTGGAGAGAGGGAGGATAGAAACAAAATACAGGTAACAACAGACTAACAAAGAAAACTTAACTGTATATCTTTAATACCGTGAATACAGTTACTATTTAATGACAACCTGAAATAGCAAAAACATGGGAGTCAAACAATAGAATCTTTCCTGTCAAGCAAAAGGAAGTAAACACAGGAAACCTCTTCCCTCTGGACAATATAGATACTAAAACAGCTGTTAGTCAGGATGTGGAGAAAGGAGGGGGGTAGACAGGTGGTTTGGATCTACACATGTGCCCCTAACTCTCCTGAATTCTGATACTTCACTCCCACTCCCAACAACCCTTCCTTTATGTAGACTCTCCAAGGGAGAGCTACCACTACTCATGGAAATGAACCAAATCCTCTAAGTATACTGGAACAGAAAAAAAGAGAGTTTCTCATCACTCTTCCAGAGCATCTGTACATAAAAATATCTACTTCCTTTCTTACAGGAAAAAAGAAATGAAAAGAAAAAATAAATTCACTAGGAAGCAAAGTATACAAAGACCAATATATATCTTTGAAATTTGTAATTAACAATTGATTTTTGTTCTTGTAGATCCCATTAATCTAAATAATTTGGCAAAGAATCTAGGACATAGTAGCCACTCAGTAAATATTTGCTGAGTACATGAATAAATAAAAATATATCACATAGCCAATATTCCTAAACTGAGGACAGCAAGGTTATTGTTTCTTCTCCACTGAATTAAGTACAGCTCCTGCCATAGCAATTCTTGTTTGCATTCAGTACACTTGAGAACATTAGGAACTAAAGTTCTTATATTAAAAAGAAATCAAATCTGTACACAAAGCAAACATATACTGTGCACCTACAATGTATAAGGCTCTGCACTTCATGCTTCCTCCTCTCCCACTTTGCCTGCTTGTGATCCCTCTCTCACTGTGTCTCTCTCTGTCAAATAAATAAATAAAATCTTAAAAAAAAAAAAAAGAAGTGTAAAACAAGGCCCTGCCCTCAAGGTACAAGTCTATTTCTCCCTCCTGCTCCAGGTGATGTGAAACACTGGCAAAATCAGTGAGGCAGCTAAGCCCATAGCAAATGCCCTTCCTGTGAAAACATCCTTGGCTGTCTGGCTGTCTCACAGGGGGCCATGACCCCAACCACAGGCGAGAGCAGGAACATCTGAAGGAGCACAAAGTCAGATGCGGTACCAAGAGAGCCAAATGGAAGGGACAAATGTAAGCAATAGCGCTTCCTGCCCTGCCCTGCCCTGAGTTAAAGGTTTATCATCCTCTGGCCTTCAAGAGATCCCCTGTTTCGTCAGCCATCCATAGAGGTGACTGAAATGTCATACCAGTTCTGAAAGGGTAACATAGTTTTTTTAAAAAAGTGATTCTCCTTGCAAATACTACTGACTAGTAATCCACTATGTGTTTATAGCAATTTGTTCATTCATTTGCCAATTGATAAATGTTTCTAATTTTTGACAATTATGAAAAAAGTCATTATAAACATTTGTGAACAGGTTTCTGTGTGGCTATATATCTTATTTTCTCTTGGGTAAATATCTAGAAGTGGGGTTGCTGGTCACATGTGTAAGTGTATGTTTAACTTTTTAATAAGTGCCAGACTCTTTTCTTTTTTTACCTCTCCACCCCTATAACTGTCAAACTGTTTTCTGAAGTATCTATACATTCTGCATTCCCACCAGTGATGCATGTGAGTTCCAATTTCCCTGTATCCTCACTAGCACTTTGTGTTATCAGTTGCTTTTAAATTTTTTTTATTTGATGGGTAGTGGTGTGTTGTAGTGGTTTTCATTCGTTTTCATTCATTCATTCATATCTCCCTGATAACTAATGATGTTGAGCATCTTCTCATATGATAAGTGGAAGAGGTGGTTTGGAACCACAATATTTGCCATTTGTCTTGAATATTTGTTTACAATATTTGACAGTTTGCTGGACAAATTAAAATTATATTTAGTGATAGTTTGAGACCCAACATGATGTTAGGCCTTTTTTCTCTACAAAATACCTAAGTACTTTAGCAGTCTGGGACCAAGTTTTGAGGTTTTTCTGCAGGCTGGAATAAAATCTAGACCCCAAACCCCATGCTTCCAGGTTGTAGCCTTTGAGTGTCTCAAGAGGAAGAGATACTACATTAGGGCCTCTCTGTCTTTGAGGGGGATGAATGCCAATCCCGAAACCTTTATGCAACTGAGTCCTCAAAACCTTAGCTCTGTGTCTCAGCTGCTTTCAGTGAGTTGCCAAAAAGCCCCAGAACCAAATTTCAGCCCTTGGGTTCCAGGATATAGTGTGGGTCATTTCCCAAGATTTCAGTGAAGCTCTGCCTTTCAGTTTCCTTTTAACTATCAGTAAATCCTCCTTTGGTTCACCTTTTTGAACTCTAATCATTTCCTTGTTCTAATTTCTTACTATCTCATTAGGTCTCCAATGCATGCAAGAATGTGTGTGTGGGTGTGTGTTTGTTTTTTCAATTGTCTTGAATGGGAGGTACAGTTGGAATCCTCTCATTTATCAGTCCTTGAATCTGAAATATGGACTAATATTCTAGGGGGGAGACCAAAAATAAACAAATAAACAAGTGAATAGATAGATATTATGTCAGGTGGTGAAAAGTGCTATAGAGGAAAAATAAGGAAGAATAAAGGAGGATATAGGAATGCCAGGGATGAGAGAAAGAGTTGTCAAAAAAGATCTTTCCAAAATGATAACATTTGGGCAAATAACTCTGAAAAGTGAGAAGTAGTTGTTCTAGGAAATTTTGGGTGTAGCTGGAACAGAGTGTGTACAAGGAGAACAGGGGGCAAGATATTAAAAATGTGGAGTCAGAGAGGTAGCTGAAGGTAAGGTCAGGTAGGGCCTTGCAGGTCATACTGTTTTCAGATTTTACTCTGAATGAGGAGTAATTAAATGTTTTGAGCAAAAGGGTGACTTATTCTTACTTGCAATTTAAACAGATCCTTCTGGCCTCTATGTTGAGAAGAGACTGTGGTGGGGAACGGATGGGAAAAGGGGGAGGAAGAAATGGTCCCATTAGGAAGTTATTGAAATAATTCAGGTGAGGGGGTGAAGTATGATAAAAACTTGGACCAAGAAAATAGCAATGGAGGTGGTGAAAAGTGTTGAGATGTTTTATATACAGTATTTTGCAGCTAAAACTAACAGGATTTACTGATGGACATAGGGTACAGAGGAAGACACGAAATAAGGTATTTGCCTGGGCAACTGGAAAGACAGAGATTACATTTCCTGAGATGTAGAAGACTGTTCAGAAGAGGTTTGTCAGTGGAGCAATTGAGGATGTTGATGTAGAATTAGGGGTTTGATTTGGGACAGGTTAAGTTTGAGATCCCTATTAGATATTTGAGTGAAAGTGTGAGTAGATGGTTGGCCATGAGCTTGTAATTTAGGAAAGAGGTCTGGGCTAGAAATGTAAATTTGGGAATTGTGGGTATATAGATGCTTTCAGAGCTAAGAGACTGGGGATGGCGTTACCTACAGAGCAAATAAAGACAAACAATTAAAACATTTTTAGGCTAAACCCTGAAGTGTCTTAACACTCAGCAGTCAGTAGATAAAGAGGACCTGACCAGCCAGTGGAATAGAAGGAAAACCAAGAGAAACTGATGTCTCAAGCCAAATGAAGGTTTTAAGAAGGAAGCATGATCAATAGTTCTGAGAGGTACAAATAAAGCCATGGATTAAACAGTGTTCAGGTCACTGATGACCTGGACAGGGGCTGTTTCAGTAAACGAGATTGATAAAAGGAAAATGATTCTTCTTTTTCTTTAAAAATAGATTTTATCAAGTTTAACACAGGAGATGATGCTTATTGTACCAACATGAGATTTACTAATTTTCCTCTGAGGCAGTTAATGTGAATTACATTGATAAGCCAATTGCTCAAAGAGGTTTTAGTTATTCTGAATAATCTCATCATTACTTAAATTAGGGCCTTTAATACTCTCGAAAGACATACCTTTACTTAAGAAGGAAAGGGCAAATTTTAGAAAAGTAAATCCAAACAATAAATGGCATTGGCATTAGAATGACATTTGTTCTTTGAGCAAAACCCAAGGAAAACAATTCTAGTAGGATCCTCTGGGCAGCAGCAAATAACAGCCTTGCAAGCTGTCATCTCGACAGATAGAAGTGCTTCCCCATCCCTGCCGTGAAAAACGCTCAGTGGTCTGTCCCTTTATTTATCTGAAATATTATTTCTTTGACCTCAGAAATAGCTTTGTCTACTCTATTTCTGAATTGTTTTTTATTTTGCATATTCTCAAATTTCTCTTATTTATCTAATATTCTCATATTTTGTGAAATGGGAGCAGGTGGGTATTACATATTTTTTGAGCTCTTATAAAAAGCAAAAGAAACATTTAGAATCTTAAAAGAACACAAACAAGCTTTCATGTCCACAATTTCTCAAACATTTTCTTGAATAAGAAAATATTAATAATAAAACCTTGAGTACTACAATTATTTCTAAATTCTGTATATCACTATAATTAGTTCTTCCAAACTTTGGTTTAAACATAACTTTCTTTTCCCCACAGAATGTGTTTATTCTCTAAATTTCCACACAGAATAAGAAATTAAATTTTCCGGGCACCTGGGTGGCTCAGTTGGTTAAGCGACTGCCTTCGGCTCAGGTCATGATCCTGGAGTCCTGGGATCGAGTCCCGCATCAGGCTCCCTGCTCAGCGGGGAGCCTGCTTCTCCCTCTGACCCTCCCCCCTCTCATGTGCTCTCTCTCTCTCTCAAATAAATAAATAAAATCTTTCAAAAAAAAAGAAATTAAATTTTCCTTCATCAGAAATAGTTCCCGTCTTTCAATTAAAATTTTGTTTCAATAAAATATTAGATATGCTTAAGCTACTTAAAATATTTAAAATTGGGGGCGCCTGGGTGGCTCAGTTGGTTAAGCGACTGCCTTCGGCTCAGGTCATGATCCTGGAGTCCTGGGATCGAGTCCCACATCAGGCTCTCTGCTCGGCGGGGAGTCTGCTTCTCCCTCTCCCCCTCCCCCTGCTTGTGTTCCCTCTCTCGCTATGTCTCTCTCTGTCAAATAAATAAATAAAATCTTTAAAAAAAATATTTAAAATTGGGAATGGTTCCTTTTTAAGCTCATTTTGATACCTTTATGGACACAGGAAACCTTTTGGTTTGAAGAAAAATAAGGCAAACTAATTGCATGGTTACAATATAACGGTGTTTAAGAATGATAATGTTGGAGACCATCACACTTGGGTTTAAATCCCACGTCTTCAACTACCTAGTTTCATAACCTTGAAGTAAGCCACTTAATCTTTCTTAACCTCATTCCTCATCTATAAATGGGGATAATAATACCTGCCTTGCAGGATTATGATGATGATTTTACAAGATAATATATGAAAAGCACTTAACACAGGGCCAAGCCTTGGGTAGGTGCTAAATAAAAAATTACTATTGATCACCATGATCATCATCATTGGAACTGGACAATCTCCAAAGTCAAGTAGCTTAAAACAAAACAAAACAGAAAGCTAGAGTAAGTATGATCATTGCCAAAGGTTAGAATTCGATTTCACCAGGGAGATACCTATATTAAGGCTTTAACAATAAAACACACTAAAGGGGAAAGGTCGGAATGATTCATTTCATTCCTTGTGCTGGATGACAAGGATATACATCCTTGGATATACATCTCAAGGTAGTCTGACAACAACCCCAGAAGGGAGATAGTATATGCCCACCTTATGGATGAGAAAATGGGAACTCAGAGGGGTGAAGTGATTTGGTCAAGACCATACAGCTGTTAACTTGCAGAATCACCACTCAACTCCAATTTGTTTGACTCCAAAGCCCTGTTTCAACTCAACTTCCAAAGTAGAGTCACTTTGGGGACGATTTCAACTGGACCACTCACCCTCATCCAGACTAGATCTAAATTGAAAACATGAGCTTGGGGGTAGCACAGGCCTTACCAACCCTCAACTTTTATTCTCTCTCTTTCTTATCCATAATCTAATCACACCAAAACCCCAGAATTAAGAGAGTTAGTAACAACACCTGCTGCCTGCATATAGCCTAACTCTGCTGGCTCGAATCTGCCAGCTCTTCTCTGCATGGAGTTGGAGTATTTCACTACCCTGGATAGTGCCCTTCCCCGTACTGAGTGAATCTGGTGGAGCCGGAACAGGATTGACTATACCTCCTGTGGTCCTAGGAATGCAGCTATGATAATTACCAGTCAACTTTGGGGTGAAGAAGTTGCCTGACTCAGCAAGGCTGGCATTTCTTCCTACACAATTCTCTCCAGTTCGTTGGCAGTGGTATCCAGGAGAGGCTGGAGAATTCTGATAGCTTGCTGGTTGGATTCCAGGAGAATAGCTCAGATTCTGCTGAAGACTCATCAGAAAGTAGAGAAATACTGACAAAGGAAGTTAATGATAACCCCTTTGGAAACTTTGACTACCTCTACAGATGCCTTCACAACTATTTAAAGCATCACCTCGGAGCTAACTGAGACACCAGAAAATGAAACAAACCCCATGAATGGAAATTAACAATCAGGCTGTGACCCACTTAAGTAGGTGTTATGCTGCTTGCCAAAGGCCTGCCAGAGAGCACACCCTGGGTTAATGGCTTGGTGCCTTCGCTTTCATCCCTTTTAGATGGAAATTACAATTGTCTCCTAATTCCCTTGCAGAACTGTGCCCTCTTCCTTCTTCACCTCCATTCTTGCTAGCTTTTCCTAACTGATTAACTACTTCACAGAACACAACAAGCAAAGAACTAGAAAAGGTGACAGGCTCAAACAATTGTGGATATTGACATGTTGTTATATTTACCATACAATATAGAAGTCACTGAATCTTGAGTGAAGACACGGTGTATTTGTGTAAGCTGTGGGCAATACTTGGCACACTCAGAGTGATTCATAAATGTTCTTTAAAGGCCTTCCAAGCTCAGGACCCAATCAATACCTCTAGTTACACTTCCTTTGCTATTTATTTATTTTTTAAATATATTTATTTTTTTAAAGATTTTATTTATTTATTTGACAGAGAGAGAGATAGCGAGAGCAGGAACACAAGCAGAGAGTGTGGGAGAGGGAGAAGTAGGTTCCCCGCCAAGCAGGGAGCCCGATGTGGGACTCAATCCCAGGACCCTGGGACCATGACCTGAGCCGAAGGCAGACGCTCAACAACTGAGCCACCCAGGAGCCCTTCCTTTGCTATTTAATCTATTCTCTTATCTAGCACTGTCCAATACAAACAAAATGTGAGTGACTTACGTCATTTTAGTTTCTAGCAGCCATCTTTAAGAAATTACAAGAAGATGAAATTAATATTAATAATATATTTTAACCCAATGTATCTAAAATATTATTTTAACATGTAATCAATACAAAAATTTATTAATGACATATAACATTCTTTTTTGGGGGGGTACCAAGGCTTCAGAATCTAGTGTATTTTTTTTAAAGAGTTATTTAAGAGCATGAGCTGGAGAGAGCACGAGCAGGAGGGTCAAAGGGAGAGGAAGAGAGACTCTCAAACAGACTCTGCACCAAACGCAAAGGCTGATGCAGGGCTTGATATCAAGATTCTGAGATCAGGACCTGAGCCGAAACCAAGAGTTGGGGGCTTAACCGACTGCACCACCCAGGCACCCCTGGAATCTAGTATATATTTTACACATACAGCTCTTTTCAATTCTGACTAGCCACATTTCAAGTGTTCATTAGCCTGATGTAGCTAATGGTGACCTCACGGGACAGTACAGCTCCAGTCAAAGAAGTTGGAAGAATAAACAAATAAGGAAGTAGTACAAGTTCTCCAGAGGAAAGGAAACACAGAAGGATTTAAGGCATTCTTGTTGTATAAACTTTGCTCCCCAGGACGGTGTGTTGAGACTCAATAGGAATTAACCCACACCATTTGGTCTAATTTTGAAGGAAGTAGAAGCTGAATGAAGAAGATGTCCAAGTTGTAAAATGTCTTAAAGGCACAGAGCTTTATAAGCTAAGAGTTTTCGGCCAAGAAAAAGACTGTTTAAATAAGCCCGTGAGAATGATGAGAGATGTGAGGATAGGGGAAAGAAGGATCTATTACTTCTGAGATCCTTTCTAACTGGAGGTTTTATGATTCCATATTTTCTATCAACTTTGCAAATGAATACTTTTGAAGTGTTTTACAAATGTTTATTCTTTTTAAATAATTTAACTATTCAATCTAAAATGTTGTCTATGCTACAAATTCAGGGAATGAAAATTTTAAGTGCCAATCCCACCCTAAACAGAGGAACATGGTTCCAAGTTTCTGGGGTTCACATAAAAGAAGGTTCTAACTTATGTGTAGGTACTTTGCATAGTTGCCTAAAACACTGACTTTGGAATCTGAGAGACCCAGGTTCTAGTTCAGCTCTCCTAGTTTACAGGAATGGCAACTTTGGACGAGTCTTGTAAACCCTCTACATATCATCTACATGATGGAAATAATAATATCTATCATCCAAGCTTGGTGAAAGAATTTACTTAGATGATATGCAAAGCTCCCACAAAATTCTTGCTACTTTACAGTTTTGATTATTCAAGTATAGCCATTCCCATCCAGTAAAATCTTTGGAATGGTTTCTTCATGCTGGTGGAAATTTTCCTTATAGCAACAGCCAAATAAGTGGCTTTATAAAATAATACTTCTTCGAACTCCAAAAGGCTCCCTTCCAAAACAGCCACTCAGGAACAAGAGCCACTGAAAAGTGAGTGTTGTCCTCTCAGTTCCCATGGCAGGAACTGGTTTGTGTAGCAGCATCAGACTGAACTGAGAAGAACCAGGGACCAGATACATCCTTTGCCAGGGGGCTCCCAGCAGAGTTCTTGCAGATCATTCTAGCGTACTGTGGCTCAAATTCAATTCTAAGCTCTAGTTGGGTGACTAAAAGCCTAAAGGAGAAAAACAAACAAAACAAAACCCCCAAACAGCCTCAAAGTCCTCTGGCAACAAGAAACTTGTGGCTATCCCTCTACTAGGGCCAAAGGGCCAAGAGAGGCATCTCCAATTTGTAGCTCTCCTACCAAGCAAAAACACGGAAGAGGTTTCCAAATAAACGCACATTCATGAAGAATGAACAAATCACAGCGGGTGTGTGGATGGGAAGCAGCACAAAATTTATCAGCCATCTCTGTTTGATAGCACACATTTAGAAGTCTTGTCAGAAAGTGGTACCTGCTCACAGGACTCACTTTTTTTTAAGTCACAGCTTTACATCATTGGCTTATTCTGCAGACAATATTGCTCATTCCCAAGGATTTGCTTAGCATTTCTTTTTTTTTTTTTAAAGATTATTTTATTTTATTTTTTTATTTATTTATTTGAGAGAGAGAGAATGAGAGGGAGGAGGGTCAGAGGGAGAAGCAGACTCCCTGCCGAGCAGGGAGCCCGATGCGGGACTCGATCCCGGGACTCCAGGATCATGACCTGAGCCGAAGGCAGTCGCTCAACCGACTGAGCCACCCAGGCGCCCTTGCTTAGCATTTCTAAAATATCACACTGACTAGAGTACTTTGATAAGCTCCATTGTTCAGGGTCTTGGATCCTTGACTGATAGGCCCCACCCAAGGAAATGGTGCATAAAATAGATAACTTCAAGGTCGAGAGCCTGGTTTTGAGCCAGACAGACTGACCGTTAGAACTTTGGACCTACTCATTACTAGTTTGTGATCTTGACAAATTACTTTAGTCTCTAAGCCTCAGTTTCTTCTTCTATAAACTATGAATAAAAAGATATCTACTTCATTAGGATTGTTACTAGGATCAAATAAAAAGTCTATAAAGTGCTTAGCATAGTGCCTGGCATGTGGTAATATTTCAATAAATGTTGGCCGTTTTCCTACACAAGACTGATGAGAATGTGTCTTAGCAGTTTCCAAAAACTGAAACTAGAAAATTGCCAAATGATAGCAATCTATGCCATCCCAACAATTTATACAACAGAGTAGGATTGCAGCAAGACCATTTACCTGGCTCCACACAAAGCTCCTCAAGAAGAAAAACACCTCTGACTAAAGAACAGCCTGTTAGAGCTAGAAGAGCCCTTCGAGACCACTTTTCTTTTCTTTTCCAAATAAACGAAACCTCTGAGGGGTAAAGTAACTTGTCCCACGTGAAGAGCTAGTTAGAGGCAGGGCCCAAGTTCAAATCCAGATTTCTCGACACTTAAGTCTATGATCCGATGTGTTCAAATGCTTTTGTGGTTAAAACAACTCTTGAAATGGCAAGACATGACTGATCATAGGGAAAATCTCCTGTATTTCTCATTCATGCCATTAGCCACTCATTTGAGACTCCATGATTGTATTCTAAGATGCTCTCTCAACAGCAAACAGAGAGCAAATGACTACATGAAGCTGCAGCCCTGAGAGCCATCACCACCATCAGGGCAGATTTGCCTAAACTCATTTGAGAATAAGGTACAACGTGTGAAACACTTCATCAAATGCCCATGACCATTCATGCCAAAGAACTGGGAGAAATCATAGAATTCTATCCTCTCACCTGTAACCCAAGAGGTATTTATGGCAGGTGAAGAAGGTTGTGCCAGAGAGTCTCTACAATGATACCCAATAATCCCCACTTCCTGGTATTCCCACCCTGTAGTAATCTCATGCCTTAGAGCGTGGACTGAATTTATTGACTTGCTTCTAACAAACAGACTATGGCAGAAGTGATAGGATGTCAATCCTGACACAAGGCTATAAAAAGATTGCGGCTTCCATCTTGGCCACTCTCTCCCTGGAGGAGCCAACTGCCATGTTGGAGAGGGCCACATGAATAAGCTTGGAAGCAGATATTCTGAGGCCTGATAATAATCATGTTAGTGAATTTGGAAGCAATTTTTCAGCCCCAGTCAAGTCTTGAGATGACTGCAGCCCCAGCTAACAGCTTGACTGCACTTTTGAGAAATTTTGGGCTAATGCTACCAGCTAAGCTTCTCCCAAATTCCTGACCCACAGAAATTGTGAAATAATAAATGCTTACTGTTTTAATCTGCTAAAATTTTGTGGTAATTTGTTAAACAACAATAAATAATGAATACAAAATGCAGACATGTTTGGGATAAAGCACCCCTGAACAGAAGGCTTGATGTAATTGTCCCTCAAAGAGCAAATATCCTTTTTTTAAAAATTCATTTAGCCAACATACAGTACATCATTAGTTTCAGATGCAGTGTTCAATAATTCATCAGTTGTGTATAACAACCAGTGCTTATCACATGCCCTCCTTGATGCCCATCACCCAGCTGCCCCATCTCGCCACCCACCTCCCCTTCCCCAACCCTCAGTTTATTTCCCAGGGTCAAGAGTCTCTCACAGTTTGTCTCCCTCTTTGATTTCTTCCCATTCAGTTTTCCCTCACTTCCCCTATGATCTTCTGCACTATTTCTTATATATGAGTGAAGCCATATGTGAGTGAAACCATATGATAATTGTCTTTCTCTGATTGACTTATTTTGCTCAGCATAATACCCTCCAGTTCCATCCATGTCTGTGTAAATTGTAAGTATTCATCTTTTCTGATGGCTGAGTAATATTCCATTGTATATATATACACCACATCTTTTTTTTTTAAGATTTTATTTATTTATTTGAGAGAGAGAGAGAGTGAGAGAGAGCATGAGAGGGGGGAGGGTCAGAGGGAGAAGCAGACTCCCTGCCAAGCAGGGAGCCCGATGCGGGACTCGATCCTGGGACTCCAGGATCATGACCTGAGCCGAAGGCAGTCACTTAACCACTGAGCCACCCAGGTGCCCATTATACCACATCTTCTTTATCCGTTCATCTGTCGATGGACATCTTGGCTCTAAAAATATGGAACGCTTCATGAATTTGCATGTCATCCTTGCACAGGGGCCATGTTATCGTTCCAATTTTAGTATATGTGCTGCTGAAGCGAGCACAAAAAGCAAGTATCTTTATTCTCATCACAGACAGTCCAGAAAAACAGTAACTCATTTTCTGTGAGACCTCTACAAGGCTCTATGAAAATCAGACAGTTATATGTGTGTATATCAGTGCTATTGCCTGGGCTGTGAAAAGTGGGAAAATTTAGTTTATTGCTATCCTCAGTGCCTGGCCCAGGTTGGCCTTCTAGAAATAATCATGAATGAATGAAAGATCATCCTAATGGCGTAAGTATGGATCATCACCAGTATCATGGAGATAATATTTTAAAAATACCTTCCATTATTTCCTTAGTAATTTTTTATTAATCAAGGGGTTATTTCTTTTTTTTTAAAGATGATATTTATTTATTCATGAGAGACAAAGAGAGAGAGAGAGAGGCAGAGGCAGAGGGAGAGGGAGAGGGAGAAGCAGGCTCCCTGCTGAGCAGGGAGCCCTAAACAGGACT
This sequence comes from Mirounga leonina, assembly GCF_011800145.1. Taxonomy (NCBI): domain Eukaryota; kingdom Metazoa; phylum Chordata; class Mammalia; order Carnivora; family Phocidae; genus Mirounga; species Mirounga leonina. The sequence continues at coordinate 37,606,589 of NW_023270433.1, read as the reverse complement.
CGATCCTAGGACCCTGGATCATGACCTGAGCCGAAGGCAGAGGCTTAACCATCTGAGCCACCCAGGCATCCCTATCCAGGGGTTATTTCTTTCCCATGCATCCCAACTGCCTTAAAGATAAGTCAAGAATAGTGCTGTCCTAGGGAAGGAGGAGGTTAGCACCAACTCAAACAAATGTTTTGGGTTTTTTTTGAAAATCAGAAAAAAATTTTATGAAGTAACATTTTATTTTATTTTTTATTGAAGTATAATTTTATTGAAGTGTTATATTAGTTTCTGGTGTACAATATAATGATTCAAACATTCTATACATTTCTCATTGCTTATCAAGATAAGTGTATTCTTAACCCCCTTTATTTCCTTCACCCATCCCCCCACTCACCTCCTCTCTGGCAACCACCAGTATGTTCTCTGCATTTAAGAGTCTGGTTTTTTGTTTGTCTCCTTTTACTTTGTTCATTTGTTTTGTTTCTTCAGTTCCACATATGAGTGAAATGACTGGTATTCGTCTTTCTCTGACTTATTTCACTAAGCTTTATATCCTCTAGTTCCATCCGTTCTGTTGCAAATGGCAAGATTTCATTCTTTTTATGACTGGGTAATATTTCATAGTATATATATACCACATCTTCTATATCAATTCATCTGTGAATGGACACTTGGGTTGTTTCCATATCTTGGTTATTGTAAATAATGCTGCAATAAACATAAATCTTTTTGAATCAGTGTTTTTGTTTTCTTTGGGTTAAAAGCCAGTAGTGAATTGCTGGATCATATGGTAATTCTATTTTTAATTTTTTGAGGCCCTCTATACTGTTTTCCACAGTTACTGCACCAATTTGCATTCCCACCAATAGTGTAGGAGGGTTCCTTTTTCTCCACATCCTTGCCAACACTTGTTGTTTCTTGTGTTTTTTATTTTAGCCATTTTGCGGGTGTGAGGTAATATCTCACTGGTTTCAATTTGCATTTCCCTGATGATTAGTGGTGTTGAGCATCTTCTCATGTGTTTGTTGCCATCTGTATGTCTTCTTGGGAAAAATGTCTGCTTGAGTCCTCTGTCCATTTTTTAATTTTTTAATTGGATTGTTTGTTTGGTGTTGAGTTTGATAAGTTCTTTACATATTTTGGATATTAACTCTTTATAGGATATATCATTTCCAAATATCTTCTCCCATTGAAAAGGTGCCTTTTTGTTTTGTTGATGGTTTCCTTCACTGTGCAAAAGCTTTTTTGTGTGTGTATAGTCCTAATAGTTAATTTTGGTTTTGTTTCCTTTGCCTGAGAAGACATATCTAGAAAATTTTGCTATGGCTGATGTCAAAGAAATTACTGCCTATGTTTTCTTCTAGGAGTTTTATGGTTTTAGGTCTCATATTTAGTCTTTAATACATTTTGAGGCCAAGATGGTATAAGAGGGTGGTGCAGTTTTATTCTTTTGCATGTAGCTGTCCAGATTTCCCAGCACCATTTGTTGAAGAGACTGTCTTTTTCCCATTGTATATTCTTGCCTCCTTTGTCATAGATTAATTGACCATATAAGTGTGGGTTTATTTCTGGGCTCTCTATTCTGTCTATATATATTTTATACCAGCATCATACTGTTTTGATGACTACAGCTTTGTAGTAGATCTTAAAAATGTCTTTTTTTTTTTTTTAATTCCATAGCAGGACAGACTTGAAAACCAGATGTTGCAGAGAGAGAAAAAAAAATTTATAAATTCTAAAATATTCCTTTTTTACATATAAGAAGCAATGCTTACATGTCTAAAAATAGCTTTCCTCCAAGCCATGGGCAGAGTGGACTCAGAAGTGACCCAAGGAAAGTTCCTATAAGACAGGAATAGGAAAAAAAAAAAAAGTATTTTTACCAAAAGAAGAAAAGAATAGCAAGAGGTCAGGTGCTGGGGCCCTGGCTTCCCTCTGCACCTTTGCTTCTGGGTGGTACCTTAAAAGGCTATGCAAAAGAAAACCGTAGAAAGTTTGGGAAAAGGAAAACCAATTTGGGATTTGGAAGCAGAGTACACCATGTGCACATGGGGTTTGACAGCAGCATAGAGGAAGACAAAGGAGAATTACATAAAAGAAGTTATACTTCTTTGCTCTGCTTGGTATCCATTTTGTTCAATTTTAACCCCAATTCGCAAGCAGGTCGGCTTAGGTTTGCCCGGTTTCAGGAGTGCCCTGGAGGCCCAGGCTTAGGTCATTCCGTAGCCTGTGGGAAGAAAGGTGGAATGAGTGTTGTAGCTTTGACTGACTCCCACGTCCCTCTGTCCCTGAGTGACAAGATCCTGCCCAGAATCAGCTGTCCACACAGCATTCGCCAGCAAGTTCTGTCTTTGCTGCTCTTAGAGTAACCCTACTTATTTCCCTTTTGTGGCAGTGTGGTTATAACGTCGGGCTGATAGACCTGGGTGCTCCCCTCCACCCTGCCAGTTGTTAGTTGTCTGACCTGGAGCAACCTTCTCTGAGCCTCAATTTAACAAAATGATAATAACTAGGTAGAATATTTCAGGGCTTACAACATGAAAAGCACTTTATAAAGCATATAATATGCCTTATCTCCTTTAACTCACACTTTCACCATAAGTGAAGTAAAAACTGTTTTTATCTTCATTTTACAGAAAAGAAACCTGCCAAAGTCACACAGCTAATAAGGAGCGGTAGGAATTGAATCTGGGTCTGGCTGACTGCAAAGCCCATGAAGTTAATGGCCATATAGGAGGATCCCTTGATAGGGCAGATGCTCTGAACACCTCAGAGCATAGGGACCCCTTACATGTAATGTGCCTGCTAATCTGTATCATTAGCACTGATCCCTGTGTGGTCAAGGTCACTTTTTTCTGTGTATATACAACTTTTAAACAAGCCCCACGTTTATGCTAACAAAACTATTTGGGTCTGTAACTATGACTTGCCAATTTCCATTAAGCTCCCTTCTGGGGCTGGGGTCATGCCACTGCAAGCTCCCCCTGGATTTGGAGACAGATGCCTGCTGGTGACTGCCTGAGGCAGCGTACTTTAAAGCCAATGACAGCCTGGGTAGGTTCCCACTGCTGAAATTAGCCTGCAGGATCCTTGCAGGCAAAGGTATATTTTAGGACAGCAGTACCAAACAGCATCACAGAATGGCAAGTGATCGGAAAAGAGCCTCGTCCGTGTTTCCTCTAATGTCCAAACAGTTCCCGCTCATGTTTGACCCTATTGCTTGTATAGAGTGAAAGAATGTATTTATTTGTTACATCAACAAATATTCGTGCACATACAATTCAGGACCTGAATGATAATGACTTTCTTTTAATAAATTTTAATTATAATAAAACAAATTCTCTTCTTCATAGGACTGCACCACATTTTAGTTAGCAAACTTATTTATTGCAAATGATTTCATTATCTGCTAAATTCTTCCATGGGAATCATTTAGAGTTCCTGGTAATAATAATGACTGATGATAATGCTTCTTAATGAATTACCATGAGTAAAAGTATGACTCAATAGCCCAGTATGGAAAGAACTTTCTGATCTAGATCAGGAATATTCAAGACAGAAAAAAACTTAGATGTTTTATGCTACACCACCACCTGCCCCGCGGGCATAATTTACAAATCAGGAAGCAGGCTCAGAGACTCTAGATCATTTTCAAGGTCACTCAGTGGGTTTGAAGCTCAGTTACGGGTCCTGACTTCCAAGTCACTTCACCACACTCCCCTCCCCCATTCACAGTCTGCCATACAGCTATGGCAGTTACTGTGAACAAGTAACTCACTACTCCCCATTTTGGGACTGGAACTCAGAAGTTATTATACAGGTCATATTCATAGGAAGAATTCAAAATAGTCATCGAATAGAAAGTTGAAATGTCCTAGGAATCCAAATCCAGGAAAAATTTATTAAACCTTCAACAATGCAGACACCCAGCATCTCATCTCATTTGTACAACAATCCACGGGAGTGACATAATTGCCCCGTTTCACAGCTGAGAAAATGGGGCTTAAAGAGGGCATGAAGTGCCCTAAGTTCACACAGTAAGTAATGGAATGAGGATTTATTATTGGACTTCGTGATTCCAGTCCAGGCCCTTTCTACTTCCTCATGGCAACACTGTATTGAAGTTTCCATTGGCACCCTCCAGGGGAATAACTAAGGATCTCCTTGGCTCTATAAATGACCAGACACTGCATCATTGCTATTTCCAGTGCCCATTTAAAGTAAAGGCATAGCATTGGGCTCATGACCCTTACCTTGAGGAATTATTCTTCCTTCTGGCTGATGAACTGAAATTATTCAGAAAGATCTTGGGTAAAGTGTGACTGTGGGCATGAAGGACAATGGTAAGTGAAATAATAATAAATTACAAACTCAAGCATCTTTCCCTACTGTTCCAGCTTGGACAGCTTATTACCGCACAGATAAATCCTCCAACTAGCTCAGGAAAAACATAAACATCAGCTTTTGCATTTTGCCCATATTGATAGCTGGTCACGTGCCAAGTGAGTTTGCGATTTAGTATGCAACAGTAAAACCTCCAAATCCACCGTCTTTGGCTTGTATTTGATCCCCCTCCCCACCCCCACCCCCAGCTCAAAGGCTCTGCCATTCATTTCTTTTTTTTTTTTTTTAAGATTTTATTTATTTATTTGACAGAGAGAGAGCACAAGCAGGAGCGGCAGGCAGAGGGAGAGGGAGAAGCAGGATCCCCGCTGAGCAGGGAGCCCCATGCCGGGCTCGATCCCAGGACCCTGGGATCATGACCTGAGCCGAAGGCGGACGCTTAACCGACTGAGCCACCCAGGCGCCCTCTGCCATTCATTTCTATGGCAGCTGGGTATATGTAACTCTTTACTAATCTCCCCTGCCTCTTACAGATCAGCTTCTTCTTTTTTTCATTTATTGCATCAGCTTGCTATGTATGCTAGAGACCTTTAAATATTTAAAGTTGTAATTTAACAAACTACAGAGAAGCCAGAAATGGAGGTTTGGGTTTTTAAAAATTTTCCTATACAAAAGGGTTAGAAATGCACTAACCCAAAGAGGAAAAAGGCTGAATTTCCAGCATACGTTCGAGAAGTTGCTGGATATACTGTCTTTGTAAGGTGATGTCACCTTGTTAACTATGGCACGTATGGTACGTATTGCCCACTTGTCCCACCTTCCGAGCCTCTCCTGCCGGAGCCACTGCCCTTTCCTCTCGCCTTCTCCTCCTAACTTCCAGTCCCTGCACGCCTACAGAGCAGTACAGCCACAGCCTCACCCCCGTCCACTGGCACAGCTCTTACCATGACCGGCAACAACCTATGATCGCTAAATCTGTTGAGTCCTTATCATACTTGTCCTTTGTGCCGAACTGTTTCCTATTCCCTCCTTCTCAAAACTCTCCTCTTTAGGTCAATAATAATAATTATTGTTGTCATTAATATTATAAATTTGCATTAATAGAGTGTTTACAATCTATAAGGTGGTAGGTTAAACACTTTACATGCGTTCTGTCCTTGAATACTCGTAACCCCACGGGGTCAATATTATTCTTATTCCTGTGTTACAGATGAAGAAATTGAGGCACAAAAGGTTAACTAATTTGCCCAGAGTGACACAGCTAGTAAACAGCAGAGCCAGACTTTAACCCAGGCCTCCCTTTCCCTAACTCCAGAGCCCATGTCTGTAAACCTTATCCTACATCGCCTCATAAAGTTTTCAAGACAGTGACTATATGGAGACAACAGAACCATTAAAGCAACATCTAGATTGCAATTCGTTTTTCTAAATTTGAGCTAGAGCAATGTTAGAAAAGAAAATTTTTTTAAAAGGTGGGAGTGAAAATATACCATGAAAGTACCACCAAATAAATTTTAATCTTTTAGAAACACATCAAAGTAAAATAGAAAAGCATTTGATTATCTCCAAGATTTTTCTCCACATCTTGTTTACGGTGGTATTTGGTTTGCAGCCTGTGGCAGACAGACTCTGGAAGGCCCTCATGATCCCCGCCTCCTGGAGTTCACACCCTTAGATAATCCTCTCCACTAAGTGTGAGCAGGCCCTGTGACTGGCTTCTAAGCAACAGAATATAACAAAGGTGATGAGATGTCACTTTGGTGACTAGGTTACATTTTTTAAGACCATCCTGCTAGCACACTCATTCTAACGACTCTGCCTGCTTGCCTCGGCGCAGTAAGTGGCCATGGTGGGAAGTCCATGTGAAAAGAGAGTGAAAGTAGCCACGAAAAACTATGGGCACCTTCCAGGCAAGAGCCAACAAGAAGCTGGAGCCCTTAGTCCTACAACCACAGGGAAATAATGCTGCCAAAAGTCCAAGTGAGCTTGGAAGCAGATTCTTTCCTAAATAAGCTTCCAGATGAGAAGGCAGCCCAGACAACACCTTAACTGCAGCCTGGTTAGACCCTGAGCAGAGGACCCAGCTAAGTCAAGCTCTGATTCACAGAAGCTGTGAGACAATAAATGTGTATAGTTTTAAGCTGTTAAATTTGTGATAACTTGATATGCAATAATAGATACTAATACACAGCCTCATTCATGGCCTCTCCCAAATTTCAACAAAAATTCTTAGGAAATCACATACAAAAAAATATCATAACAATGTCATAACATACCTGACTGAGAGTCTATCTATTCTCAGAATCTTGAAGGGACTGTGCCATGAAAAGAACCCATGCCATGTCAATTATTCTATGCACTAAAAGAAGGGCAATGGTTATCTATTCCCGCATAATAAACTGCCCCCAAACTTCAGAAGTTTAACACATTTGTTAGTATTTATTCTCAAAAAGTTAAAGGTAGAATTGCTATATGACCCAGCAATTCTACTCTTAGGTATGTATCTGAAAGAATTGAAAATATGTGTTCACACAAAAGCTTGTACACATATGTCCATAGCAGCATTATTTGTAGTAGCTAAAAGGTGGAAACAACTCAACTGATTGCATGGATCATCTGATGATGAATGGATAAACAAAGTAAGGTATGTCCATATGATAGAATATTATTTAGCCATAAAAAGGAAAGAAGTGCTGATACATGCTACAACATGATAAAGCTTGAAAATATTATGCTAAATAAAAGAAGATAGACACAAAAGGTCACATAATGTATGATTGTCCAGAAAAGGCAAATCCAGAAAGACAGAAAATAAATTACTGGTTGTCAGAGGATAGGAGAGAAGAATTAGGAGGTACAGGATTTATGTTGGGGGTGATGGAAATATTCTGGAGTTAGGTAGTGGTGATGATTGTGCAACATCATGAATATACTAAATACCACTGAATTGTACATTTGAAAATGGTAAATTATATGGATATGAATTTTATCTCAAATTAAAAATTTAAATAAAAATAAATTAAATAAACATTTATTATTTCTCACAGTTTCCATGGGTCAAGAATTTGGGAGTGAATTGTCTGGGAGATTCTGACCTGAGGTCTCTCATAAGTAGTTAAGATGTCAGATGAGGCTACTGGACTAGAGCTGGAGAAATAGCTTCAAAAGTAGTTCACTCACATGGCTATCATATTGGTGCTAGTAGTTGGTAGGAGGCCTTGGTTCTTCTCAATGTGGGTTTCCTCACAGAGCTGCATGAGTGTATTTAAAACAGGAAGCTGCTTTCCCAAAAACAAGTGATCAAAAAGATAGCTAGTCAGGAGACGCCATATCTTTTATTTCCTACCTCAGAACCAATGAAAATACTTTCATAGAAAGTAAGAGATTTTGTTTAGCTTCTAACCACTTTTCTTTCCTTATTAAGAAAGTCAAGGTCTTTACCAGCTAGAACACTGAGAATATAACCATCTATTACAGGAATGACAGATAGATAGATAGATAGATACCAGAATGTTGTTTTCTATCTCCTATTCATTGTACTTTTTCTACATTTTCAGCAACTATAATTCCCATTAGCCATGTCAGCATGAAATGGGGAATGGAGGGAGGGGTTTAGGGCAGCAAAATCAGGTAATGCCATCAGGTAAAGGATAGTAGGTGGAGCTGGAGAAAGATAAACCCTGGGAAAAAGGCATACAGGAAATTATAGATTTTCACAATATCATCTGTTTAGTTACTTAGAGAGCCTGGCAGTGGGGGTAGAAGTCTATAGCGTCTCAGTCCAGCCAAGCCACACTAAATGAAAGCATGCTAGATTCTGCTATCTGAAAATAGAATACAACCAGATTCAAGGGGGCAAAGAATGAGATCAATGACCATCCATCCACTTACCATATCTGTTGGTAGAAATAGCTCTTATTCAAGTATAAGTCAGTAGGGAAGAAAGCATAAAGCTGATTTTAAAAATGCTTTAGAACAAAGAAAAAGGAATTGTATACTCAGTGTAAGAAGAAACCTCTGAACACAATCTGAGATCCAGAAAAAGAAAATTCTAGAAATCTGTTTGCCGGTTTAGCAGGGTATAAAAAATAAGACTCTTATCATTAAAATTAAAAAATTTATCATAGAAAAACTCTTACAGAACAATCCAAGATGGAAAAGAACAGGATGAGATGAACATGGAGATGAGTGAAATAAGAAAAGATATGAAACCAAATATATAATAATATTTAAATCTACATTTGGAGGTTAACATTTACACTATGAAAAAAATGAGGGAAAAGGAATGAAAAAAACATGATTTTTAAAAATGATAGTTATGGACAACAAAGAAAGAGACTTGGACAGAAGAATTATTGATGTTTCTTCCAAAGAAGAAAACTTGAGACAGAAGCAGTGATCAAAGACCTATCTTAGGAACATTTTTCTGAGTTGAAAAACACTGGAGTATGAAAGTTAGGAAGGAAAGGTTTGACTCCTTCTCTACCCAAGGGAATAAATGACCTCAATCAGACCTCACTGTAAACATTTCAATGGTATTTTTTTCTGAATAATCTTTAGCTATAGAATGTTTTCAACAGGATATGCCTGGTCTGTCTAGATTGCTTATTTTGAATAGAGTTGGAATGTCCGGATTTGAGGAACATAGCTAGAGAATAAGGGGTAGTCATATAAGTATTTTCCTATCCATGTGTAGTTAATGGAATATAAATGAAATGATCCTTCAAAACCAAAATGGTTCCCTTTGTGAATAAGATTTCCACGCATATTGTTCAAAATTAATTAGTTCCACACACATTGTTTAAATTGCATTGGTCAATCCAAAACCAAAACACAAGCCCAAATTGTTAAAAAGAAGGAAAAAAAAGGACATTTTTGCAAACTTTTGCAAGCTTTTGACTTCAGGCTCCTCCAGGAAAAGAATGCTTTGTTTCTACATGGTGTTTGCCTCTATCCTTTGAGTTATTAGGAACATTTGATGAGGAGTAAGATCTATGATTCCTGAGTCTGCTTTGACTTTTGCATTAGTACAAAGATTGAAAGGATGCATCATGTTCCAGGCAAGACTAATGACAGTAATAATTGTCAATTACTATGAGCCAGGTACTGTGCTATGCATTTTACATCCATGCTTTCATTGAACCTTAACAACAAATCTAAGCAGTAAAGTCATTATTCCACTTTATGTTGAGGAAACTGAGGCTTAGAGAGGGTCATCTGAGGTCATTTAAAGGTCTCAAGTAGCAAGAGTTTGACATTCAGTCTATGCTATTCGATTGCCAAGCTTGAGTCCTTAACTACTATACCTCCTGCCTCCTTTTGGAAAAAAAGATACATGCACAGACATATTCTGGAAAATATGTATTCTGGAAAAAGTTTAGAATTATATGGATAAAGAGAAAACCTTACAGGGATATGTACAAACATGTTGTGCATAAAGGAACCAGGCTGGCCTCAGGCTTTTCTTTTGCAACACTAGCACCAGAACACAATGGAGTAAGATCTTCAGAGTTTTGGGGAGAGAAATGCTCCAACCCAGGTTTTAAAACTTCACTCAAGTGGATGTGAAAGCAATCAAAAGACCATCTCATGTTTGTGAGAGACTGAAAGTCTCTACTCACCTTTCCTCTTAAAAAGCAAGAAAGCAGGCAAACAATAACCTTTAAGATTAAGAGACCAATCAAAATTAAAGGGAAAAATAGGAAGATGTAAAAGAATTGGCAACAAGCATTGAAAATATTTTGAAATAAATCTAAAGAATTATAACCTTTGTTACAAAATGGAATATAGTTGTCAAATTATAATCCTGGCAGAAAAAAAGATCATATAATATAAAAACAATTTAATTAAAGTAAACTCCAGATTATATTACCAAAGACTAGAAATGGAGATGAGAAAAGGAAGTGTTACTTCTTCATTCATATATAGAAGAAAATCTGAAGATACCCATTTCATTTCTTATTTTGATAATTAGAAAAAATATAGGTTAATAATATTTTTGAAAAAGTTGAAGAACTACTAGTGATCTTCAAAAGCAGAAGAAAATAAAAGGAAATCAAATTACACAAGATATAAGAAGACATTATCCTTATATATGAGGATAATAAAATTATAAAAGATATAAGAGCAGGTACATACATGTTAACTAAATTCTCTATGACTCAGTTTCCCCATTTATAAGTAGGACTAATAATACCTACCTGAGGAGTTGTGAAAATGAAAATGATTAATGTACACCAAGTGTTTAGAATGATGTCTGACATACTGTAAGTACTATAATATTAGCTGTATTATAGGGGTGCCTGGATGGCTCAGTTGTTAAGTGTCTGCCTTCGGCTCAGGTCATGATCCCAGAGTCCTGGGATCAAGCCCCACATCGGGTTCCCTGCTCCGTGGGAAGCATGCTTCTCCCTCTCCCACTCCCCCTGCTTGTGTTCCCTCTCGCGCTGTGTCTCTCTCTGTCAAATAAATAAAATATTCAAAAAAAAAATTAGCTGTATTATGGTATTACACTGTATTTTTAAATTTTCTGTAGTAATACAATGTTACTTTTTAAAGTACTCTACAGTAAGCAGATGTTACTTTTCAAATTGAGAAGAAAAATAAATGTTCCTTTTAAAAAATTAGACAACAGTTTTAGGGCAAATTTTTCTTTCCATCTTCCCTTCTACTATACAAAAATAATCAATTTTAAAAATTATTATTCTAGGGTCGCCTGGGTGGCTCAGTCAGTGAAGCGTCTGACTTCGGTTCAGGTCATGATCCCGGGGTCCTGGGATCAAGCCCCGCATCAGGCTCCCTGCTCAGTGGGGAGCCTGCATCTCCCTCTGACCCTCCCCTCTCTCATGCTCTCTCTCTCTCACTCTCTCAAATAAATAAATAAAATCTTTGGAAAAATTATTATTCTATATATATATGTTAATGTAGTGGCATAAAATTTGAGTTTGAATTTTAAGATCCTTGACCATAATAATTGCAAGCCCTCTATTTACTTCTCTAAAACTTCTACATTGCCCTTGGTTAGGTTCCATTTTTTCTTCTCCAAATTGCACCCCAGGGATTATAGGCAACAAATGTGATCTCATAAACTTCTAGAATTATAAAATATGCATTAACAATTTCAACACTTTTAAGCATTATGTTAGAGTCCAAAAAATTTGCTATGTCCTAACATCAACATTACCTAAAAGAGGGTCTGAAGAATGTAGCCCACGTAATTATAAATGCTTGGAGAATCAGTGCTATAGCAATAATTGTGACAGCAGATATTAGTGTATTTTCCATACCTTTCTTTTTCAGGTTAGGTCCATAGAAATAAAGTAGAGGAATGTTCAGAAAATATGAGCACAAATGTATGTGCACCTACACTCCCACCTACCCAACCTAAAACCCTTGGATTGAAACAATGAATATTTGCAATGTGAACCCAAGCAGATTTTTCCATTCCTGGTTGTGTTGCATACCTGGAGTTTTAGTTTTCAAAGGGTATAAAAGGAGAAATGATGAGACAGATGTGAGACAAGTTACACAACACTGCCTACCACAGAAAACAGTCCCCTTGCAAAGACGGGCAAGCACCTGTTTTTCTAATTAAAGTTATCTCAAATTTAGGAGGGCAGAAAAAAGGAGTGATCAAAAGCTTTTCCTAACTACATCACTGGGGGCACATTCATCAGTGTTTCTGTTCGTAGAAATTCACACTAAACCACAGCATATGGGCTTCTCTTTGTTTTCTGGTGTTATCTTTTTTGTACTTTTCTTAGGCATTTTATTGGGAAGCTTTGGGAGGGCATATCAAGTACTTACTAACGTGGAATCATGGAAACTCATTACTTCATTTTAAGCCATTTTTTCATCAGGCTAAAACTTTAAATGACACAATCTGAACTTTAAAATTGCTGTTTGGAATTATACCTCCCTTATGGTTCTAAGCACACCTCTTCAGCTGAGTTCTAATATCCTAGGATTAGGGAACTATGTTAGCATCCACTACTCCCCATGCCTTTAATGATTTTATTCATTTTTTTTATATCTCCTCTCAGTCATCCCCTTTTCACATTGAATTTCAAGCTTTTCAATCTTATTCTCTTTAACCAACACCCTATTGCCTTTGATCACAAAAGCATGTTTTCCCAAGACCTTCAGAGGAGGGAGTACTCAGGAGGCTAATTTGGTGCTCAAAGAGATATTCTAAAATATTGGTTCATACAGTGAAGGAAATCATCAACAAAACAAAAAGACAACCTCCTGAATGAGAGAAGATATTCGCAAATGATATATCCTATAAGGGGTTAATATCCAAAATACATAAAGAACTTTACAACTCAACACCCAAAGAACAAATAATCTGATTAAAATGGGCACAGGAACTGAATAGACATTTTTCCAAAGAAGACATACAGATGGCCAACAAACACATGAAAAGATGCTCAACACCACTAATCGTCAGGGAAATGCAAATCAAAACCACAATGAGCTATCACCTCACACCTGTCAGAATGGCTAAAATCAAAAACACAAGAAATAACAAGTGCTGGTAAGAATGTAAAAAAAAAGGAACCCTAACCCTACACTGTTGGTGGGAATGCAAACTGGTGCATCTACTGTAGAAAACAGTATGGAGGTTCCTCAAAAAATTAAAAATAGAATTACCATATGATTCAGTAATTCCACTACTGGCTTTTCTACCCAAAGAAAACAAAAACACTAGTTCGAAAAGCTATATGCACCCCTATGTTTATGGCAGCATTATTTACAATAGCCAAGATATGGAAGCAACCCAAGTGTCCATCCACAGATGAATAAAGAAGATGTGGGGTGTGTGTGTGTGTGTGTGTGTAATGGAATATTACTCAGCCATAAAAAGAATGAAATCATGCCATTGGCAACAACATGGATGGACCTAGAGAGTATAATGCAAAGTGAAATAAGTCAGCTAGAAAAAGACAAATGCCATATGATTTCACTCACATGGAATTTAAGAAACAAAATAAATAAGCAAACAAGAGACAAACCAAAACCAAACCAAAACAAAACCCCAGATTCTCAAATACAGAGAACAAAACTGGTGGTTGCCAGAGGGGAGGTGGGTGGAGGGATGGGTGAAATAGATAAAGAGGAGCAAGAGTACAATAACCTGGGACGGCCAGGTGGCTTAATTAGTTAAGCATCTGACTCTTGATTTCAGCTCAGGTCATGATCTCAGGGTCATGAGATCAAGCCCCATGTCAGGCTCTGCACTTGGTGCAGAGTCAGCTTGAGATTTTTTTCCCTCTCCTTCTGCCCCTCCCCCTGCTTGCCTGCGCACTCTCTCTCTCTCTCAAATAAATAAAAAAATAAGATCTTTAAAAAAAAGAGTACATTTACCTTGATGAGCACTGAGAAATGTATAGAATTGCTGAAACATATTGCACACCTGAAACTAATGTAACACTATTTTAATTATACTTGAATTTTAAAAAATTAAAAAATAAAAATAAAGAGTAAGTCATCATTGATGCAAAATAAATAAGTAAATAAATATTGGTTCAATGTCTATTTAATGGCTGTCAGGAAGAAACCGGCTTCTGTTAATAAGAGAGGATACCACTTGCTTTATATTAAAAATGTAACACCATCAAAAAAATTGAAGTGCAAGCAGCTGACAAAATATTTTCTGAGTATTCACAGCCTCTCCCACTTCCTCCTAACAAGAATAGATTCTGGCTGCTGAGCAGGCAGCCAGACCCTCCTTGGCTCTGCTGCACCTGAGAAACAAGCATGTGTTTGGGGAGAAAAAAACAAACCTAGGGGCGCCTGGGTGGCTCAGTCGGTTAAGCGTCTGCCTTCGGCTCAGGTCATGATCTCAGGGTCCTGGGATCGAGTCCCGCATTGGGCTCCCTGCTCTGGGGGGAGTCTGCTTCTCCCTCTCCCTCTGCCTGCTGCTCTGCCTACTTGTGCTCTCTATTTCTCTGTCAAATAAATAAAATAAAATCTTAAAAAAAAAAAAAACCTAAAGAAACCAGAGAGATTTGGCTATTCTCCATAATAAAGGGCTCAAGTAGAAAGGAAAGGAGGGAGACGAAGACCAGCCACAAGGTTCGGGATTAAAAGACTTTGCAGGAGAAAAGAGGAATCATTCACTTCAAAGTCACTGAAAAGAAGATGTGGCTCATATATACAATGGAATGTTACCCAGCCATCAGAAAGGATGAATACCTACCTACCATTTGCATCGACATGGATGGAACTGGAGGGGATTATACTAAGTGAAAAAAGTCAAACAGAGAAAGACAATTACCATATGGTTTCACTCATATGTGGAATATAAGGAACAGCACAGAGGACCATAGGGGAAGGGAGGAACACTGAATGGGAAGAAATCAGAGAGGGAGACAAACCATGAGAGACTTTGGACTCCGAGAAACAACTGAGGTTGCAGAAGGGAGGGGGTGAGGGGATGGGGTAACCGGGTGATGGGCATTAAGGAGGGCATGTGATGTGATGAGCACAGGGTGTTGTATGCAACTAACAAATCATCAAACACAACATCAAAAACTAATGATGTACTATATGTTGGCTAATTGAACTTAAAAAAAAAAGAAGTCACTGCCGATGTGTGTGTGTGAGTGCTGTGTGTATGTCTGGGTCTGTGTGAGAAGGGGATGAGATCGGAGAACGTTCTCTCCCAGAACGCTTACTATTTATTAAGGATGTATTTTTTCATTCACATAACACCACAGGATGATAGGTCCAAGTAGGGTCCCGATACAGGTGGGTTACAAAGATGAGGCTTTTATTAGATAGACTGACCATAAAAAACAATTTAGTATCTTGGAATTGCCCCCATTTCACTGTTTTTCCATCTCTTATGATTAGACAGCCATTTGCCTCTTGATCTTCACCAGTAACAGCAATAAATGATAACATGCAAATATAGATGCAGTTCAAAATATCTTTAAAACCTTGTTTTTCCAGATTTTCTGATAGTAAAACATTTCCTAAGTTTTTTTGCAATTCTTGTTTTCTCCATAGATTTTCTTTGTGATTTTTTTGAACCAGACCACTTCTTGAGAGGTATATTTAAATTTTACATATTTACATGGCAGCTTACGGTTTAGATAATAAAATAAATTACCCACTTCAGATAAATAGCACCATGTCATGTGTCATGGGTTCTGTCCCCCACAAAAAGATATGTTGAAGCTCTACCCTCAAGTACCTCAGAATGTGACCTTGTCTGGAAATGGAGTCTTTTAAGAAGTAATGAAGTTAAAATTGGTCATTAGAGTGAGCCCTAATCCAATATGACTGGTGTCCTTATAAAAAATGGGAAGTTCAGACACAGAGACAGACATGCACTAGGGAGGACATGTGGAGAGATGTAGGGATAATACCATATGAAGGTGGTGGACTGGAGGTCCACAGGTAAACCAAGGAACATCTGGGGCTACCAGAGCTGGAAGAGGCAAAGGAGAATCCTTACACTACAGGTTTTAGAGGGAGCATGGCCCTACCAAAACCTTAATTTCAGACTTGTACCCTCCAGAACAGTGAGAATAAATTTCCATTGTTCTAAACCACCCAATTTGTGGTATTTTGTCACGGCAGCCCCAGCAAACTAACACATCATGTATTAAAACAGTCTCAGCATTTCGGCTATCGTTACTGTCATGAGGGGACTTTGGGCTTGGATGTTCTCAGGATTGCTATGGTCTCTCACTGCACCAGGTAATTTGCAGTCACTCCTTGTGAAAGTATTTGATAGGTAAGTGTCTTCCCTATGAGGAATTTTTGTCTCTTCTCTTTTCCTTCCTTCCTTCTTTTTTAAAATTCAACTTGATTATGTTGTCTCCCTCAGCAAGATTGGGTCAGTGTGCATTTTTCTAGTATTTAAGGAATTGCTCATGGAAATCTGAGTTAATTAGAACCATATCCTCAATGTATTCTAATTTAATTTTAGCATTTCAGCCAGATGCCCAGGTTAGCCTCCTGGCTCATTGTCAACCACTTAATATGGCTTGGCTCAGCCCCACCCCTCGTCTCAACCCTGGGGCAGGTCTCAGGAATAGAATGAAAATGTCCCTTCTCTCATTACTAGTTTTTTCTTAAACTGAAATTTTAATTGTTGTGGTTTATACCCCAGCAAAATGCTCCTGGCTTCAACATGGCTGCATCAAAATGGCTAAGTCAGAATACTTAATCAAAATATTGAATACCTGCCCCAAACTAGCAAACCAAGAGCAAGTTAGCAACACTGGTATCCAGATACCCTGAGAGTGATCCAGGTTCCACCTCAATGATATCTACTCCCTGAAGGCTGTGGAGGAAGACAACATATGTAACATGCCCTAGGGGACCTTCCTCTACCCTAACACACTCCCTCCCCCACTCCTCAAACACACTCCAATCCTGGATCTGAAGGGAGGCCTTAGGTGGGGCTAGAATTCCAGAACCCAAGTCAGAGATCAAGACACAGGAAATGCCTCATTCCAACTGGATTTCAGGCTGGTGCTACAGATGGTCATACCAGAATTGTTACAAGGCAATAAATGATTAAGCATCAGATGGATTGTATCCATCTGCACTCAGCCATTTGGGTAACAACTTCAGTCTTTACCACAGTCTCCTACTATGTGCATTTTTATTTAAATGAACTTTGGCATAAATTGAGTGCAATGTTTCCCTAGCTCTTCTCCCCATCCATGCCCCCTGCAATTTGACTTCGTAGCTCCTCCCACTTAGAGAGAGAGGAACTAGCCTTGTGACTTGCTTAAACCAATATAATGCAGCAGAAGTGATGGTGTACCAGTTTCACATGGCCTCAAGAGGCTTTGCATATTTCTGCTGTATCTCTTGGACCCCTGGCTCTGCCATAGGAAAAGCCTGGCAAACCTAATAGGGGATTGTGGACCATGAAGAAGAAAGAAGGGGCTCCAGCTGACAGCTAGTCAACCCCCATAGGCTTAGCCACTTAGCAAACCTGCAGCTGACCACAGATACATGGAGCCCAGTTGAAACCAAGAGACCTGCCCAAATGAATCCAGCCCAGATTGCTGAGCCAGAAAATCATGAGCTCAATAGTCGTTCTTCTTTTAAGCCATTAAGTTTTGGAGTAGTTTGTTTTGCAGCAAAAACAAATTACAGCAATAACAAAAACATCCTTCCCTTAATGATACAAAAAATTGTCAGTGTGATATTTTTTAAAAAATAACTGTGAAATCATGAGTCTGATAAGCTACTAATATATTTTTCTAATACACAATAAAAAGAATATGTAGTTATTAAATTCTCTCACAAATGTTAAAGAAGTTGGAAAAAAGAAGATACTATTCCAGGCAAGGCAGATGGTCAAGAGGACACTTAGAGAGGAGAGGAAATTTAACTAGATTTGGAAAAACATGTAGGATGTGACTGCATTGAGATCAGCCAGGACAAAAAATTGGATTAGGGAGGAATATATTTGTATTCTACAAATATACGGTATATTTGTGGGACAGTGAATAATTCAGCTTGGTTAAGATATTGTTTTGTGAAGTTCTAAATCTGGAAAAAGAATTTGGTTTTGAGAAAAACCTTAATGGAAACTAATGTTTCCAGTTGAAAAGCCAAAAAAAAAAAAAAAATCACCATCTGTTCTTTCAAGCTAAGACCAATGTATTTCAACACATTCTAACCTCATTTTAACCTAAAGGAGTTGATTTTTAAGGATCACAACTCTCTTTTAAAGTCCTTTTTCATAGTAAGGAACAGAGAATGACTTGCCATTCCTACATTAAATGATTTGGACCCAGTATGAAGCAGATTCTAGAACCGGTAATAAGGTAAACAGAAAATGTGAGTAACCAAAAGTTAGGGCACCAGCTGATGCTCTTATTCAGCAACTAATGAGCTGTGTAACTTAAAGCAATGACATATCTCTGGCTCTCAGCCTCCTTATTCATCAAATGCATAAGGTTAAACCAGATGATCTCTAAGATCCCTTCCAGCTCTAAAATTCTGTCATTCTCTGTCAGAGGTTTAGCAAGACAAGCAGTCATCAAGAGATGGTCAAATTCAGTGCTGATTCAGCCCACTGGGCTGGAAGTGCTTCTGAGTTCTTAAGGGCAGAGCATAATGTGGTCCTGGTTTACCAAGTCCCGAGTGATGCTCAGTGTATAATAGCTCAGTGTAACTCAGAATCTTGTGTGTGTGTGTGTGTGTGTGTTGAAGTGAGGGTGAATAATGATAAAGTTAGGGTCTTATGACTATATTATATTTAGTCAGTCTGAAAGATTGTTATGTTTCTAAGAAGCACTCAGGATATTTCTGGAGATCGAGTCACACTTTGCCTGCAAATACTATGGTCAGGGTCAGCAAATTTCCAAAACCAGAATATCTTTAAAGGGAGTTCCTGGTGATCTTGTCTTGGCAATTCAAAACAGCATTCTGTCACAGCACTCAAAACAAAGTCCAGTGTCACTGGAATGAATGATAAATAGGAAAAGAGGAGGAGAAGAGAAAACCTTCTTAAAATTACCACTTATTCAATATTCATTCATTCACTCTAACCCTTTCTGGATTCTAGGCACCATTGCAGGCACTGAGGATACAGCAAGGAACAAAACCCACAAAAATCCCTGCCCTTATGGGTCATACAATCTGTCTCCAACTATTCCTTCTGAGATAGGCAGGACATGTCTATTATGTACACATCTGTTTCTGTTCTGTTTGTTGTTTGCTATCTTTTGTTTTCTTTGGGACAGTAAAAAGTTGGCAGGTTGGGGGTAAGTTTCTGGTGGGGATGACTGGAAGACTGAGGACAGCTGAAGGATACTTACTTGGTTCTAAAACCTTGACTTGCTGCATTTGTGCATTCAATCACCAATAGAGATATACAGAACCAGATACAGAGAACCAACTACACAGAAGCTAAGCTCTGCCATTTACAAAAAAATGTAAATAAACCAGATTCCCTACTCCAAAGCTATTCACAGTTTAGTTTTCCCAAGTGAGAGAAAGAGACATGAAAATACATAATTACAGTTATGTATTATCTATCTACAGGAGGGTACACAAAGAACAGACTGCAAATAGGGGAGCAGTTAACTCTGCTGGGGGTAACTTCAGGGACCTCTTCCCGGAAGAGGTTTGGTAACCTGGGTTTTGAAGAATGAGTAGAAGTTTTGTTGCAGGCTGAGAGGAAAGCAAGTGCACAGGGAAGACAGGTGTATTATGTTTGGAAAGTAGTGGTGGTTCTGTGTGGCCAGAACAGTCATTCTCCACCTTGTTGCATATGAAGATCACCAGGAAAACTTTTCCAACTACAGATACCTTGACCCTACCACTAGATTGATTAAAAAATCAGAATCTTGGGGCACCTGGGTGGCTCAGTTGGTTAAGCGACTGCCTTCGGCGCAGGTCATGATCCTGGAGTCCCGGGATCGAGTCCCTGGATCGAGTCCCACATCGGGCTCCCTGCTCGGCAGGGAGTCTGCTTCTCCCTCTGACCCTCCCCCCTCTCATGTGCTCTCTCTCTCCTCTCATCCTCTCTCTCAAATAAATAAATAAAATCTTAAAAAAAAAAAAATCAGAATCTTTAGGGGTAGAGCACAGGCCTCCACAAAATTTTAAAATTTAAATTTTAAAGCTCTTCAGGCTCTAAACAACTCTAAACTATGGCCAAGGTAGAAACTATCAGGCTAGAATAGCATTTCTCAAATTTTAACGAAAACTAAAAGAGGTTGTCGATCCCCTTTGACTTGACTCCTCCTGGGGTCATGTCCTCTTGGGTCTTCCCTCCTTGACTTGAAGCACTGCATTCCAGCACCACCTCCATTCCCATGCCACACCCTACTCCCACCCCAAGCAGGGTGCAGTAGCCTGGTCCTTGGCTTTTCCAGGAGGAGGCGCTAGGGAGACAGAGCTGAGGGTCAGACACTAAGTCTTGCTAGGTGACCAAAGCCAGCTCATTTACCTCTGTAGGCTTCAATTGTCTCATTTATTTAATCCAGTCTCAGGAATTGGATTAAACAATCATTAAGGAAACCCAATATAAAATTCTATAATTGCACTGAAAGCATTTGCTGAACATGATGACTTTACTGAAAATATATTATGCAATCTCAAGCCTTTTTTTCCCTGGATATAGAAGAAATTTTTTTTTTTTAAACACATAACCTGTCTTTATAAGCTCAATATCAAGGTGTAAAAAGATAAGAGTTTTGAAATATTAACTAATGTTTTGCCCCCAGATTTCTCCCCTCTGCCCTTCTCTCCTATTCCAGTAGGTAGACAATCCTGTGCTTCCTGCCTCAGGGAGAGCTGTGACACATTTGAAAGCAGAAAAATGGGTGTCTTCCCTGCTTTGGTTTCCGTAAGTCTAAGCCTTTAGGGCAGTGGCTACAAAATGGTGGCCCTAGGCGCAAAACTGGGCCATGGAAAGTTTTTTTTGTCTGACCTGCAGTGACTATTTTTCCAAAATGAATTCATTTCCAACATTTAAAATCAGAAAGGTTTCCACAAAGTGAAAATTTCCAGCTTCTTCTTGAAAAACAAATTGGAAGACTTGGTAACTTTGGACCTCAAAGAGAAATCCAAAGCATCCTCTTTTCTAGATCAAAGTGTCCTGGAAAGAAGCAAGGCCACAGAGCCTTAATTCTGGCAGGCAGAGCCACACCCAGCCCCAGGGACTCATCATGAAGATAGTGGGGAGGTTGGCCAGGGCCAGGACCAGCAAATAGAAAGTTCAGTGGTAACACATGTGGTCCCACAGGCAAGGACTCAGTGGGATCAAGGATGGATCTCAGCACATGACTTTGTACACAAATGACAGATACCTCCGATTACGCCCATCTCAGTCCCAGGTAGGCACCTCAGTTCTAGGTAAATGCCCCAGAATTGACACACAATCCCTTGGGGGCAGAGAGAGAAATAGAAAATCCCAAACATAGAGATTAAGTCTTTGCCACATGACAGGAATGGGGTTCAAAATAGAAATTAATTTGAATTTTAGAAAAGTAAAAGAAATGCGTATTTTCTGCATGCCTCAGTTTGGGACTTAGATATGTACCCATTATAAAAGGCAGTCAAGATAGTAGGATTTTACTTAATATTTGTTTTCTATGTGCACACACCCTTTAAAAAATGACATCAGGTATGGGTGAGAACAGTGGTAAGAACAAACAATTGTGGCTGCATCTTCTCTTCCTGAGTGAGACAAAGAATTGGCTCATTTTGAAGAGTTTGGAGATAGATTTGATCTGGACACTGGTGGTTCTTGACATGACTGGATCATGGACTCCTTTGAGTAGCTTATAAAAGGTAGAGAACTTTTGTCCCAAAACCATACATAGACACCAAATTGTGTGTATAATTACAGGGGCTTCAGAACTTGTCCGCCTTTGGAAGCCCATCTGTGGACCTCAGGAAACAAAACCTTCCCCACAGGGGCTGCCTATGCCTGCCACTCTCCCTGTCCCCATTTTCTTCCAGAGAGTTTCAGTGGATAAAAGAAAATCCTCAGCCTATTTGGAATACAAAGAAAACTGCCTCCCACAGTCTGTCACCCTGGCACCCTCACCATCTGCAGCCATTTAAAGTGCTTGCCCATTCCCAACCCCCTCGGAGCCGTCTTGTACGGGCCTCGTCCTGAAGGTCAGGTGTGTTGAGCTCTGCCCTGAGCACCCTCTTTGGGACTGCCTGACACCAATGCACATTATAAATAGAAGGGGATGAGGCCCTGAGTGCTCACCTCACTTTTGGCAGGAGAGGCTTAGATTTGCTGCCTGTCAGGAAATTCACTCTGAACACAAAAGTATATTGGGCAAGAGACGCTCAACCAGAAAGGGTGCAGGAGTATGTGACCGAAGGTGAGGCAGAAAGCACACTGTGTCAACTGGAAGGCGTAGCACACTGTTCAGTTGACTCAGCCAATGCAGGCCTCCATCCAGTCACCAACACCACATTGATGGAGCCTCCTTTGTGTGGACAACCACTTTGACTTGATGGCACCGTGGAGAAAAATAATAGAAGCTAGCGACATGAGTCTGGTCATGGAGGACTCCCTCACCCATCACACATACACTGGACACTATTGTGCCTCAGACCCTGGGCCAGGTACTCTGGAATCCCAGGAGCACCCACATCCCTGCCCTCCAGGAGTGCATCCACCCTGCAAGAGGGTGGGGCCAGGCAATACTCATGTACTCAATGTGGTCAGCCCCTGGCTCCACTGACCTACTGTGAGGCCTCCAGCAAGTTGCTCTCCCCTCAAGAGCCTCATTTTCTTTATTTGCAACATGAGGGTGTTGGACATGAAGATCTGGAAGGCTCTCTTCCAGGCTGTAAAAATTCTCTGATTCCTTTGGCCTACATAAAAAGCATTTGCAGGAAATTTTATCGCTATCTTTGAGCCACTAGATGGCAATTGTACTTAGTTGCAGAGGAATGCTGACTTAGAAGGATCATTGTTGAAAGAAAGAATGAAAAAGAAAGAAAGAAAGAAAGAAAGAAAGAAAGAAAGAAAGAAAGAAAGAAAGAAAGAAAGAAAGAAAGAAAGAAAGAAAGAAAAGAAGAAAAACACAAAACAAAAAACAAAAATGGGTTACTTAAGTTAGAGAGGAATTGCGTAGAGTTAAATAGATGAAACTGAAATGCAAAGTAGCTAACAGTGTCTGCTATCCATATAATAAAATATGCTTAAGCAGTTATCAAACCAATATATCTAACTCGTCTGTGCTAATTCAGCAGGCACTTGTCTCGTGGCTGTGGTTTGGGAACAGGCAGCAAACCTGATGTCAAGAGACCTACTTCTAGTCCCAGCTGTTCCTCTACAAGGCTGTTGGACTTTGGTGAATCACCCATCCTCCCCATGTCTCCATTTCTGCATCTTTAAAAGGAGAAGGACCTTAACCATACTCTGTAAATTAGCCCTAGCTCTAACATTCTACAATTCTCCAAATAAGACTGCCAAATGCCACTTAATAAAGATTTCCAGCACTAAATATGGATGAGAAATTCCAATATTGTTGACCTCTAGGACAAGAGAAAGAAGCCTTATTGCCACATACACATTTTCAACATAACATGCTGCCACCATCATTTGAGGCAGCTTGGGAAGTATCTGCCCCTGGCCAAAGTAGTCACTGCCAAATTAAGGTAAATATCCTTTAAACCTGAAATTAATCCTTCTGCTCGAGGGAGTGTGCAACAGACCAAACTTGTCTGGCAGACAAACTGTCTTATCCATGAGCAGGCAAACAGCTTCCAATGGAAGTTCCACCGGAAAGCCCTGGAGCTCCTTTCCCAGGCCACCACCATTTCTTTTTTCCTTGGTCACTCCACCTAGCTTCATTTCCTCCCATTCCCCTTCCTCTGGATGCAACAAGCTTCCCGCTGCTGGTGGGGAGGGGGTACCCATGGCTCTCAAGAACAGAAAATATCCCTTGCTAGTGCCATAGCCACAAATGAGTTAGCACCCCAAACCAAAGCCATTTCTCAAAGTGTGGTCTATTGACTATGTGTATCAGAATCAGTTATGCTAAAAATGCACATTCCAGGGGCACCTGGCTAGCTCAGTCAGTGGAGCGTGTGACTTTTGATTTTGGGATTGTGAGTTCAAGCCCCACATCGGGTGTGGAAATTACTTAAAAATAAAATCATTTTAAAAAAATGCACATTCATGGGCGCCTGGGTGGCTCATTCATTAAGCATCTGCCTTCGGCTCAGGTCATGATCCCAGGGTCCTGGGATCGAGCCCCACATCAAGCTCCCTGCTTAGGGGGAAGCCTGCTTCTCCCTCTCCCGCTCCCCCTGCTTGTGTTCCCTCTCTCACTGTGTCTCTCTCTGTCAAATAAATAAATAAAATCTTTAAAAAACAAATGCACATTCAAATCCTACCTGGATCTGTTGAGGCAGGATCTCTATGGGAAGCCTGGAAATGCATTTTCACAAGCATCCAGATGAGACTAAAGTTGAGCCCCATTGCCTCACTACAAAGCCCCTCATCAAGGTCAAGGTTACTTGAGGTACAGGCAACTTAGTGGAATGCTAGGCACTGAGACTGGAATAAGAGCTAACAGTGCATGATTTGAGAAGGTATACGTGGTATTTGTTGAAACAGAAAAAATGTCAGAGAGAGGTTTGCAGTAGCTCATGTGGGGCTTCGCTGAGTGGCAGTGCTTTTGTAGAATGCAGGCCTGCTCGTTTTCTTTAAAGGTGGAGAAATTTACATTTTCCTTCCCGAATTCATCAGAACCAAGGGCAGCAACTCACCCTAATTAACCATCTCACAAGAGATCGGTAAATAAACTAGAATGTTATTTCATTAATTACAAGGAAAGGCAGAACAGCTAAGCAAACTGGAATATTCATGACAGCATGCCAGAGAGTTGTTCTTTTTTAGAAAAGTCTACATAAGAAGGCAAATTACCATTAGCAGGTTTGATGAGTGTGGAAATTAGATGATGTTAATGTCATGAGATGTGGTGACCAGAGACACAATCTTCACCAAAGGAAGGGAGAGAACAGACCTCCTTGCCATTTAACCAAGCACCTGCTATGGACAAGACACTGTCCCTATTTTTAGTCTTGTAGGCATACACTTGGCAAAAGGACAAGAATTTCTTTGCTAGCTGGTCTGAGCACCCTGTGTATGAAGACCCAGTGATAAATCCTTGCTCTTTTTTGAGGGTGTGCAATTTTTTTGCTAGACCCTGGTGGCCATCACATGTGTCAACTCCATCTTTATTCTGTTTAGTTATAAGACAATTGAACAGGATTCTTGAGAAGCACCTTAGTCCTACTCACTAATAAAATGTCTTAGGGCAATTTCCTCTGCAAATAGGATTCTAATTCATTTCCCATAATTTTGTTTGCATTTTTAACCTAACCTGCAAACTTACTAAACACATATTTTAGCAAAAGGAGGCATAACAAGTGAAATATTTGTGTTCCTACTGAACTATGTTCAAATTATGCACATTTGATTCTTAACATCTCTTCTAATTTATAGCTGAAGCAGCCTTAAATGGAATGGAGCAATCTGTAGTTTATTTACATGCAATGCACATCTAACCTATCCACACCTAACTGAGTTTCAGACTCAGCTTCCAGTCTAAGTCACAATGGTGTGCATAGCCTCCCTGACATTCCATGGGTCCACTTTGTTACCATTAGTCACTTGTCATGTCAGGTCTACTGATGTGATCTGTCCTCTTGAGGTTCAAAGGTTAAATTTTTCCTATAATCAACTTAAATTTAGAGGAAAGCACAAAGCCAGAGAAAGCACATGTATTGAAGGCTTGCTTATGCTTGTAACAGCTGCTGGGACAGCTGAAATAGAAAACACTGGCTTCTTTCCCAAGATCTTATGTTTAAAATAAAAATATAATATCATGGTCAAAGCTCTAGAGAAATAATACTCTTAAGACCTGGTTCACATTTTCCTATTTCAATGAAGAGAATAGGATTATCACATAGAAGAGGGCCTAAGGCACAGATAATACAAAATAAATAATTTACCAGACATTTGTGTTTTCATTTGTAATGCACTTTTAAATTTTACAGTATAATGTGAAAATAGAAGTAAAGTGTTCTGGAAAACACATTTTAGTGTAAGCATTCTCTGACCACACTATCTTGTCTTTCCAGCCTTCCTTGGCCCCTACTTACTCTCTGATCTTCACAAGATCTTCAGCAACATCTTCATTTTATCTCAGCCCTTCACTTTGCATTGATCCTTTCCTGCTTCATCCTTCCCTCTCCTGCCCAGATCCCATGGCCCATCACTTAAACTACTCTCTATCTAGATAACCCAACTTCTTCATCCCTTTGCCCTGTTATTATTTCTGTTTTTTAATCCGTAGTCCTGTATTAACCCAAACATATCTATCTTCTCCAGCACTGCACATTGATAGCCAAGCATTAAAGAAATACACACCGCTGGGTGGATTGGTTCTACCATAGGGTTAGGATTTTCAGTCTCATCTGAGTCACCAGTGTTTCTAGCCAATGCTGTTTGTTTCCCTAGTCAGTGTCCTTTTTCTCTTCTCCACAGTAGGTCCAAACTTGTGCCACTTTTCTAATGCTCCCTAGCCCACCTCAAGTAACCCCACTTTCTCTAATGAGATTGAGATGACCAGGATGAGGTCCCTCAGTTCTCCACCCGCATTCATGAGTTTGTCTGCACCCATATCCTTCCCTCCCTAGTGACTTGGAGGACGTATGCCTCAAGGCCAGTAGTACCACAGGGCTCTTGAATTTACTCTTCCCCATCTCTATCCAGGAAGTTGTTCTATCAATGATTCATTTGTTCTGTTTCTTCAACTTCTCCTTCCTTCTGGTTTTATCTCATCATCACTTAATCATGTTCAAGTCTCTTCTAAAAAATAACAAATAAAACTCCCACCATCCTGCATGCCTTCTCCGGCATTCATCTTCATCTCCATTCAGCTTTGTCACTTCTTTGCTATCCATCAAATCCTGCATCAGATATGATATGGCTTCTGCCCCACAAATCCACTGAAACTGCTTATCCTAAAGCCATCAGTGACTTCCTCATTGCTAAAGCCAGTGAGTAGCTGGTTCTTTCATACTTGACTTCTCTGAGATATTTGGCATCACTGTCTGCTTTCCTCTTCGAAATTCTCTTCTCTAATTTCCTATAGGTATGTAGGCTGTAGGTATTCTGATGACTCTCAAATCATATCTCCAGCCCAACCCTCTGCTTGGAGGTTCAGACCCCCCTACTGAACCACACGCCAAATGCTTCACCTGGATCCAGATGCAACATATTCAAAATGGGTCTCATTTATTTCTCCCAAAAGCTCTTCCTTCTGTGTGCCCCAATTGCCAAGTCAGGAGCCTGGGAGTCATTCTTAACCCCCTCTTTCCCCAACCACCATCCTTATAGCCAATGGTTGCAATGTTCTTTCTACTCTACTTCCTAAAAAGAAGGCCTCATTTATGACCTACCCATTAAAAGAATCAACTGACTGTTCTCCTGCTTCCCATCTCACCCTAGATAAATCTTATGTGGAAATTAGAATTATGTGGTTTTCAATCTGCTCTTCATCTATAACTTCTACTCACTGAATGAAAACATTGGACTTGGGAAGAGTGAACCCAGCTGCAGTGAAGGGTGCCAGGTGTCAAGCTGATTTCTTTTTTCAATATTTGTGTTGAACAGATGAGATTTTTTTTCAAACTATAATCATCTTGAATTATGTATCTTTGAGCTGTTTTAAGCAGAAAAGTAAAAGAAATAAATGTGTAAATGTTCAGAAGAAGATTGGGCCATGAAAATCAGCACAGTGAAATCATTTGGTGGGACTAAGCCAGGTTCTTGTAATAAGAATAAATCTCATCCGTTCCCTCTGAAATGGAGGGACCTGAGGTTCTAAACCACAAAGTTCCATCTTTTGCTCCAAGTGAGACATGAAGATAAACCAGAGGACAACAATGTGCCTGCCACCCCCTCATCAGTCTTTCTGACACATGGGTAGATAGTCACCCCCACGACTCAGAGCCCTACTCTGGGTCATCATGATGCATTTTCTAAGAACCATCTGGAAGGTATTTGGGAAAAGAAAGGCCTAGAAGACTTCAATGTTTATGAAACATTTCATGTTAATCAGACTCAAACTGTTATATCAGAAAAATTAAAGCAAAAATGAACTAAACACCATTCAAGATTCATTTCAGCTCAAAATTCTGTAATCTCTTTGAGTCACTGGTTTTTAACTTTGGTGACAGTGGGGGTGGGGGATATGCTGCAAATTCCCTTGCGAATCCAGTGGAAAAGATGGATTCTCTTTTCTGGAAGATGTTCTCTCTCTCTCTCTCTCTCTCTCTCTCTCTCTCACACACACACACACACACACACACACACAGCTTTATGTATAATTTCAGAGGTTTCATACCATCCCAGTTTAAGACCTCTTATCTATCTCTGGGCACTGATTAGGGATGAATTTGAATATGACTGAAAGATTTCCTTTTGTAATCAGATAAATATAAGATTCCTACCCAGTACCCCCCTCAAAGTACCCAGCCTCTCAAATTTGTTCCTCTTCCATTTCTCGAGGATTCTTGCCGTGGATTTCCCTGGAGTGCCCAACTCTCAGCTCAGCAGAGAATACTGTTCCCAAGCCACCGTGTCTCAGACAAGAGCCTCTGAGGCACTTGATCCTTCTCCTATCTTCATGCCCATGTCCATGGGATTGGCCGCACCATGGCACTGGTTGGCTTTCCTTTCCAGTTGGACCCTAAGGCTATTATCAGATTTAGAAACTGGATCAGAGTGGGATGTAGGAGGTTAAAATGTTTCAAGCTGTTCCTTTCCTAGAGAGACAAGAAAAAATTGGTCTGGTTTGCCACAGGTTTGAGTCAGAGATAAGGGAGAATTGTTGCCATTAAACTGCAGCTTTTTTTTTTTTTAAGATTTTATTTATTTGACAGAGAGAGACACAGCAAGAGAGAGAACACAAGCGGGGGGAGAGGGGGGGGAGAGGGAGAAGCAGGCTTCCCGCTGAGCAAGGAGCCTGATGCAGGGCTTGATCCCAGGAGCCTGGGATCATGACCTGAGCCGAAGGCAGACACTTAACGACTGAGCCACCCAGGCACCCCACGTTTCTAACACTTAAATGTTCTCAGTACTCAGGTCACTCCACATCTCTGCAAATATGGGAGAGTATTTGGTATTTGGGGAAGCATTATTCTCACTGCTTTGTTATCACTACTGCCATGTGGGATCCAATCTCTCTGTCACTGATACCCACTCTGGCTTCCCCACATCCTTCACTTTCTGGGAATTTCCCTCTACATGATTTCCTAATGGCTGTTTATTTACCACTTGCATTTCCCTACCATTCAAAAGTTTTTTCAAGAATTTCAACAAATACAATTTCGTCTGACTCCCTTTTTAATTCCAAGCCATGAGAAACTATTTTGCATGTCATAACAACTAGATAAACATGAGCTGCAATTTCTGCAACTGATGAGAAAGTCCAATTTTGTTTCATGTTTTTTTCTGCAGACTCGTAGAAAACAAAATGTTGGCAGAGTTCCATGGGGAAAAATAAGAATTTCAGCAGTTTCACCTAATTCCATTACATCATCATTTCCCAAACTCACCAGTTGTCAAACCATATTGCAAAATGTCACCAGCAATTTCACTATTTCATATATTATAGAGAAAAGAGAATTTTGTTGGGTGCCTGGAGAGAAAGCAGAAGAGGAACTTGTACAAGAGAAGTGTCACATGCGGTCATGTGTACACTTGCCTCCTACAAATTCTGATAGGTGCAGAGAAGATTTTGACAAAGTGTTTCTGTTCATAATGTTTATTTTTTAAAAAGAACAAAACTGCCAACTTTAGTTTGTATCAAGGAGCTACCACATGTGTTTGGTGTATTGTGTGGAATACAATACCCATGAAATAGACACTTCCTGTGGATCTCAAGAGTAGGGCCTATCTGCCTGGAGCTCCCTACCACACATACACACACACACACACACACACACGTGCGCACATGTACATGCACATGCACACATCCTCTGGTTCATTTCAGGGCACTCTTCATGTTTCACCAGATTGGGCAAGTGATTATAAACCCAATGTGGGTGGAGAAGAGACTCCACAACTGAAGATGTGGTGCCAACCTGTTTTGAAAAGAGGAGGAACAGTGAGAAATTAGCAAGCATAAGTTTTCAACAAAAACTATGCCTTTCTCTTCCTGCTCCAATCCCCACGGCACTGAAGACTAAACCATTATTTATGTATGTAAGCAGTGGTTGAGAACACAGAATGCCTGGATTTGACTCCTAAATCCAATGGTTACTACCTATTACTATCTCACAGATGTCAGATAAATCATTTAATTTCTTTTTGCCTCAGTTTCGTTATTGGTAAAAGGGAGAATAGTAATAATAATAATAATGATAGTAATAATAATAATCACAATATCTGAGTAATAAATAAGATACATAAGAAATAAATGAGTTATAGGGGTGCCTGGGTGGCTCAGTCGGTTAAGCGGCTGCCTTCAGCTCAGGTCATGATCCCAGGGTCCTGGGATTGAGCCCCACATTGGGCTCCTTGCTCCACGGGAAGCCTCTTCTCCCTCTCCCTCTGCCTGCGTGCAGCTCCCCATGCTTGTGCTCTCTCTCTATCTCGCTCTCTGTGTCAAATAAATAAATAAATAAATCTTTAAAAAAGAAAGAAAGAAATGAGTTATATAGGCAGCACCCTGTGTCTAGCACATAATATGCACTATACAATTACTTACTATTCTTGCCTCATACGTTTAAACTGTTTTACTGGGACAGGATAAGTTTTTGAATTACAATCACTGTCTTTTACAACTACACTTCATTCTAATCTGTGACTCCTTCCTCTCTCACTCACTGGACCACCACTGTCAAGAGGTGAAAATGACACTAGGGATGATCCCTTGAGAAGAACGCTTGCCAGCTTTCTCTCCCTGATGCCTGAGAAAGGATTAAAAAGCTTCTCTGGTCTGAGGTTTAAGGGAAGAGTTAGAAGGGAAACAAAAGAGAAGAGTCTGGTGATGGTATCTGAGGACGGTCCTTGGGCTCTGACATGCTATAAATGAAGACTCCCCCAAGACTTGCTATAAATGAAGAAACAGTAGAACCCCCCAAACAAGAGGGAACACCTTAGAGGAGAACAGATCTCTGCCCTGTAACCCAACTGGACTGGGTAGTGCCAACTTCACAGAACAGCCTAGCAGAGCGTGGCAGTAGCTCAGCAGAGATGGTTGCAGACGGGGTTGAAACAGGGAAGACCTAAAATATCCCCATTGGGTTTGCCACTGATCAGAAAGGTGTAGGAGCAATAGACCCTCCCTGTGCCCCAGAGGAGTGTGGGGAAGTTTCCCTGGGGAAACGAGAAAGTCACCTTACAAGGATATTAGAGTTCTGACACAGGGACAGCACGGTGGAAGGGGAGAGGGTTACATGGCTTGGGGTCAATTCAGAACTTGGTGTCTCCGTAGATGCCAGTGGGGTAGGACAGCAGTGCCCGAGCATAAAAGGAAGTTTTGTACTATCAGTGTGGAATGATGCCAATAACCAGGTGCCCGATTCTCTTCCCATTGATGCTGCAGGATGCTACATGAGGCCCCTGATCTTAGATGCCAACTCTGGATTGAAGGGTGGGATCAGGGAGGACGAAATTCTGCCTTACTCAAGTGTAAGCTTGAAATGAATGGTTTTACCTGAAAGTAACCAAGATTAAACTTCCTGCCTGGTGGTAAAATGGGGCTTGAAGTAGAATAACTTGAGTTGCAGAGAAACAAGGAGCATAAGGACTGAAAATACTTGCTAACTTATCAGAGAGTGGAAATGGCTAGGACTCATATTCTAGATGCCCTGTAAATTGACTAACTGATGCCCCATGTTCCAAGATGACACTGGGAATTCTGTTTAGGCAGTCTTGGGTTTCTCCACTTTCCTTCTAAAAGAAGAAGCCCTCTGTGCTGATAGCCTGCTAGAAATGCCAGAAAAATAACAAAGTAAGACATGATAGTAACAGAGGAAGTAAGTGTATGTTATTTACATGAAATTAAGGAGCAACAATATTGCACCTACTGCAAGCAAGGAAAAAGGCAGACAGCCTGGTAGATAGAGTCCTGAATTCGGGTCAGAGGTCCTAGGTTAAAATCCCATCCCTCCCCTCTTACTTAACTGTGTAATCCTGGGCAAGCCGTTTAGCCTCTCAGAACCTCAGCCTCCTTATCTAAAGGTGTGTCTCCAGATCAGCATGAAATGAAAGCAGATATGGAAAGTACTCTCATATAGCCAGACCCATGTAGGTGCCCACTGAGTATCTGCTAAAGAAAAAAAGCCCTTCCTCCAACTCCTTGATTTCCAAACCTGAACGGATTCTTCCCCCAGGCTTACAGTCCTGTGTACCATGCATACTTCCATCCTTGTTCTTGCCCTGAATGGACGCATGACCCAGAACCATGATGCGGCCCCACACTAATTCGAGTGTTATTTGCTCTTTAGATTCTGGTAGCCCTGCTCCTTAAGCCTGAGCCCCCAACACTGCCAACAATCCCCCCACACACACACACACTCACTCCTCACCCCTCCCTTACCAACCATGCCAGTGAGGTTCCCCAGATGCCAGGGGTGAAACCTGTCCTATATGGCTGGAGCCACTGCAGATGTCTCACCCCAGAGACATCTTATAACCAAGAAGAGAGAGGCTAGCTAAAATAAAAGGACAGGTTTGGCTTTATAATTAAGCCAGAGCCAAACTGCGCAGCAACATCCTATTGTCCAATTTAAGTGGTGTTCCAGGACCGGTGCTGAAGGGGAGTCTATGGAAGAAGCAGAGACAATGAACTCCACTCTCCATAATAAAAGGAGCAGAACCTGGGAGAGGAAGGAGTGCTTTTAAAAGGGTGGCTCTCTGCAAAGCTCCTGGGGCTGGTGGAGAGCAAAAAGGGGGTGCACAGGGAAAGAACCAGAGATGGAGAGGCACCCTAGGGTGTTTACCGGTGGGAGGACTCACTGCCTCCCTGACAGCTTGATGTATTTCAGGGCCAGAAACTGCTGACCATACCCTTTCTGTTCAAGTTAGCACATTTTGTTGGCTTCCTTATAGGCGTTGAGTTATTCTGTCCTAGTTCCCCGTCTATATTCACTTTACTTCCTTTAATACACTTACGTCTGGGTCCACATTTTTAATAATGAATTCAAAATGTCCTGTTGTCAGGGCTTTCAGGGAAGGAAAAACAAACCAACAACCAAGTGACTACAAAGAAGCAGTGAGGGCAGCTGGAATTGCACTGGGAGGAAGGCTCAATTCAAGCTGCACTCCATGAAACCTGGAAAACTCCATCAGCTTTTCCAGTTGCTCTCCAGCCTCCACATCCCCAAGGACCTCATTGTCCCTAAAGAAAGCCATTAGCATGCACAGACTAATGAGACCCTTCAGTCACTGGAACGGGAGAGACACAATGGGGAGTCCGTTTCTGCATACTTGGCAAGAGAGAGGCTGCTGGAAACACCTGGTCCTCTTCTCCACTCACCTCCCCCCCAAGCTCCAGTCAGGGCAGTGCCAGCTGCTTCAACCTTGGCTGCCTGAGGCCTTCTGCTAGGACAGACACCCCCGAGGAATCAGAAGACTTCTTCAGTTGGTCCTAGCCACCATCTGGGACTCCTACTCCCAGCCAGGGGACACCGTGTCACAGTTTCATCCTTGACAATGGCTTTTGGGGAGGTCTTCTTGGAAGTGAAAAGGAGTTTTTCATGAAAACTTACGTTAAAACACTAAGAGGGATCCACTGTTTGCTTTAGAAATAAAGCATTCCTCTCAGATTATGGTGGTGGGGAAGGACACATCACTACCATGGCAACCCTTATGTACACATGGATTCACCTTCGTAGACTAAACTCATTCAGTTGCGACTCACGTTTCCTCTGAATGAAAGCCCTTGGTGGCAAAGGCAGCCTAATCCTGTGCACAGAGAAGCTGTGTAGCAGCCGCTCATCGCTCTGTGGAACCTCAATGCCCAACAAGGACCACATGGCAACACGTGGCAGTTTCCTCCCATGATAGCACCAGACCATCTCTATTTCCACAGAGCATGCACCATGAGTTCTAGTCAATACTCTGTAAGTCTCAGGAGCCAAGGCATCCACCCAGTGATGCTGAGATTCCAGAATGACTATCTCACAATTCTGGGCAGGGCAGGGGGACTTACAAAACAACACAACTTTAGTCTCTTCAGGAACATCTTGCTCTATTATCATTTTTACTGTGATTAATCAGTGGGGATTCAGGGCTTGTTTATAGCCTCTGTGAGCCGGGATAGTGAGTCTCTCCCTGAGGAGGCATCCATCCTTGGTTAAAGATTAGCTCCTGGAAGGGCATGGATGCTCCCAGGTAAGCGTGTGCCTACAGCCAGCCTTCTGCAGTGAAGCCCAGCTCCTCTATTCCCCTCTTTGCCCCAAATAACAGCACAGGCTTAAAAATGACAACACAGGGTGCCTGGGTGGCTCAGATGGTTAAGGTCTGCCTTCGGCTCGGGTCATGATCCCAGGGTCCTGGGATTGAGTCCCACATCGGGCTCCTGGCTCAGTGAGGAGCCTGCTTCTCCCTCTCTCTCTGCCTCTCCCCCTGCTCATGCGCTCTCTCTCTCTCTCTCTCTCTCTTTGTACCCCTGTGTCTTAAATGAATTAAAAACAACAACAACAACAATAAAGATGGACATGCACATGCTGTAGACAGCAAAGAGAAACCGGGGTCCTGCTGGGCTGCTTCAGCTACACGCATGTCCCCCGAGGAGAGAGAGCACCATCCTGAGCTTCACTGTGAGGAGGAACACAGGAAGCCCGCTTTCCAGCTTGCCGGGAACTCTGCTAACTGCTTCAGAGTATCACCTCTTCAAGAACAATGCTTGCCCCCTCCTCCTTTGGGTGCTTCGTTTACTTGTTTCCCCGAGGTCAGCTGACAGAGCAAATCCTCCATTTCAGAGGAGGCAAACCTCCCAAGTGTGCCCACCCAGAATGCCCAGTGTCTCTTTTCTCCACCCACAGCACCTTTCCTCTGGGGGCCTAGGAAAAACCTCCCTCTGCTGTTATCTGATGTTGACATCAGCTTCCTACACCAGGTCCTTCCATTCCAAGGTGGGTTTAACACTTTTTCTGGCACAGACAAAAGGAGTCTGAATGTAGCCATTCAGGGTTATACTTCATTTGTTTCTGCAGTCATTCATTCATCAAAAGTTGTGGGGTTCCTACTTAGAAGCAGAGCGGTGGTGGTAGAGATGAGACCACAGATTCGGAAAGTTTTGGAACTTGGCTTTTGCACTTACTTAAATTACGTGCCAGAAGAAATGACAGAAGCATGTATCAGCCTGAAGCTGGATGCCTGCTTCACTTCAGCTCAGTTCTGCACACACCAGTGTTTCCCGGGTCCCCCTTTTTATATTGAGCATTACCCAGTATCTACCCCTTTCTCCTTTCTAGAATTGTTTTGGGATTCATAGAGGGGAGAGGCCCTTGTGTTCATAAGCAAACAAACTTACATGTTGCACTTGAAAAGTGACTCAAGGGTATATTTTTAAATCCAGGGAAATAATAGTAAACAAAGATAGAATGCACATCTGATAAGAGATTCAGATACACATTTGGAAAGAAAAGGAGTCATTGCATTCCTTCAGAAGAAGGACGGGGGTATGGCACTGAGGCAATAAAACTACAGATATTTGGAATCTTTGAGTTTCTAACTTTTAGAACACATGACATAGAGTTCTTCCAAATTCTGGAGTCTGAGGTTCCTCACTACAGGCACCCAGGGGACAGACACAGCTCTGGACTTGGGGTCAGGCTCCAGCTGACTGCAATAATGGTGCTGAGCAGAGAGAGAGAGCAAGACCCTACCACCAAGGGGCTCACAACCCACAAAGGCAAATGCTCGAAACAGAAGTGCAAATGTCTGCCAGGACTTTCAACCCTGGTTGTGCATCAGAATTGCTGGAGACACTGTGAAAAAAACAAAACAAACAAACGAAAAAAAACCAGTCAGGCCTGAGCTGCACCCAGTCTTCTGAATCTGAATCCTAAGCTTGAATACCACCTCTATTGCCAAGACTTGCTGAAGCCTCCACATAACATAACTCCCTCGCCTGTGTACCTGTACATACTTCCCTGGTAGGTTTTTATCACACCCCTCCTTACCCATGTGTTCACCTGCAATCCAGGTCCTGCTGTACTCTGAGCCGGATAAGTCATAGAAAAGTATTTCTATGTCATATGCATACTATGTCAATACTATGTCATAGTATTTCTAGTCATATGACTAGAAGGCTTCCCCCCTCCCCCAGAAAACAGCTGGATATTCAAAATTAAAGTTAATAGTTGAGTTTTTACATTAATGATTGGAATCATATGTGATATTTCCTTTTTAATTGGGATCTAGGCATCTCATTTATCACTCCAGAACTTAGAAGGAAATTTCCTAAGACTGCTATAACATACCGAGACAGACTCATTAGTCTAGGCAGTGACCGTGGCCTAAATCTTTTTCAGCAGTGGGACTGAAAGGTGAGCCCGGGGAAGGGGAGAGCTGTCAGGTTCTGACTTTCTCTCTTGGCCAGTGACTCATTTGCCGCTGCCACATGACAAGGGGGCCCAGAGAGTAGATGGGACACTGTGAGCGTCACCCAATTACCAATTTTCACATTTCAGAAAGACCTAGAAATAGGAAAACAGACTATGATAAGCCCTAAAACCACATCACATCTCCTCTTTCCATACAGTTTACTTTCAATCGGCAATGTCATCAGCTATGTCACCCGGCAATGACATATACTTTTTCTCCTGAAAAGCCCTCTAGTAGCAAATGTCCCATGGGGTCACCTTCTCAGCCAGCTGAGTCAAAATCACAGAACTCTGGAAACGGAAACCTGACAGAGATCTTCCTAGTAACAGCGGAACTGTTAATATTTCTTGAGTACCTACTGTGGGCCAGCCACTTCAGATATTTTATTTCATAAAATCCTCACACGAATCCTGACATCTAAGTTTCATTGTTTTCATATTTTAGATGAAAAAAAACATACTTGGGAAGGTGAAGTAATCTGTGCAAGGTCACATATCTAGTGACCCAGATCCATGTAACCTAAAAGCCCCCATTTCTCAAAGTGGAGATTATACACAAGACAGCACGCCTAGAGTCATTAAGAAGCCGCATAAACACAGCACATGCTCTGAAGTGCCAATTTTATTCAATGATAATTTAATTTAAAACACTGTTTTCATTAAAGCAAACATGCACTTATCCGAGGGAGGGAGAATATGAATTTGCACAAAATGTAAAGATAAAACATGAAACTTTAGGAAATTCTTACTTGTGGCAAGCTACTTCTGGTTTTGCCTCTCAGACCCCCAGGGCTGTTACCATATTTCCCAGCCAGGAGGAACATTCCCAAAGTTTTAAAAGCAGAGCCATAAACCCAAACAGAATTTAGGAATGGCACCCCCAAGTGGAAGATGGGGGAATGGTGCGTCATTAAAGAGCAAAGAGTAGTGACTCCATTTGTGAGGAGGCTCAATTTCAATGTCCACCACTAAAGGAATATAAATCCTATAAGGCCATGAGTTGCCAAAACCCCACTCATCTGACTGATGTTTTCAGGAGGCTTCCAAAGCTGTCCAATATGGAGATAAGAATCTACAATGAATGAATGAGCCAGCGGCAAGCCCTACCTTCCCCAAACTCCCCAACACATACACACACACACACACATGCACATTCACACGCACACACACATCACTTCTTGTCTCTATCCCTCCCACCCCAGACCTTAATGCCCCTAAGTCCTAGGTATCTTTTTTCAAAAAACACACAGAATCATCTTTGAGGTGACTGCAATCATCCAAGACCTGATTTTAAGGTAGGTAGGTCAGCCTATACTCTGTTGAGGCTTGAATTCCTCCAGAGAAGTTAATCAGTGAATTCTGAAAAGAATAAAAGAAAGGACTCCAGCCAGGTCCTTGGCCCAGTAGAGCTGGGCACAACTGCCTGGCATCCTGATATTAGTTGAAGTGAATAGGTTTAACAAAAACAAAAAACAAACAAACAAACAAAAAACCACTGAATAAGGCAAAAAAAGAGCATCACCGGGTCAGGCTGGAAAGGAGACCTGAGCCAAAGGAAAGGGTAGTGGCACCGCATCTACAGACACGCTGCAGCCAGTCTGTGCCATGCTTGGCTTCCCGAACACATCTGCTCCCCCACCCCACTGACCCACTGGGCTTTGCAATTCCCTTTGACTGGGAGGCTCTCCTTTCTACTCATTGCCTAACTAATTCCTACTTACTCATTAAGCCTCAGCTTCAATGCCACTTCTTCCAGGAAGATTTCCCTGATTCACTTCAGCCTAGCAACTCTTGTTTACTCCCATAATACCCCTTATTTCCCCCCAGTCTAGTGTCTATCAGACTGCATTATAATTGTCTATGTACTTGTCTGTGAATGCTACAAGAGCATGAATCCTCAAAGACAATGCCCAGCACATTGTTAAATACTCTATGAATGCCTTCTGAATGAATGTTAAAGACACACTACAAGTCCCCAAGGAGGACCACTGGGCCACAGAAATATACTTTTCTGGCAACCCAGCCACCTTGAAAGCCCACAGCAGTAAGAGGCTGCTTTGGAGAGGACTGATAAAGGAGAGGAGCTCAACCTCCCATGTGCACTGAAGACACAGAGATAAAACAGAAAAGGTCTTGACACTGGAGACACTAAGTCTAATGGGGTAAACTATTAGGGACACAACAGTGAAGACAGATTGCATTGGTACAAAGCTTAAATGGAGACAAATGTGAAAACCAAACTGGGTGAGCAATGCCTTTGCTTACATACTAATCTTACTGCTCTAGAATGTCTCACTAGACAAAGATTTTAGAAGGAAATATTCATTAAAAAAAAGAAGGAAATATTCATGAGAACTTTGATACACATAATATGCTATTCATTTGTAAAATAATTGAAAGTCAGCAGAACTCTTTCGTATATATATCATTTTATTTCCTTTTACTCATGCATCAAATATTTTGGGGATGCTTCTTTATACTACACTAATATCTACTATTGGGCTAGTTGGGAGGGTTCAAAGATAACTACTTTTAAGGAGCTTGGATTCACATGGAGGAGATAACTAATAACTGTAATTCAAGGCAGATAGAGACAGGGGCTGGGTAAATCAGGATTATTTCTGTTGTAAGTGACTCAATCTGACTTAACTAACAAAGGAAACATATGTCTTACATAACGTCTTACGTCTTACATATGTCTTACATAACTTATCCAGCTTTAGCTTTATCCAGGGGCTTGAATAATGTACACCAGTCCCCTCTCTCAATCTCTTAGCTTTGCCTTATGCTGGGGTAGCATCACTCTCAGGCTCCATCATGGTAGCCACTCACAGTTTCTGGCTCAAATATTCCAAGGCCTGATTTGACCTGAGAATAGAGCTTCTCTTTTCCCACAGGTTTTAATGAAAATTGGGGGCTGATTATCCTTGGCCTGAGTAATGATCACATACTCTCTCATGAGCCAATCACTGAGCCATGGAATGGAATTAGCTGACTGATAACCCTAGGTCACATGCCCCTCCTCTAAGCAGATGTGGGGCCAGGCCCACCCAAACCACATGGGCTGAAAGGAGAATGAGTCTTGAGTAGTCAAGAGTCCTTAACAACAATCTGATTAAATGCTTGAGACTTAGTCTTCATAACAGCTTTGTGTTTTCACCCTTTTTACAAATGAGAAAGATGAGGCTAGTAAGAGCAAGAACAGGACTAGGATCTGGTCTTTGGACTTAGTTCTGGGCCCCTTCCATTTGTGTTTGTTGGAATTTGGGATGGGACAATATTTCCTTGGGTGAAACATTATAAAATGTTCATGAGCATTATAAAACATTTCACATCCATGCCTCTAATACTAGTGATACCTGCCTCCCATCATTGTGACAACTAAAACTGCTCACACACATTTTCAAAGGTCCCCTTGAGAGGCAGCACCTCCCTCTACTTGAGAAAAACTGAATGTTTTCCAAGCAAACCTTATTATCAGGAGTTTCATCCTTCTCAAAGTTCCTAAATGTAAGCTCTAACATTCAGTTTCAGAGATAGACTGAACATCTCTCAAAGATCCTCTAGTCCAACCCTGCAGGGCAGCAGTTCTGATATAGAGGAGAAGGGATGAGTGAGGGTGGCAGGGAAGAAGATGGGCAAAGCATGTACTCCTGGAAGGTGAGTGTAAAGTGTTGGAGGTGGTAGGTCTCAGTTTCCCATTAATGCTCCTCTGCTTCAGATACTAAAATCACAGACTTAACACATTTTTATGATCAGGATTCAAGCTGTTTCTTAGGGAAGACAGTATTATCCTCCCTTATTTGAGTAAGATAAGAAATTATGGGCCTGTGTGAGGCAGAGTGTTCAATTCTGGACACTACTCACTAAGAAAGATATTGCCAAATTGACTTGCATTTTGATGGTGCAAACAGGATAGGTGGGAATTTGAAACTAGCTCTTGACATGTAGAACACGTCACGGACCAGGTCAGACTACACCTGGGAAAACATTCAAAAACCTCCTGAGATACTGAAGACAATCATCCAGGAGTAGAGTTGGAATTACTCTATACAGCCCCAATAGGTCAAACCGGGTCTGATATAGGAACAGAAAACACTTGAGCAATGAGAGATGTCTAAATGCAGAATAAGTCATCTGGTAAGGTAGTAAATTCCCCACTGCTGGAGGTATCCAGCATCCTGAGGTGATGAAGTGGGTTTGAAGGTTAGCCTCTTAAATGTTCTCAAACAACACAAAATGGATGAAGTTTTAGTGCCCCACGCACTGCTAACAGTGACTACATAGAGCATGTGGGTTGTAAGTTATGCTCGGTTTCTACTGGAATAACTGTAGGGTAATACCCCTTCTCCCCTATCCAAAAAGCCTATCAGAACATGAGTGAGAGGGGCGCCTGGGTGGCTCAGTCGTTAAGTGTCTGCCTTCGGCTCAGGTCATGATCCCACAGTCCTGGGATCGAGCCCCGCATTGGGCTCCCTGCTCCGCGGGAAGCCTGCTTCTCCCTCTCCCACTCCCCCTGCTTGTGTTCCCTCTCTCTCGCTGTATCTCTCACTGTCAAATAAATAAATAAAATCTTTAAAAAAAAAAAAAAAAAAAAAGAACATGAGTGAGAGAGACATTATTGTAGCATAATTTTGAGTCTGTTCTAATTCACAAAGGAAAAAAGGACATCTCTAACAAAGCTTTCATATTTTATTGATAATGCATTACTTTTATCCAAGCAAGTAAGCACCTGGTAACTATTGGCCTCGGGAGTTGCACTAGATGATCTCTAAGGTTTGTCCAACCAAAAGCTGAGTCTAAACCGAGGGCTAGAGGGCCTACAGGGTGTTTAGTGATTTACCCACAGGACTTCTGGCAGGTATGACATGTAGTACTGTGCTTCTGCCTGTCTCATGGGCGACAAGAGGCCCATAAACATACAAAGGTTAAAATGACTTTATACTTCACCCTAGAACTGCCTAGGGAGACGGTGACAGGTTTTAGAAAGCAGTTGTGACCTCTCTATGCACTCCTTTGTCTGCAGAAGTACCAGTTGAGACAGCTCTCTTTGTAAAGGGTCATCTCTGTCCGTTAGCAAAGCTCGGAGATAGAAAAGACATTTGTCATTGCCAGCGTCTAGCAATGAAGACGTTTCAAATCAGAAATGCTATGGGATCGTGGGATGCCAGATCAGATATTACAGGGGCTGGAAAACTCCCATCTCGCCTGAAAATGCCATGTGAGGACCTTTCCCAATCTTTAATCTTTGAAGCCACTGGAGCCAGGCTAGCTGGCCATCACTTAGTTTCATGACATCAAGTCCCTGTTCTATTTTGTACCATAGGATTTGGCATGATTCTAGGTCACTGCTCTGTTGAAATTACAAAAAATGGATGTTTCTGGGGGACACCAGGAGCATTAGAGATTGTTGGAATCAATGTACAGAAATGTGAAAAAGTGGGACTTAGTCTTTGTCAAGAGGCTCAGAGAGTGACTGTACCTTATTATTTCTGGTTCTCACCAAGAAACAAATGAATACCTTATAGCCACCACTGTCCCACATCTCAGGATTCTAGTTTCTTTCTCCCTTTCTCCCTTCTTTTCTCCCTTCTTTTCTCACTCTACACTCTACACTCTACACTTTCTCCCTTCTTTTCTCACTCTACACTTCTCCTTGGAGTATAAAATGTCCTTTCAGGGCACCTGAGTGGCTCAGTCGTTAAGCGTCTGCCTTCGGCTCAGGTCATGATCCCAGGGTCCTGGGATCGAGCCCCGCATCGGGCTCCCTGCTCCGCGGGAAGCCTGCTTCTCCCTCTCCCACTCCCTCTGCTTGTGTTCCTGCTCTCACTATCTCTCACTATCTCTCTCTGTCAAACAAATAAATAATAAAAATCTTTAAAAAGAAAATGTCCTTTCATGATGATAATTATCACCTAAAGTCTATACCATCTTTCCATGTATTGGTGCTGAATTTCAGACCTGTATATCCAACTACTAACCAGTCATCTTCAGAAGTCTGGATGTTCTCAAACCAGAATTCATCATTTGACAACTACTGACCCTTCCTTCTCACTTCCCCCCACTTTCCTACCAACAAACCAGTTTTCCTCCATGTACTTCCAGTCTTAGCTGGTGGCACCACCATTGGCCCATCAGAAACATCGCTGTCCCACTGGACTCCTTTTCCTTCACCACTGAGGTCTCAGCAATCTTCACCCACACTATTTCTTTAGTTAAAAAATCTAGTTAAAAAATCTCTGTGTGATCTTTCTAAAACACCAATCTGATCATGTCAGCCTCCACCTATCCCCATCCCCACCTCCACCTCCCTCCATTTCCCCACCCCCACCTCCACAAAATGCTTCCAACTTTCCTCATCACTTGTGGAGTAACATCCAGGAGGGATCCAACCCTTATATTTTCTCCCATTCCCCCTGCATTTAATCTGTGTTTTAGATTTATCCATCTTTCATCATCTCCATATTCCATACTAGCTCTTGCCACTATATCTTTGCTCTTATTTCCTCCACCTGATGCTTTTCCCACTTCATCCATCTGGTAAATTCTTATTTGTGCTTTAAAACCCACTGGTGTGCCACCTCTTCCTGGAAGTCTTTCCTGACTCTCCTGCTCCTTTTTGTCTCTTCATTTTACACCTGCAATCTCTATTCTTATCCCTCTATTGTCACTGAAAGTCCTTTAATAAGCCATGAGCTTCTTGAGAACAAGGATTGTGCCTTAGTTTTCTCTGCCTGTTCAGTTCTGGGTACTGAACCTGGCAAACAATAGAAGCAAATGACTCTGTAAGCGTAAAGGAGATGCTCTCAACTACACTCTAAAGGGGAGGGGAGGGAGAGAGGAGGACAGATTTTTTTTTTAAACCATCAACAATGTTTCTTGTCCTTTAAAGATGGACATTGAGATTCACCCCTGAAGGCACACGATTTCTTCATTTCTGGAAGACTTTAATG
This sequence comes from Mirounga leonina, assembly GCF_011800145.1. Lineage (NCBI taxonomy): Eukaryota > Metazoa > Chordata > Mammalia > Carnivora > Phocidae > Mirounga > Mirounga leonina. Next base: position 37,563,207 of record NW_023270433.1, on the reverse strand, counting down.
ATCCTTTATGAAAAAGTGAAGCTATGATCCTCAGTCCAATGAAGCGCTTACGGAGATAGTGAGGATCCAAACTACTCCACATGAAAATATAAGTGGTAGTCTTTACTGATGATAGAGAGGCATTCCCAAGGTTATCATGCTACTGAGAGACTGGTCGTAGACTGAGAGTGAGGATGAAATGGGGTGTTTCCCTGAGTGTCAGGGATCTGGATCAGATAGGCAGGAACTTGGCAAGAGCACTCATTTTGTAGGAATACAAACTGGCTTAAGCAGCAAGGTCACAGGCTGGGATAACCAAGAGGGATCTCTGTGGGATAGCATGGCCAAAGGACTTGAGAAAAGATACCTGTGGTGTCCAGTTGTTTTGGGTTTTTTTTTCCTGTGGTGTCCAGTTTTAAGGCATCCCTAACTCCCTGTATCATTCCCTCCAACACCCTATTCTCCAGTAAAGCTTTATGAAATGTCACAGCCCCATCTTAGCTGAACTCTGGGGAATTAGTACAGTGGCCAACATCCACTGTCACAGAATAAACACAAAGACCTCCAAAATAGTCTAAAATGGAGGCAGAGTATATTGCCTGCTAGGCAAAGAAGAATCATGTTCCTTAAGAAAAGTCAGTGAGAAGGGCTATATGCACCCCAATGTTCACAGCAGCAATGTCTGCAATAGCCAAACTGTGGAAAGAGCCGAGATGCCCTTCAACAGATGAATGGATAAAGAAGATGTGGTCCATATATACAATGGAATATTACTCAGCCATCAGAAAGGATGAATACCCAACTTTTACATCAACATGGATGGGACTGGAGGAGATTATGCTAAGTGAAATAAGTCAAGCAGAGAAAGTCAATTATCATATGGTTTCACTTATTTGTGGAACATAAGGAATAACATGGAGGACATTAGAAGGAAGGGAAAAATGAAGGGAGGGAAATCAGAGGGAGAGATGAACCATGAGAGACTATGGACTCTGAGAAACAAACAGGGTTTTAGAGGGGAAGGGGGTGGGGGAATGGGTTAGCCTGGTGATGGGTATTAAGGAGGGCACGTATTGCATGGAGCACTAGGTGTTATACGAAAACAATGGATCATGGATCACTACATCAAAAACTAATGATGTGGGCGCCTGGGTGGCTCAGTCGGTTGAGCGACTGCCTTCGGCTCAGGTCATGAACCCAGGGTCCTGGGATCGAGTCCCACATCGGGCTCTCTGCTCTGCGGGGAGCCTGCTTCTCCCTCTCCCACTCCCCTGCTTGTGTTCCCTCTCTCGCTGTGTCTCTCTCTGTCAAATAAATAAATAAAATCTTAAAAAAAACAAAAAACAAAAACTAATGATGTATTGTATGGTGACTAACATAACATAATAAAAAAAAAAGTCAGTGAGTCTTCTGCAAGCTAAAAGTGAAAGGGACAGATACGATATGCAGAAGGGGAAGTTTTTTTCAAATTTCTGATTATTTCAAAAGTGGATTGTAAAGTCTCTCTTGAGATTAGTTACTTTTCTGGTTTAGAATTATTGAGGCGCAGGTATGGTTCTAAAACATGTTCAGAATAGGCTGCATTCGGCTCTTAGAGGTCTCAGTGTCACTCAGTGGGCAAATTTGAATAGAATGCTTGAGGCTTCGTGAAATTTTTATTTAACGTTTTTGTTGGAGTAAAACAGTACACAGTTTATAACAGTCTAGTCTTCACACAGAAAGTGGCCATAGTTCAAGGTCAGAAGTCAGTCCAAGGTGACAAGCAACAACCAGGGCGAATGTTTCAGTGTTCCTGAGAAACCCCCAAGGCACCCTGCAGAGGCTTACTTGGTAGAACATTAGGGGCTCAGATGACGGCTATTTGGAGAGAGACTTCTGAACTCGGAGCAACTAGGGCTACCAGGGTTTCTGAATGTCACCCCCAAATTAAAATTGCCTTGAAACCTAGTTCTTCCCTATAATTAGTAACATTGGCTCTTAACCTTTGTATCAGTTGAAGTCAGGGAAAATACCACATCAGAATTAAAGGTGGGAAACTGGATCTATTCTGCACAAAGACAATCATGCTCTGAGTTATACACCAAAACCCACAGTTTTGTCTACTTAAGCAATGCAAGCCTTCTGCGATCTTTTAAAGAAATATTATCATTTCCTTTCCATGAAAAATTACCAGAGGTATTGTTCATTTTTTTTTTCAATACAATTGAAATCGTACATGGTAGGGAAGTTTTTAATTAGTCCGTTCTGAGCAGGAACTGTGTGTGCTCACTGCAGTAGGAGTCTAATAAATTACTTCATAATCTCAACCGGAGGCTTTGTGTTGGAAAATACTCATTAGTTTGCACCAGCAGCCAGCAGCTTCCTGTGAAAGGTCTCAGAAACATGCTGCAGTAGGTGTAGAGCAAGTTGCTTGAGCGGAACTTCTGAGGCAGTGAAAACAAACAGGCCTGCATGGTGAGAGAAGCCATGCAGATCTGAGCTTCAGTGTCTGGGGACAAAAGAACCTCTGGAAATTGCATGCCAGCCCCTTCTGCCCAGTCCACACTTCCCTGCTCATATAGCTCTTCTCCCACCCCCCAATCAAAAGCTTGCCTGCTTGCTTTCAGCTCTTCCCAATATATATATATATTTAGTGTGGAGAGATCAAATGCTTGGAAATACTTGTCCCAAACTAGTAAGGCAACGCATATACTGTTCGGTTGAGATACATACATATGTACATATACACACACACCAGTGGGCAAAATGTTATTAGCCCAGCTGGTAAGAATAGTTCCTTTCAGGGGGAGCATAGGATTTGATATATTAGTCACTTGGAGGAAAGATTGAGACCCCAAGAGGCATGTTCTTAAAATAAAAGATGTTCCCTAAATTGCTTTCTAAGGAGAGAGTGTCTTGCTGATCTCAGCATTCTAACATTGTTGCACTCTGGTGGTTTGGTAAAGAAATTTGGGTGATTGTTGGGGTAGAACTGTTGTGCAATATGCAGTCAAATGCTCTACCACTGAGCTATACCCCCATGTTCTGCAATATGAAGAGGTGAAAATTTGAAACTGGGGGTGGAGGGTTCAGGGAGAGAACCAAGAAAGCCAGGCTTTGTAAGCAAGAAAGGAAAGAAGGAAAAATGTACTTCTTAGCAGAGCAGGAGAGGTGAATGTCTAAGGGGATTTTGAAGCTATTTGCTGTAGCATATACATAATAAACTCCTCCCTCCATTTGCCCTAGAAAACAGTTTCCCAGAAGCAGACCCTGAGGCTAGGATTCCTATGCAAGGGGCTTATTAAGGAGGTGCTGCCAAGGGAGCCCAAGAAGGGAGCAGGAAAAATGAGATAGAGAAGAGGGAAAAGTCAAGCTAAAATACAATCCAGGCAAAACCCATCAGCCTGATCCCACAGGGGAACTCTGGAGCGTAAGTACTGGTGGTAAGGGAGCGGGGCTCTCACACTCCTGCACCTGTCAGTCATTGGTCAAGGGTGGGGTGGAGGAAGGGGATCAATTCGCAAGCACTTTGGCTCTGTTATGGAGGACAGTGCTCACTGAGGAAGAGTTGTACGAGGTGTTGCGTGCAAGAAGCCAAAGGGGTAGGGAAGGCAGAGCACAAAATGGTAAAAGTGGATCTGAGGAGATCTGATAGAGCACTGATAGTGTCCACTACATAAATCTATAATAAAGTCTACATTTGCTCACCACTGATTGTGTAGGAGTCCATTTTTTGTGGTAATAAAAGAAATAAACCTGACATATGCGTTCAGGTCAAAATCTTCAGGGAGTAGAAGCAGAGACTGTCCTTGTAGGTGCAGAGAACGAGGAACACCTGACATCTAACTCTGTAGGCTTTTGGAACCAACCTCACAATTGCATCCAAATATATATTAATGTATACTCATGAAGCTATATTACTGACGCTAGATTGAGATGCAATTCCTGTTATCAAAATGGGATCTATATATGGGAGGTACGTGTATTCACATCTCTAATCATCTCTGCTAGTAAAATGTCCATAACTCCTGCTTGCCCACCTCACACAGTCTGATGCCAGCCTCTCGCTCCAGTTTCATCTCAGCCCAACTCCTGCCATGAGTCGCCCCTCATCCACACTCCATGCTGCCCTCGCACAGTAGCCACAACTTAACTAAACCTTCACATGCACCAGGCACTGAGCCAGTATGGGTCATGGGTGTCACTTAATCCTAACTCCATGCCTTAGATGTTATTTTATTTCACAAGTGAGAAAACTGCATCTTGATGAGGCAAAGTCCAAGTTCTCTAAATGGGTAAGGGGTGGGACTGCATTTCGACCTAGGACCTGGCGACTGAAGAGTTAGTGCTTTTCGCTGCCATGCTCCTTTCTCCACGGACATTGTCTCCCCTTCTAAAGCCCTTTCCCCACTTCAGAAAGTCCATGCCCTACCATCTTCCAAGAGCCAGTGCCCATGCTATCTCCTCCACAAAACCTTTTAAATTAGGCAGGATTCTTGGAGGGAAGGGATAGAAATCCAATACACAAGAAAGGGAAATTATTGGCTTGAGCATTTGGGAAAAAAACTGGAGTGGTCTACATGTTCAAAGGGATTGCCATAGGAACCAGGGCTTAATAGGGACTTAATGCAGCTAGAATCTTCTTTCTACCTCTATCATTCATCTTCAGCAATATGAGATCCCTCTCTCTCTCATCATCCATTTATCAACCCAGAAAGGGACCTGATTGGCCCTATTTGGGTCATGTGCTTAACCCCTGCCTCAATCTCAGAGTCCAAGGGAATGGATTATTATGATCAGCGAGACCATGGACACTGGATTGTTACATGAGGAAGGGGGTGGCAGAAAACCACTCTGGCCAGTTCATAGCAATCGCTCCTACAGTTTATTAAACCATCTATGAAGATCCAGAGAGAATTACTCTGTTCTACTTTCTCTGGCATAAAACAACCATTTTATCATGCTCACAGACTCTATGGGTCAGGAATCTGGATGGGACACAGCAGGGATAGCTTGTCTCTGTTCTACAGCATCTCTTAGATGAAAGACTTGAAGACAGAGGTTAGAATCATCTGAAGGGTCATTCATTCACATGAGTGGCAGCTGAAGATGGCACTCAGCTTGGGGCTCAGTTCCTTTCCATGTGGCCTCTCCATGTGGTCTGTGTGAGATGGTTTGGGTTTTCTCACAGCAAGGTGGCTGGGTTCTAAAGCTGAGCATCCTGTGAGAGAAAGCCATGTGGGAACTGTACTGCCTTTTCTAACTTAGCTTCAACCTGCTGCATTGAATTTGTTGGAGCCTCACAAGCTTGCCCAGATTCAAGGCGGCGGGTTGGGGCAAGGGTGGGAAAGAGAATCCACCCCTTGATAAGGTATAGCAAAATTCTGGAAGAGAATGTGGGACCAGAAATATTGCTGTAGACATTTTTGGAAAATACAGACTGTCACACATTTTTCCCTGTGAATTTTCTTTATGTTTGTCATATCTCCCCTAAATTATTGTGAGCTCTGTGAGATATTCATCTTTGTATTTCCGTGCAATGCCTTGAGCAAGACCTTACACATAATAGGTCTTCAAAATATGTTGATTAGCTAAATATCTCTAACCCAATGGCATTACAATTTTTCCACCAACTAACTGTGTGACTGTGAGAAATTTATGCAACATCTCTGAGACTCCGTTTACAAACTGAGAAAGTTTAACTAAAGTTGTGGTTTCTAAACATTCTGGTTTAGCAGCAAGTTACAAATCATTTTCTTCAAATTACATCTAATGCAGAATTCCAGTATGTAAAACAGACTGGGGGGGGGGGGCCAGATGTGGATAAGAGGGAACCCTGGTGCACTGTTGGTGGTAATATGAATCAATACAACCACTATAAGAAACAGTATGGGGATTCCTCAAAAAAATCAAAAGAACTACCATATGATGATCCAGCAATCCCACTTTGGGTATATATCCAATGGAAATGGAGACAAGATCTTGAAGAGATACCTGCACTCCCATGTCCACTGTAGCTCTATTCACAATACCCAAGATATGGAAATAACCTAAGTGTATGTCAACAGATGAGTGGATAAAGATGTTGTATGTGTATGCAGTGGACTATTATTCAAACATGAGAAAGAAGGAAATCCTGCCTGTTTCGACAACATGGATGAAACTTGAAAGCATCATGCTGAGTAAAGTAAGTCAGACAGAGAAAAATATGCATGGTATCATTTATATGTGGAATCTAAAAAAGCCTAGCTAATAGAAACTGAGACTGGGGTGGTAGTTACCAGGGGCTGAGGAAAAGGGAAGGGACAGTAGAGGAACTGAAAAGACGTTGGTCAAAGAGTACAAACTTCCACTTATAAGATAAACAAGTTCTGGGGATCTAATATACAACATGGTGATTATAGTTAATAACACTGTATTATATACTTGAAAATTGCTAAGAGAATAGATCTTAAATGTTCTCACCACAAAAAAGGAAATGGTAATTATGTGATGTGATGGAGGTGTGGGCTAAAGCTATGGTGGTAATCATTTGCAACATGTGAGTAAATCAACATTTGGTACACCTTCAATTTACACAATGTTATATACCAATTATATTTCAATAATGCTGGTGGGGAAGAAAAAAAACAGAAATGCTCTTTTTGAAGCAGGTATAAGAGGACTGGAGAACTGCCCAATTCTCTCCCCTCCCACTGGCTGCCATAGATGACCCTGAGACAGTATCATGGAGCTAGTGGCCATCTTCTATTTTTAATCTTCTAGAATCTCTTCTGATAACAGAATCTACCTCTTTTCTGAGGAACCTCAACCTCCTCGCCATCACCACTCTCCCATTCCACTTGGTTCTTCACACAGAACTGACCCCAGTTCCCATCTCTAAAGATGAAAATGTGACCCAGACCTGCCCAAGCAGAGTCATCAAGATTGGTTTGAAAATGAGTGTGACCCATTTAGGGTCAGTGAGACTCAATTCTAAGACTTTTTACTGAAAATATCAGGAAGGAAGATGCTCTTTGTTCTGGGATTGCTCCTCCAGTAGAATAAAAGCCTAAAGCTGCTGTTAGCCATCTTTGCTGCTTTATGGAAGAGAGTCTGACTGACAATAAAGCTCTAAAACAGAGATAAGATTAACTGAGAGACAAGAATGAGAAAAGCAGGGCACCTGGGTGGCTCAGTCGTTAAGCGTCTGCCTTCGGCTCAGGTCATGATCCCAGGGTCCTGGGATTGAGCTCCACATCGGGCTCCCCGCTCGGCGGGAAGCCTGCTTCTCCCTCTCCCACTCCCCCTTCTTGTGTTCCCTCTCTCGCTGTCTCTCTCTCTCTCTGTCAAGTAAATAAATAAAATCTTAAAAAAAGAATGAGAAAAGCAGGGAAGTGGTGAGTTGATAACATTATTTGAGCATCTGGATCCAGGCATACCTGTTGCTAATATTAACCCTGGATTGTTCCAGACAGTTTGTTTTGCCCCACTTCTGAATGAAAGAATTAGAGCAAATAAACAGAACTGAAGGTTCTATGGAACACAGTTTGAAAACCACTGCAGGAGATCATCTTTCAGGTCCCTTGCCCTTCACGAACCACTGAAGGTACAGACCTTTCAGCTTTTCATCGTTTGTCACTATAGCACCATAGCACTGGAAATGCATTGGTTTCTTGGAAATTACAGAATAGCTGATGGCCATGAGGACACCAGGAAAATGCCTGTGGATGGATACAAGACTCACTTATGATACCATCTGACATTTGCTCTAAGGCAACCCAGACTTTCTGTTTCTAGGATTGAACTTAGTAAAGCTTGGAAGCTTTTAATCATACATAAATTCTATATTAAAAAGCCATATGTGAGGGGTGCCTGACTGGCTCAGTCAGAGGAGCATGCAACTCTTGATCTCTGGGTCGTGAGTTCAAGCCGCTCCTTGGGCATAGAGATTACATACATACATACAAACATACATACATACATAAATAGCCATAGGTCTTCTGTAGGAAAAACCACATTAATGGATCTTTAAAATTTTTGTTAATTGTAGAGTCAGGAGAGCAGACTGTTAAAGGCCCATTTTGGCAGAAGAAAAGGAAGAGACTGACCAACCAAATCTGATTGGCTAAGTGTGCTGGTTTCTGCCATGCCTTTAGCAAAGCCCTGTTCACTCATCTATGGAGGAGTGGTGGTGGTCTCTCCCACACGCTCCTAGACATGCTTTAGGGGTTAAAAGCAAAACCTGGTGCTTTTTAGCTCTTCTATTAAGACTCCTGAAATAGCTCTTTGAATTCTTCTGTACCCTGCAGGGGGCAATTTATAGATCTATATCAAGAATACGGAACCACCTCAAAACCACGAATGAATCTCACAACGTAGTCAATGTTGACCACTGTAGGATCTGATGTCTTTGGCAAAGGATGTTATTCCAGCCTATCTCAGGGCCCAAAAGAGTCCTGGTGCTGAGTCAAGTTGGATGCTTTGCCTCTGCATGATACTGTCTCTATTCATTTTCCTGTAGTTATTTCAAAGAGATTTCATAATACAGGAGAATTACCACAAAGATGATTTCTAAGTGGTATTTAAATAGGAACCCCTACTCTTTTTCCATGCTTTTCTTAAGTCACCTTTGAACCTTTCCTATTTGCAATGGTATTGCGGAAACATCTGTGTTTTGGTTTTTTTTTTTTGGAAACATCTGTGTTTTAAGTTGAGTCCCTATCATTTGCAGGAATTCCTCTCTCTTTTTTCTCTGCTGCCTCATCCTGCCTGGAGTCAGACTTGGTTATGTCACAATCATTTTCAGGAAGGCAGACAGTGCTGCCAAAGGCTCAAGATTATGACTTTCCCATACAGAACAATATCATTTTCAGGGCAATTTCTCTTAGAAATATATACCCCAAAGTGAACATGAGGAGGTGGTGATGAGACAAGAGAGGGGTCTGGAGGCTCAGCTTCAGGGGTCTCCTATAGAGGACCCTCTTGCTCATGAAAAGAGACTAGGCAGGGCCCCACACATAGCAGGTACTTCATAAGTGCCAAATGAATGAATGAATCAGTGACTAGAAGAGTGGCATAAAACATGCAATTTCACCCATTTCAGTGAATTCGCATAGGAGTCCAATAGTGGAAGAGGGAGAAATGATATGTGATCACCTACTGTCCCTGGGGGATAAACTTGAGGATACAGAAATACTTTCCTAAAGATTATTTTCCTAGATTCTTACCATACTGATGCTTAGAATCAAGGAACATCAAAATTGGAAAGGACCTTATATGCAAAAATTCTTCTAAAAAATTTTTCTAGGGGTGCCTGGGTGGCTCATATGGTTAAGCGTCTGCCTTCGGCTTGGGTCATGATCCCAGGGTCCTGGGATTGAGCACCACATCGGGCTCCTTGCTCCGTGGGAAGCCTCCTTCTCCCTCTCCCACTCCCCCTGCTGTGTTCCCTCTCTCACTGTCTCTCTGTATGTCAAATAAATAAATAAAATCTTTAAATAAATAAATAAATAAATAATTCTTCTAAAAGTCTATAATTGGCCCTGAAGATCTCCAAACTGAGTGTTTCTGAGCATATTGTGGAATATTAAGAGGTGTTATTTGGAGTAAGAAATACAAGTTTTGAAACAAGTTTTGGAAGCAACATGGTAAACAGAAGTAAATAGGCATCTTTACTGCGGGGTTCTCATAGTCTTTTTTTTTTTGTATAAACAGTATTTGTTTATCATTAATAAAGTGGAGGTCTGCATCTTCCCTCCCCTCTAGCACATCTTGTCTCTCTCATAGTCTTTATTGGCTATTGTTTATTGTAAATCTCCAAGGGGCAATATAGTGGACAATGTTCATCAAACATTTTTAACACAGAATCCCTTTTTTTTAGTTTCTCCTATTACTATTACAAGGGCCTTTGATACATGCTTTTGGAAACGCTGTCCTAGAACAAAGTTCTGATTGTATTTCTCCTATGGCTATATTCAGCACAAGGGAGAATCTATTCTCGTCCCCTTCTTTTTCAAGCTCTTTTCTTCCCAATAATGTAGTCCTAAAACTGTATTAAAATATCGTGGCTCTCCCTAAGTTATTTAATGAAATATGAATAAAAATACCAACAGTTTTTTTAACTAGTAAAGATGAGTCTAATGTTCAGATGGAAGAACAAACAAAAACAACGAGATAAAGAAGGAATACGGGTTGTTACCATCAGATGTCAAAACATATTATAAAGATATAATAAAACTGTGTTAATAATTGCACATGTCACATCAACAGATAATAGTGGAACAGAATAGAAAGAAATGCACCAAATGTCCACAGGCACTTGAAATCAGTTGGGAAATGGTAAGCACTGCAATTTTTAGAGTTAGAACACTGACTAGCCATTAAGACAAAAATAAAATCAGATCCATAGTTAACATCTTACGCCAGACTAAAATCCAAATGTTCTTAATGGACAAAAGATTTAAGTGTAACAAATGAAATCATAAAGCACTGAAAGAAATTATGGCAGAATTTGTTTTATATCTTAGAGTGTGAAAGACCTAATTATAATAAAAACCCAAAAGCCATAAAAAAAATGAATGGAAAATCTGACTACAAAAAAAAATATCAAAGGTTCTACATGGCAAAACCCAACATCAACAAAGCCAACAAACTGGGAAAAAATTTTGCAACTCATATCACAGAGGAAGACTCAATTCCCTAGTATGGATGAGCTCCTACAGATCAATAAGAAAAAAGGACTAAAAACTGCCATAGAAAGGATTTGATTATTCCACAAGGAAGGAAATACACATCTGCCATAGAAAGGATATAATCATTCCACAGGGAAGGAAATATACATCTCTCAAAACATCGGAAAAAACAATCAACCTCATTCATAATAAGAGAGACTCAATATAAACTATAGTGAGATATCATTTGTCATAGTATGTATAGTAAACCACTCTGTGTAGAGGAAAAGATTAGAGGGGAGAATATGCTAAGTCCCAGTATATACATAAAATACATCTGCAGGTTTGCCTGAGAAAATCCTAACACTGTCATCTGTAGGGAAATTTGGTAGTTGAGAGACAAGGAGAGAAGGGAGACTTCACTGTCTTTTCTTTTGTAGCTTTAGAATTTTGAATCATGAATGACTTTGAAACGTGAAAAAACTAAGAAATAAAGTTGGATCTAAGAAAATCTATTTTTATTTTCTTTCCACTACATCAGTTGGCTCAGCTATGGCTGGCCTCTGCCACTGCCCTCCTCTGGTTTCCAAGAGTCCTTTAAGAACTGCAAGGGCTGCTCAAAGTCTTCATAATACCCAGGGCTGGTTTCATAGCTCATGAAATGAAAGTTGTCCTCAGAACATTGCCACATGATTTCAGAACACATTTTAATGTGATGTTTCTGACAGAGCAGCTGTGGCTTCACTTAGCAGAATATTTGAGCATTTTAGTCTAAATACGGCAGTTGGGTTCCTAGAATAAAAGGTGGTGAAGGGATGGAAATATGAAACCGTGGAAAGAGACTGATTCTCTAGGTGGCACATATTAAATTTCAGAACTGTAAATTTTACTTTTACATTATTCTCCTGATTAGATTTTATAACATAAGTAATATTTATCTCAACTCAAATACATAGATATACATGTTTTGCTTTTTGTCTCTTACCTTTCAACTGATAAAATCTGATTATTTTCCTCACAGCACTGGGTGAAGAGTTGTAGGATGTTACAGCTAGAAGAAACCAGAAAGATCCTTTAATGGTGTTGTTCGGTATAAATAATCTGTTTGCTAGGTATCAAGGGAATATCAGGTGACCTCCTTCCCTCTGCATTTGAACCCATTGCCCATTTCTGGTAAGATTCAATACAACAGTCCATTTCAGACTCTGAAAAGACATGTGGGGTCATGATAGCTTCTACTAACATATATTAATCTTCCTGGCAGGGTGGTAAGGAGAACTAAGGGGAGCCTCAGAATAGCAGAGTTACACAGGCTTAGGAAATAACATGAGAGCCTACCAGGATCATGGGAGCAAGTAATTCAAACTCAGTTCAAACAAACAAATGAACAAAGTTACAATGATTTATATGGGTTATGCCTCCCTCCACTTTACACAATCACGTTGTAGTTCAACCTTCTCCCATTTTAAAAAGCAAAACACATCCTTTAACAACCATTCTCATCTTCCAGTCCAACCCCCTTGCACAACCATAATAATCCCAATCTTTAAGCAGCAAGGAACCAAAACAGAAAGAAGAATTAAAGCTGCAAGCACAAGCTTTGCTCCCAATGTGAAGGAAACACATCCAATCATTCCTCTTGTGGGCATCTCACATCTCATGCTATTTAATACCTGCCTTTGACATTGAACGTGTCCTCAGATGGATCCAGACTTTCCTGACATTTTAAAACATATCAAATGGGCCCATATCAACTATGGAATTTCTTCTTTTAGCCAATGTTCACATCTCATTTGTATATCACAATTGTTTGAGAAAAGAATCTGCAAATAAAACCAGTTTGGAATCCACTACCTAGGCTGTACAAGCACTATAAATGGAAGGAAGATAATGACGGAATGGCCCCACCCACAGAGAGGGTCATGTGGGACTTTAGAGAGCTCTAAGCCCTGAGGACGGAAGAATACAACCTGCTGAGGGTTCGAGATAGTTGTTGACTGCATATCCCCTACTCTCACCACTACCACCACCACCACCCCCCATTGAGTCTCCCCTCAAGTATTTGAAGTATTCCCAATACGATGAACCACTGTTAATACTGATGAGAATTCTATTCTCTTGTTCTCTTGTTCCCAGGTAAAGGATCTTCCCTAAAGGAAGCCATTTTGGAGCAAATACTGCCAGTTCTCTCCCACCTTAGTCTAGTTCCTCTATATGGGAGAGTCACTTATCTGACTAATGAGATGGGGAGATCCTGACTTCCACTGGTTCACATTCGCCAGAGAGTGGGGGCCTGAGTTAGATGAGAACAGTGCTGGCCTTTACCTTCTTGTTTTCTCTGACTGTTTCAGACTTGCTCAGAGCCCATGCACGGTGGATACCTGTGTTTCTGATCTGCATTCAGGAAGCAACAAGGTGCATCTCTCTCTGTCTCAGGCTCCAGCGTTCCAACTTGCCTCTCACTCTGCTCTTTTCTTTTTCTGGGGTGCTCTCTCTTTCTCTTGCATTTGACAAGATATGAAGTAGGCTCCCTTCAGCAGCTGGCGGGTTATGTGGGCCTGGAGTTCTTTGTGTAGACATCCTTTCCCTCAAATGAGTCCCCAGGTCTAGGCTGAGGTGGAAGGGAAGTAGTAGGAAATCTCACTCTGCCCCAAGTCCAAGCTATGTTCTCCAACGTAATAGATTAGAAGTCCTTTATCTTGGACAATATATCTGATATTACACTTTAAGTCTCATTTGTCTTTTAGTGTCTATTTCTAGAATTGTTAGAATGCAAAATGGAAAAGAGGTCGGGATCCCAAAAATCTCCAACACTCACCATAGGGTTCAAGCAGTCATGGGATCCTTCTGCCTTATATGGATCATGGTGCTCACCTGTCCACCTAGCAAGGGTATATGGGTATATTAACTGCCCCAGAGTTACTGGAAAGAGAAAAATTATGGTCACTGTATTATAGCTTAGTGCTTCCAGCAGGAGGCCTCTGTATCAATGGCCTAAACTGGGAAGAAGGTAGGCATTGGAGTCAGCCAAACTTCAGCTTCAATTTTAACTCTTCTACCTATTCATTCTATAACTCTGGACAAGTTACTTAAGTTCTCTGATCCCCTGTTTCGTCATCAACAAATGGGAATGATAATTATTTTCCTGTCAGTTTTTTTGTGAATAAAATTAAATGGAATCATATACATTATGATAGCATATAAATTAAATCAAATCATATACATTAAGTGCTTAGCACATAGCCAGTGCCTCCAAAACTGAGCCTATTAATATTTCTGTGTAGCTGTAACTGGTAACCCAAGGGCTTCTCCTTGGATCTACTTGGCTATACTAACTCCAGTAGTAATATATGCAATCTCACATACAGAGCTGCAACCCTGGAAGGCCCAGCCTCTACTTGCTAAGCATCCCCATAAAGAAGAGTGTATCTGGTGGCAGCAGGGGGTGGGAGAATGGGGCACATAAGCTTTGAATCTGTGGGTCCTTGGGTGGTGGTGAAGCTCCTGAGAGAGCCTGGCACAGTGAGGAGGGGTTGCTAAGCCAGGGACAGCCTTTGGCAACAGTGTTAAGGAAGAAGAACAGCTGGGGGGATGGCACTGGCAGCCATGAGGTGTGGGAGGGTAGGCTGGCCATTGCTAAGGCGCCAACAGCAATTTCTGGAGCAGTTCTGGCATGGCCTATTTGCCAGCTAAGGCTGGGCTTCTGAGGCAGCTCAGCATGGCCTTGGCCTGGACCCTCCTGCAGATGGCAACAGCTACAGCAGTGAGATCCTGAACTACTTCAGGAGCAGTGATGGGTACCAGCGATATGAGTTCTGTCTGTGTGGACCTCAGGGATGACAGCTCAGGGACGTGGGTGTGGTAGTGATGGTCAGCAGCCTCATGGTTTGTTTCACGAGTGTATTTGCTTTTTTAGGGCTGCTGTAACAAAGTACCACAAACAGGGTGGCTTAAACAACAAAAATGTATTTCCTCACAGTTCTGGAGACTAAAAGTCCAAGATTAAGGTATCAGCATGGTTGTTTCCTTCTAAAAGCCAGAAGGAAAATCTGTTCCACGCCCCTCCTAGCTTCTGGTGATGTGCTGTCAATCTTTGTTGTTTCTTGGCTTGTAGTTGCACTACCATGACCTGTGCCTTCATCATCACATGGCATTCTCCCTGTGTGTGTGTCTATTTCTGTGTCCAAATTTCCCCTTTTTATAAGGACACCAGTCATATTGGATTAAGGCCCACCCTAATGGCCTTATTTTAACTTGATTACATCTATAAAGATCTTATTTGCAAATAAGGTCCTATTCTGAGGTACTGGGGGTTAAGAGTTCAACATATCTTTTAGAGGGACACAGTTCAACCCATAACAATAAGATAGCCTCAGAGGCAGCAATGGGTTCATTCTTGGAATGCCTGGGTACACTCTCTCCCCAATGGGATGGGAATGGAACCCCCAAGGATATAATGCTCTGGCCACAGACTTCCAAGCAGCATTTCCCACTTCCAGAGCTGAAAGGCCATCCATCATGATTGCCCCCCCAACAACTCTCTGCCAGCACCCTTCCCCAGAACATCTTCCCCTCAACAATTTTCCCCTTAGGAGCAGGGTGCTGTTCTAGCTCACTGCTCATCTTGTAAACACACAGGGGCCCATGAAGGAAGATGTGGATGAAGAGGCAAAGTTATGACTACTGAGGATACTCTGTAGGCAAAGGGCCAGTAACCGTTGCTGGAAAGAAAATCATTTGGAGGCCAGCCAAGTATCAATACATGGGTCAGACTCAGGAGTCAAGGCTGGTATGGAAATAATGGCATTTAAATGCCTGTGTGTGAGTCCTCTGGAAATCCTAGGACTAGTCCCCTGCTGTCTCTCTCCCTGATAAATAGGGACAAGATGCCAAGGTGATGCTAAAGGGATTCCTGATGAAACAGGGATTCAAGTTTCCAGGACTGGATAAAAGGCCTAGTCTTTTATGTCACTTGGACATCAAAGCTACACCCACAATGACACATCATCACCTGCTTGGTTTGTTAAAGGTATTTTCATCATGTCATCAGAGATTCTGAATTTGCTCTGCTGGCAAGTGGCTTGCAGACAAAGGTAAATAAAAATCTTTGTTTTCTGGATATCCATTACCAGTCTATCCATAAGCCAGGGAATTCTTCCTTCAAGTGATATCTTGAATTATGAAGAACCAGGTGAAGATGCCAGAGGCTACAGTAGAAACTGTTGAGAAGATGAAGCAGAAAGCAAATCCACAGACTGAAACAGACATTCATGGGCCAGGGGCATAGGAGCCTGACGCGGGGCTCAATCCCAGGACCCTGGGATCATGACCTGAGCCAAAGGCAGACGCTTAATGACCGAGCCACCCAGGTGCCCCAACCCAGATGTGTTTACCAAAAGGAAAGTTGAAGCAGAAAAAGAGAATGTGCATGGTTTAGGGTAGGCAGGCCTCAGAGATGGGGTCAAAATCAGCAGAAATTTTTCCTCAGTGAGTCTCCTCAATCAGGTAAGTCATTCTTGCCAGAAGAGGAAAGTGAGGGGGAAGAGACAGGCAGGGGCCTCCTCCCCAGGATTTCTGTCAGCAAAATGCCTATTCTGTGGGCCAAGACAAAAGTGTGAGGAAACAGAGAATGGCAGCCCCCCTAACAACATAACAGTCATAATGGCTACATTGACTCAACTCCCACTGTGCACCAGGAGTTGTTCCATCTACTTTTGTACATTTAAACTTTGGAACAATCTCCTGTGAGGTAGGTCTAATTATCCCCATTTTACCAATGAGGAAATGGAGGACATGGAGAGGTTAAGTCACTTGCCAAGTTCAGGGGGTAACTGAATCACAGGGCTGGTTTGTCTGACTGCAGAGTCTATACGTGTTCTGTCATACATAGCTAGTTATTCTTCTAAAGAACAGAGAGAGAAACAAAATTCCCAGAGAATTCAAACTCTGTGTGTGTGCGTGTGTGTGTGTGCGCGTGTGCGCACGAGTAGCAGGATGAGGATCTGTGCTTCATTCAGATTCTTCAAATGCTGCAATTCTTCTTTTAAATACCTACACATATACCCATAAAATACTGTCTTTCCACTAGATGAGGTACACAAAGTTCAGGCAGAGTAGTCTACTTGGATAATTGGAGTGATGTCCTGGGTATGGAAAAGTCCGTGATATCAAGTGATGGGCTAAGTCCTCCGAATGCCAGGAATTTACCCAACCAGAAGCCCATTAATATTGGTGGTTTTCCTCCTGCCTTTAGGGGCTGCAAAAGAAATGCCATTTTATATACACTTTCCCTGAAGTTTCCTAGAGTGTGAGAGCCTTGGCATTTGCATAGAGATTTCATCATCTGGGTCCCCTGCCAACTACAGTGGAATAGTTCAAACCTCCAGGCTGTGAAGGCTCCTTGTCAAGGATCTGTGGACACTCTGTTTTGCCAAGGGGTATGCTGTTTCCAAGTCAGCAAAAGGAAGGTTTCTGTATTTCTCAAATGTTCTAGTAGAAATAAAATCTCTGTGAAGAAGACCCTACCCAGGATGACTTGAGCCACGCACTTGGCTTTCTCACAGAAGAATCAGCATGTATGGTATCTGTGTCCCTAACCATGTCATCCTAATGTAACTTGTGCATTTGACAAGACAGAAGGTAAAGAAAGAGCAAGAAGCAGCTCAGGATGCCTGGCCCCAGAGTTTAGGGGAAGGAGCTTAGGACCAGGATTCCACACTTTTTTGGCACTTGCCCCAAGTTCTGAAATCCATAATAATGCTTCAGTGAGCGGATGCAAGCTTGAATATGATTCAAGCATGAGTTGGAGACCAGGGAGGAGGCTTCCATCAAAACTATTTTTCTTCAGGAATCCTTCATAATGCCCCAGTTTCATGATGCCGTTTTGGTGGAATTAAATTTCAAGCAGTTCAGAGTTATGGAATTGGTTACATTACGCTTCAGTTACAAGGCCAGTCACTACAGAGGCAAGCTTGTTAGGGACCCAAGAGGTAACCAGGGCATCAGCAGGAGGCAGGTTAGGAACTCCCAGCCTCTTGGTTCACAGTCTTGAGCATAAAGTGATTAAGCAGCAAGCCCTTCAGTTAGTCCTGGGTATGTCCTGTACTTTTTTATTTAATTCCAGATATTGTCTAAAAAAGTTGTAGAGGCTCCAGAGTAGGCTTTAACTTCTAGACTAGGGGCAGATCACTTTAATTCAGGCCTGCATTGCAGTTTTGCAAGGCCTGATCTATTTCTGGTTTGTTCTTACTCCATGAATATAATACTTGAAGATCCCAGCTAGCATCTTTGACTATCTATCAGGGTCTCTTCTCCTTGGAAGACCCTGAAATCTGATTTGTATCTCCCCA
This sequence comes from Mirounga leonina, assembly GCF_011800145.1. NCBI lineage: Eukaryota > Metazoa > Chordata > Mammalia > Carnivora > Phocidae > Mirounga > Mirounga leonina. The sequence goes on along the minus strand of NW_023270433.1, from coordinate 37,545,248 downwards.
GCACTGTGAGAAAGCTCTACTGAGCAACTTCACCACTTTCCAATTAGTGAACGCCTCAAGGGGAGAAGTGGTTCAGATGGTCTCACTTCCCTGTAGGAGTTCAGCCTCTTGAGTTATTGCAGTCTTTGTAGCCTTAAACTCCCATTTTTATCCCCCCCTCTCCCCCACCGTGAGATACTGATGTAAGCTCTGCTCGAATTCCCTGCCTCTTACAAGTCACTTGATGCTTCATTTCCCACGCTATGCATCCTTGCTGCTTAAGAATCAAGAAGAGATGCCTTGAAGGGAAAAGCAGTTTAGAATATCAGGCTCACCTCAGGGAGTTTCCTTTCTATCCCGAATTTTCCCCAGTTCTGGCCATCTTCACATACCTCTCCAAAGCTTTCAAATACTGCTTTTTTATTCAGGTTCTCTAATTTTTTTCAATGGGAAATTTGGTTGGCAATACACTAGTCTATCAATACCAGCATCCCAAAGTAAGTCTTTAACAATACAGTTCACAAGTGTTTTAAACTGTTGGATCCTGTAGAGCAAAGGTTCTTGAACTGGAGGATGGCAGAAGGAATTCTACAGACCCATGACATCCTGAAATTGTATGTAAAATTGTGTGAATGTGTGTAAATGTCTTTGAAGGGACACACGACCCCAAGAGTTAAGGACCACTGCTGTAGGGTATCTACAGATACTTAATTTGTACTAAATACAAATTTGTTTGTATTAAATAAACCTATAAATTACCTATGTTTAATATCTAATTTATTAAATACCTAATTTAATATAATACTGCCAAGGTCTTGTCCCAGAAAATGGTTCTCTATACCTAGTGTCTAAATACTTGATTTTAAGCCAATAAATATTTTTCTATTATAATGTTTCTTTTTCTACCATTCAGTAAAACCACTATAATAATGCCATAGACCTCTTTAGCATTTGAATGAAGCTCATTTCTAGAACTGCAGTCTAAATTTAGAGAAACCGACTCATAAGACTGAAGTTTTTCTTTAGGGCTGTCAGACATAATGATGGCCAACACAGGACTATCATGATGGTAGTCCTTTATGGCCCTGTGTTTCCTTTGTGAATCATGTAAAGGTTGTTTTCTCTTATAAATAAACTATGTTTTATTTTCACAGCTTAGGATAATAAATTTTTTGCATTATTACTGTGTATCCACTTGAAACTCACTGGACCTCTCCTTTTGGATAGACTCTTTAGAGATTTGTTGCAGAAAATACACTGCACACAAGTCTCTCTTCTTCTTTTTCACATGTTTGGAAATCACTGAATAAGATTAAGCTGTGGGATTGTGAGTCCACTGAGAATCAGCAGATTCACACAAAGGGCAACCTGAAAACAAGCAGAAGATTTCCACAGACTGTGTACTGAAGAAAGGTGCACTCTAGAGAACAAGGCTAAGAGTCGGACACATTTTTTCCTTAGGTCCTTGAAAGTATCAAAATGTTATAAAGTCTCATATCTCTTGCCTTGCTGTGACCAGTCTGCCTTCCGAGGGCCCCTGGCCTAGTCTAGGGCTCAGCTGGTAACTGGGGTCCTGCTGCCTTTGGACAGATTCACCTCCTCCCCACCCAGTTCCACCTCCCCCACTACAAAATGACTGCCTGCCCTCCCTAGACACCTTGCCACATTCAGACAACCTAACTAAAACCTCAAGGAATCTCATCCCTGACCAGGGATAAAAAGGGGACTCAACACCCAAAAAACAAATAATCCAGTCAAGAAATGGGCAGAAGACATGAGCATGGCTAATAGACACATGAAAAAATGTTCAACATCACTAGCCATCAGGGAAATACAAATCAAAACCACAATGAGATACCACCTTACATCAGTTAGAATGGCCAAAATTAACAAGAGAGGAAACAACAAGTGTTGGCGAGGTTGTGGAGAAAGGGGAAGCCTCTTACACTGTTGGTGGGAATGCAAGCTGGTGAAGGCACTCTGGAAAACAGTATGGAGAGCCTCAGGATGGTAAAAATAGAGTTACCCTATGACGCAGCAATTGCACTACTAAGTATTTACCCCAAAGATACAGATGTAGTGAAAAGAAGGGGCACATGCATCCCAATGTTCATAGCAGCAATGTCCACAATAGCCAAATGGTGGAAGGAACCAAGATGCCCTTCAACAGATGAATGGATAAAGAAGATGTGGTTCATATATACAATGGAATATTACCCAGCCATCAGAAAGGATGAATACCCACCATTTGCATCGACATGGATGGAACTGGAGGGGTTTATGCTAAGTGAAATAAGTCGAGCAGAGAAAGGCAATTATCACGTGGTTTCACTCATATGTGGAACATAAGGAATAGCACGGAGGACCACAGGGGAAGGGAGGGAAAACTGAATGGGAAGAAATAAGAAAGGGAGACAAACCATGAGAGACTCTGGACTCTGGAAAACAAACTGAGGGTTACAGAAGGGAAGAGCGTAGGAGAATGTGGTAACCAGGTGATGGGTATTAAGGAGGACACATGTTGGGATGAGCACTGGGTGTTATACACAACTAATGAATCGTTGAACACTACAACAAAAACTTCTGATGTACTATATGCTGGTTAACTGAACATAATAAAAAAATTTTAAAAAGGGGTGTGGAGCCAGAGAGCTATGGTGGCAGCACTGGGACATTATAGGTACTCAAAGAACATCTGAATGAAGGAAGGAAACAAATGAATGTGAGAAGAGGCCAAGGAGAAAGTGAAACTCAGGAGCTGGCTACTTGGACAGTGGCTCCTACTCCCCCAAGGCTTCCCTAAACTTTTTTCTACTAAAACCCCTTCAGGACTAGGTAAGTTCTCATCTTCTGGTTCAGTTTCCTTATAAATGTCATGATCTCCTTGCCTCCTGGGTCTGGAAGAACTTCAGGATCCTAGTTTTCTGGGACTAGCTCTCAACTGTTCTCTTAGCTTGGATCCTATTCAGGGTTTACCCCGCCTGCTCAATAGCAATTCCAGATCTAGAACTCTGAAAACATTTCTTAAACACAAAATGCTTCTTGGAATTATACTAAATTCTCTAGGAGATTTCACTGTGTGGTTTTTCCTCTATAGATCTGGATATAGACATTCAACATACATTTGGAGCCTGGAATAATAGAGACTAAATCTATATTTTAAAATCTATCCCTCTGGAAAAACATAATAAAATATATTCCTCTGGGACTACTCAGAGAAAATCATGGGGTGGCACTAGGCACTGGAGAGTTTAAGATGAATAAGATGTGAGGCTTATTTTTAAGAAATTAATGCTTTTATACCACAATAGAATTTGGTGGCAAGTGACAAATGGATTTTTTTTTTTTTTACCTTATAGAACTGAATTGTTGAAATTCCTAGCCTGAAAGTCAACTAAAACCAGGAATAGAGTGCTACTAGGACATCTCAGTCTCTCTCTGTACATCAGCTTTCTTCTCTTAGTCTTCTCCAAGTCACTGGAAACATGACTGTTAGCAACATCCAAGCTCACATCACCCAGCTTTGTCACAAGGCATGACCCAAAAAACAATCCCAGGAAAGGGTTCTGACTGACCCAGCTCGGGTCAAGTGCCCATTACCAGAAAAATCAGTAGGATAGGCAGATGGGTAGGTAGTATCCCTTGGCTCAGCTTGGATCAGATGTCTAGCTCTGGCTGTTGAGCAGTGACCAGAGGACTGAGAACTGTAAGAATGCGGCAGATCTCATTTAAATTGTATGTCTAAAATAACTCTTGGCAGATAAAACAACAAACATCCACTACCACTTCCATAGGACCATGTTCCTTTCACACTTAGAACATTCTAAGATAGAGGTATTTCCTAGAATCCTAGGGCTATTTATTTTTCAATGGGCTATAACATTTTTCAAATGTAGAAGCCTCTGTTTGCAGAGGAAAACCTGGATCTTTTCACTGGGAAGACTCCTCTATTCTCTAAATTTGCTCATTATCTGTCTAGAACCCTCCCGGTCTAGGATGCTAACCACTGACTGGTCAAATCTCAGTTTTTTGGTTTTAGGAATGAAAATGTAAAAGCAAGTGTTCTTATCTCTGGTGGGCAAATTTCCCTCTTCAAGCCCCTAAGGTGTCCCATGGACTTTGATGCAGTGGCAGCCTATGAATGATAAGGAGATAGCAAATCTGATTTCTGGCCAGATGCCATTGGCTAGGTTACTTCTCTTAAGACTCAGGAACCCAATATTTGTACTTCACGGGTCACAGGTAGAATCATGGGAATGAGCCTGTATACTTGAGTTGTGAAATGCCATGCAGACACAGGATGGCTATTAATATAAGTCTACTTGCGGTCTTTTCTAGAGGTTTCCAGGCTAGCCAGTTGGCCTCCCAGGAGCTCCCTCCATTTTTAGGCCCCACACTGTCTGCTATGCCCATGGCTAACTTAAATCCCTGTGATCTTTGGGGTGGGCAGTCTCTTGCCCTTAATCTGAAGTGGGCTAAGCCTAGTCATGTCCACTGTTCCCATGCTGTAGGACTTGGTCCTATCTAGGAGCAGATACCATGCCATTTCAGGACTTGCTGCCTTAGAATGAGCAGGGAGTGGGAGGGTGAGGAGACAAAGGAAATGTTTCCCATCTGCTCAATCTGGAGGACACTGAGAGATCAAAATTTTGGCACAAAATGTTACCATAGGAGAATGACAATTTTTAATTTTTAGTAACAGAAAAAGCTCTAGACTACGAGGCAAGGGACCCAAGTTTTACTGTTGACTCAGCCGCTAACCAGCTATGTGAAATCTTGAGACTAATTTCACCCTCATTTCCTTGCCTGTAAAATAGAGTGATTGAATTCAGTAAATTGTATGTTCTCCTTCCAGCTCTAACATTTGATGATTTGGATGTCTGTGCACAGGAAGGTTTGGGGTAGCAGAGAAGAGGGATGTAGAAACTCTGCCTAGATCTATGGTTTCCAAGCTTGGCCATGGACCCCCTCAGAGAGAAGACACAGAATTTTTTTAAGTGGTTCTCAAATCCGTATGTGAGCCAAACATCATCTACAGACTGAATAAAAAGTATTTCACACATATGTGTACTATTTTTAAATTTACATAGGTGTTACAGGGATTAATTAAATGCCAATTCATTTTAAAGGTAAGTGTTACTCATTTTAAAACTGTTTCAAACAACAAACACCAAGAGAACAACTACCATTATTCTTGGGGAATATTGTTTGTTTATTTGTTTGTTTATAAGAATCCTTCTTACAAAATGGAGAATCGTTGATGAGGAGTAAAACTCAATAGTAGGGAGAGATTGTGTCTGGGATGTATTAACTGAACTACTGCCTTTTGATGGTGAGAAATTAAAGCTAACTTAACACTAGACAAAATTCTATTTAGCTTTTAAACCCTAGCCTCAACATCACCTCCTTTGTGAAGTCTCCTGGCTGGGTCACCATACTGCCCCATCCCAACAAGATTAGATATAATATCAGCCAGGGACCCAGTAAGAAATAATCACACACTCAAATAAAGATGATTTGACAAAGACTTGATAAAGAACGATTTACTCAGGGATGAGCAATTTATAGGGGAAATACAAGGGCTAGGGCAGTCCCCGGGGTGCTAGAAGCAGGACTGTTACCACCAGTGGCATGACAAGCTAAGGGAGGTGTGGTTGTTGGAACTGGTAAGAGAGAGTCCTGAGGAGAGGGTGGCCTTGAGTGGAGCTGTGACTCTTGTTGGAGGGACGCAGCTGGCCCCAAACCACACTGTAGGGAGGACACCAGGGGAATAAATAACCCCACTCATTCTCCTTTCCCGATCCTTGTCATCTACTGCTCCCTGTAATGGACCACTGGAACCAGAAGCTGGATGACAATGGAGTCTATTGATAGAGCTCATGCAGGTCGCCTCCCAGGGCAAAGAAGGGCTGAAAGTGGACCTACAGGAGCATACAGAAGAGATCCCCACTCACTCTTTCTGAGTTCTAACAGTACTCTGTACTTAACCTCTTTCTAGTACTTTCCGTATTCAGTGGTAATTATCTGTTGACATTTCCATCTCCCCCCTACACCATGGTTTCCCTAAGGGCGGGAACCATGTCCTGTTCACTTCCGCAGTGCCAAAACCAAACACAATGTAGATCCTTAAGAGATATTTGTTGAGTTTCAATTTGAGGCAATGGTTTTGAAAAACAAGTGCCATGTGGCTGGTATAGGTGGCATCTGCCGATGCTGCTGGGTGTTCCTGGGACCCGTGGGTCCTGGAACACATCTCCTTTCCCAGAGCACCGCATGAGATGAATGGAGAAAATCACACTATTCATGTGTTTGTGAAGCTGAGGCCAGTGAAGGAATATGTCAAACCTCTTGACTGAAGCTTCTAATTTTAACACAAGTGACTAAATCTCTAACCTCATGGAACTGATCTGAATCTTCTCAGAGTTTCTGCAGGGCAACTTTCTTTTTATTTTGAAGTGTCTCCTATTAAATTACCCTGTCTTGTTTCCAGAATCACAGAACATGGGAGGGATTGGGGAAAGCACATGTGAGAAAGTCTTTGTGCCAAGATCTCTCAGATTCTGGAACAAGAAGGCCCTGCTTCAAAAACTGTTCCCATAAGATCCAATGCTCCAGAACCTCTGAGAGGTTGAGGGACAATGGGATTCTGTGGACAGAGCTCTGCTCATCACAGGTCTGTCTGATCACATTGACTGATGATTGGGCCTTCTTTTCCTAAACCTTTTTCTGCAGCATCAGGTTGAGAAACTTTGCCAATGGGATGCAGATTTCCAGGACAATGACTTTTCCCTTGTTTCCGCAGGGAATTTATTAAGCTCAGAGAAATGTGACAATGCCACGTAACCCAGGCCCCACAGCATCAGAGTATTAGCCAGTGGCCAGAAAATACAGAAGGAGACTCCAGATGCAAATTCTTTTCACAACTAGGTGAAGAGGGGCACAAGCTGTCTGCCCTTCTAAACAAAAGGGAAGAATCAGGCCCAAACCCGAGAAAGAATCTGAGAAAAAAGTTCACAACTGCTTTGTTTGAGGCACTATGGAACCTACGTAGTTCAAACTCAGATGTCCATCTAAAATTAAGGTAGAAAAAAGGAAAACAGAAAGGTAACAACTGAAATTAATGAGATGAAAAAATTGCACTGGAGAAGATGAGCCAAGAAAAACACTGGTTCTTAGAAAAGATTAATAATATTGATAAGCTCTGATAAGATGATTAAAATTAAAAACAAGGTGCAAACAAGCAATATTGGTAATGAAAAGGGGCATATAATTATGATGTTGTGGACCTTAGAAAGGTAATAGGAATATATATATATATATTTTTTAAAGATTTTATTTATTTTTTTGACAGAGAGAGACGCAGCGAGAGAGGGAACACAAGCAGGGGGAGTGGAAGAGGGAGAAGCAGGCTTCCTGCGGAGCAGGGAGCCCGATGCAGGACTTGATCCCAGGGCCCTGGGTTCATGACCTGAGCCGAAGGCAGATGCTTAACAACTGAGCCACCCAGGCGCCCCAGTAATAGGAATATATTTTTAACTATAACATGCCAGTAAATTTGAAACTTTATAGGAAATGGACAACTCCTTGGGGTTCCTGGGTGGCTCAGTTGGTTAAGCATCTGCCTTCGGCTCAGGTCATGATCTCAGACTGGGATGGAGCCCTATGTTGGGTTCCCTGCTCAGCAAGGAGTCTCCTTCTCCCTCTCCCTCGCCCCTCCACCCCTGTTTGTGCCCTCTCCCTCTCAAATAAATAAATAAAAATCTTTAAAAAAAAAATGGACAACTCTTGAAAAATATAACTTACCAAACTAACTTAAGAAGAGCTAGAACAGGGGAGCCTGGGTGGCTCAGTTGGTTAAGCGACTGCCTTCAGCTCAGGTCATGATCCTGGAGTCCCGGGATCGAGTCCCACATTGGGCTCCCTGCTCAGCAGGGAGTCTGCTTCTCCCTCTGACCCTCTTCCCTCTTGTGCTCTCTGTCTCTCATTCTCTCTTTCTCAAATAAATAAATAAATAATCTTAAAAAAAAAAAAAAAGAGCTAGAACATGTCCTATAACCTTTAAGAAATTAAATCAGAGGTTAAAAATCTCTCATTCTCAAATCCCAGATCTATTAGCTTTATTGGCAAGTTTTACTGAACTTTTGGTAAAGCCAATAATACCATCATACCCGAAGTTTTTCAGAATGTATAAGGCTTATATAACCATGGTTCTGAAACCTTAGAAGAACAATCCAAGAAAAAAAAATCTCTGGTTAATATCACTCATGGACATATATGCAAGCTCTTTAAATAAAATATTAGCAAATTAAATCCAGCAGGTTAGATTTAATCCAAGAATATGAAATTGATTTGTCATCAGAAAATCAATTAAGGGGCATCTGGGTGGTTCAGTCATTAAGCGTCTGCCTTCAGCTCAGGTCATGAACCCAGGGCCCTGGGATCAAGTCCTGCATCGGGCTCCCTGCTCCGCAGGAAGCCTGCTTCTCCCTCTCCCACTCCCCCTGCTTGTGTTCCTGCTCTCGCTGTGTCTCTCTCTGTCAAATAAATTTAAAAAGTCTTTAAAAAAAAAAAGAAAAAGAAAGAAAATCAATTAAAATGATCATTTCAACAGATACACAAAAAAGCATTTGAGAAAATTCAACATCATTTTATTTATAAAAACATACTCTTTGCAAAATAAGAATAGGATACTCTATTGATCTGACAAGTTTACTTGCAAAAAAAAAAAAACTATAGCAAATTTTTTTACATGTGAGTTATTGAATTCATTCCTTTTGAGATGGGAACAAGAGGACAAGAATGCCAGCAATTATAACAGCTATTTGACATTATACTGAAGGTTCTAGCCAGTGCGGAAAAGCAAGGAAAAGAAATCAAAATTACAAGTATTGGGAAAAGACAATGGCATCTAGAAAGTCCTCAATAAATGCTGCTATTATTATAAAGATTTTATTATAAAGATTTTTTTTAAGTACTGGGCAAAGAAAAACAAAATTGTCATTATTTACATTACATGACATAATTGTGTCATAGAAATTCAAACAATTCTATAAATTTTTTTAACTAATAGAGATGTTAGCAAACTTCAGATACAAAATCAGTTCATAGAAATCAATTGTCTTTTGGGATGCCTGGTGGCTCAGTCGTTAAGCATCTGCCTTCGGCTCAGGTCATGATCCCAAGGTCCCAGGATTGAGAAATCAATTGTGTTTTGATACATTCAAAGAAACAGAAAAAAAATAAATATCATTTACAAATAGGATTTTAAAGTACCTAGCAAAAATGTGTGAGACTTTAATACAGAAAACTATACAAACTTAATTAAAATACATCAAGAGTATCTAAATGGAGAGATATAGAATGTTCATGTATTAAAAGACTGTATATTAAAAATATGTAAATTTCTCAAGTTGATCAATAGATTTAATGCAATTCTGATTAAAAATTCTATATGTATTTTTGTAGGACTTGATAAGCTGATGCTCAATTCATGTAGAAATGCAAAGAATAGCCAAAATACTCTTGAAGAAGATTGAGGTGAAATAATTTGCTCCACCAGATACCAAGATATCAAGCAAGAATAGGCAATGTCACCAGTGGAATTAACAGAGCGCCCAGAAGCAGACTCACTTATAAGTGGATAACTGATGTATGATAAAAGTGGTATTATGGTGGAGAAAAGATAAGCTTTACAATAAGTGGTGCTGGGATAATTTAGTATCCATAGGGAAAAAAATATGACATTGAATCCCTATCTCTTACCATATACAAATTAAATTCCAGGTATATTAAGACCCTAAAGTTGAAGTCCCTTAAAAGAATAATTTGAAAAGAAAATATAGGAGAATATCTCATGATTTGGGGGTAGAGAAGAATTTCTTAAACAAGACACAAAAAGCACTAACCATAAAATAAAATACTGGCAAATATGTCGACATTAAAATTAAGTGCCCTAAAAGACATCATATAAGACAGTGAAAATAGTAGGAAGTGTTTGTAACACAAATAATCATTAAACAACCTATATCCAAAGTCTATAAAAAAAAACAGCTAATAAGAAAAACAACTGGACAGAAAAATGAGCAAATACTTAAGCTGGCACTTTAGAAAAGAGGATATCCAAATGTCCAATAAACATAAAAAGGGGCTCATTAATCATTAGGAAAATTCACTAAAACTACAATGTTATATCAAAACATACCCATCACATAAAAAATATTTGTAATCCTTATAATACCAAATACTGACAAGGATGAGGAAGAGTCGGAATTCTCACATACTTCCCGCAGGAGATGTAAGAGACCACTTTCGGAAACTGTCTGACAATTCCTAATAAAGTTGACCAGGCACATATCCTTCAATACAGCAATTCTGCCCCTAAGAATATACCCTAGGGAAACACTTGCACATAGACTCCAGGAGATGTGTGTGAGAATGTCCACAGAAACTTGGTTTCTAATAACCCCCCACTCAAAACAGCCCAAATGAGCAGAAGAATGAATGAATAATTGTGGAGCACTCTTCATCAAAGAAAATGAATGAACATCAACCACACAAAACAACAGAAGGTATCTCTCAAACAGGATGTTTAACAAAAGAAACAAGTCACCCAAGAAACTACCTAGTATGTTACTATTTTATGTAGAGTTCAAAAATAGATAAAACTAATGAATACATTGTTTAGGAATACACACATAGGCTGTATTTCAGTTATTTATTGCTGCCATAATAAACCATGCAAAAACTTGGTGACTTAAAACACCAATGATTCTATTTGCTCATAATTCTGTGGATCAGGGATTTACAAAGAGCACACCAGAAATGGCTCACATCTGCTCTACGGAGCCCCACCTGAAGTGACTCATATCTGGGGGCTGGCTGGGACAGCCTGACTCCTGGGCAGGGGGTGGGAGGTGCTTGGGGTGGGTGGGCACATAAGTGTAGTACCTTGGTTGGCTTGGTTTCCTCACAGCATGGTGGTTTCAGAGTCCCAAGAAGGAATATTCCAAAAGAACCTATCCCAATATTTGCATAATGCTTATCACTGTCCCATTGGCCAAACCAAGTCATATGGACAGAACCAGAAGTCAATGTGGGAAGTGACTACACAAGTGCAGAATAAAGGAAGCCATGGTTCATTGGGGGGCCACCAATGCAATGGCCCACCACAGTTGGTGAAGTAAGAGAATAATTTTCTCAAAAACAGTGGTTACTTTTCAGGAGGAATGAGGAATCCAATTAGGGAGGGGCACAAAAAAGCATCTAAAATATTGGCGATATTCTATTTCTAAACTGACTGGTAGTTAACATAGGAGTTACTTTATTCTTCTTTAAAATAGAAATTGCACATGATATAAAATTATGCAGGCATTGAAATTTACATTTGTATACTTGTAAATAATTTACGTGACATTGTGTTATATTATTAAATGAAAAATAGGGAAATATATATGTTTATTATAAAGATCCCAACTATGTATCAGAGCTGTTGAAGAGCTAGAGGTAAATAAACCTCCATGCCACAGTGGTTTCTCAGCATAGTAGCAGAACCATGATCGATGCACATTTTCTTATTATCTTTTTCTGTGCTTTTGGAATCACTAAAACTTTCTGGGGTAAAAATAAGAATGACACCTCCCACAAAGTGAGGGATTCCAGTAATCCCTGCACTTCCCTTGACTGGCTTCACTTTATCATTCCTATTTTTTTCATCATAGCTACCAGAAGTTAATTTCTGGAGCACAAGGTATCCCAGGCTTTTCAGAATAGACTCTGATAAAAATTAAATCAGAACCACTTGAATTAGTTCTCAGACATGAATAGTATTGCCAAGCCCTTGATTTTGGTGTTCAAATGGGAACTGTCAGTCAGAGAGGGAAAGGGGCAGAGGGGACAGAGAATGATGAATTGAGGTGTCTTGCAGCTTCTCTATTTTGAATCACAAGATACCAAGAATTTGGCAGTGTGGACTTTTTCTTTAGGTCATCTACAAATACTCCTTCTTCTCTGATTTATAATTGGAGGAAGGTAATTCTAAGACCTATGGGAAGTTATAGAGGAGGAGGTAAAGGCAAGTACTGTATAACCTAATAAATTAAGAGCTTAGGCCCTGGTATCCAACCTTTTCACTGTATGACCTTGTACAAGTTCCTTAATCTCTCTGTGCCTCATTTCCTCATCTCTAAAATGGGAACATAATAGTGCTACCTCACACTTCCACGTTGTTGGAAGGATTAAACGAGATAATATATGTAAAATGCTTAAGTACAGAGCCTGGTCCATCAAAAGCACTCAATAAACAATGGTTATCTCCACTGCCAGTCTGTGACGCATTCACACCTGTCATAGCAGATGTTCACACAGGTCCTGCTATGGGCCAGCACTCTCCTAAGAGCTTCACGTATATTGACTAATATCACACCTAATCCTCATGATACCTGGGAGTTAGATATTATTATATCCATTTACTGATGGAAAAAAAAGGAAAGTTTGAAGTCTGCAACCTGCCCAAGGCCACAGAGTTCCTGAATAGCAGAGTGGGTTATCCCCAAACCTATGACTTTAAGCTCCCTCAAGCCCCTCTTGCTGGGTATGCTCTTGGGATGGTTGGAGCTGGTGATGGTTAAATTTCCTTACCCTAAGGGGCCTAAGTGACTACTCTCACCATCTGATGAAAAATTGGAAAGAGAAATTAGAGAAAGGCATTTTCCCCAAGGCTCACAGAAAGTCTGCCAAAAAAAAGTTCCTCCAACTAGAGTATGAATCCTCCAAAAAAACTTCATTTTATCCCTGTAAGGAATGTCATTTCCCCCAATGCCCTCACTCAGCTTCAAGCACATCTTCAAATCCCTGGAATATTTATACAAAAGACTTAGGAGCTCAATTTCTCCTGGGCTGCCTTTTACTCCAAGGAGCAGATGTTGCACAATAGAACTAATAGGCTTCAAGTTACATGAGCAGCAAGACTAACATCTTCTGCTAATAATGCTGTGAGTGATTTGAGCTCCCATTGGGCTATTACTCATAGCGAGACATTGACTTTACTCTCAGAGTCTCAAAAGCACTTGGCTGATCTGAATTAATTAAGCCATATTAACTTCCTGAGAGGCAGAGAGAAAACCTAGGAAGAAAAAGAAGTGGGAGAAGAATAGGAAAGTGTTGTCTAATACTGAGATGAGCGTCCCCAGCGGACTGATAATATTATAGCAAGTGAACCTCACCAGCATAGCTAATGATACCCTAGGGAAAATTACAAGTCATTTGTAACATCAGAAATTACCATTGACAGTGATTAAAATGCTAGGATCTTAAAATACTTAGAGCTCAAAGTGTCCTTAGAGATCATCTGGCATAATCCCCCACTTTAAGACTGAAAAAGCCAACCACTTAGATGAGTGAGAGCAGAAGACAGACCTGCTGATCCTCAGGACTCTTTCCTGCTGCTGGTGATGAGCTACCCAGGACCTTTCCCTGATACTCCCAGCAGCAGGAGGTGCTGTGCCCAAACCAACTTCCCCCAGGACCAGTGGCCCCAAAGACTCCAGGTGTTTCATAGAGCTCTATAAAGAGCTGCCCAAAAGCATAGACTATTCTATTGCACCTATATATTTGCACCTGAATGCAAAGTATTTGTCACCCCATGAACAAGGCACTCCCTTTGGTCCATTAAAAAGAAGAGTAACAGGGGGCGCCTGGGTGGCTCAGTCGTTGGGCGTCTGCCTTCGGCTCAGGTCATAATCCCAGGATGCTGGGATCAAGCCCTGCATCGGGCTCCCTGCTTGCCGGGGAGCCTGCTTCTCCCTCTCCCACTCCCCTTGCTTGTGTTCCCTTTCTCGCTGTCTCTCTCTCTGTAGAATAAATGAATAAAATCTTTAAAAAAAAAAAAAAAAAGAAGAGTAACAGGGTGAGGTCCCTCTGCTACAGTACAGTCCACAAGTGCATCTAGCTGCATCCTGGCCCAAGCACACTTCTCTATAGAATGCCAGGAAACAGGGACCAGCATGTCTTCTGACCCTCCTCCCAGAGAGTTCCAGCCCCTTCCAGCAATTTCTACTGGCATTCACCCACATCCTTCACACGATATCCATTAACACATCAGCCCTTCTAGACCTTTCCTGTGGTTATTTTTCACCAAATACATTATGGATAGCTCTCCATGTAAGTACACAGAGATGAACATTGTCTTTTCTAATGGCTCCATGGTATTTTACTGCAGAGGTACACCAGGATGTAATCAGCCAATCTTTCTTTGTTGTTTCCAGTTTAGGCCTTCCAATTGTTCACAATTAAAAATAATACAGCAGTGACCAATTGTACAAACACCTTTGCACACTTGTCTGATTATTTCTTTAGGATAAACTCTTATAAATGGAATTGCCATATCAAAGAATATGGACTTTTAAAAAGCTTTTGATATAATCTGCCAAATTTTTCCCCAAAAAGTGGTGTCACAGTAGGTTCCCACAAGATTTCTGAGGTGGATCATCAATGACTTTAAATAGTTTTCTTGCTTTTCATTCAGATTCATTCCAATAGAAGCTAGTAGCCAAAAGTCAAATGCCAAATGGCACATTTACCAGAGGTCTGCAGAGGTTGGACAACTTTCTATAAATGGTGATAGCTTTGAAGAACTGAGAAGAGGTCATCCCTGGAAGCAGTGAGATAAAGGGCTTTTTCTTTATTACGCATCTTAATTTTGATGAAGACATCATTTTCTTTTTGTAAATTTCCAATTTGGGATACTGATGATTTCTGCATGGTGAAATTATGAAATATTATTATTCCTTATTTTGTTTACCTATATTTTCTAATATTTTTACAATGTCCTTGTAATACTAGTGCAAGTTTTTCAACTTTGGCACTATTGATATTTTGGTCCAGATAATTCTTTGCTGTGGGGGGCTGTCCTATGTGGCATAGGATATTTCGTAGCTTCCCTGATCTCTACCCACTCTTAGCACTGCCTGGTTGTGACAACCAAAAATGCCTCTAGGTAGTTCCATAGATCTCTTGGGGGTCAAAATTTCCCCCAGCTGAGAACCATTGCTAGAATAATAGACAATATCAAAAATAATAATAAACAGCTATAGTAGTTCGTGAAAGATGCTATTCTCAGTGCCTCAGGAGTATTATCATGTTGATTATTTCCAACAATCCTTTGAGGTGGATACTATTATGATATCCATTTTACCTAAAAGGAAACTCAGAATAGAGAGGTTGAGTAACATGCCCAAGTTCAAGAAAATACAGAAGCCCAGACTGGAATCCAGTTGACTCTAGAGCCTGTGCTCGTAATCATTTTTCTGAAGCTGCTTCCCACTGAAATACTTTCAAAGACTCTCTTTAGCCATTTAATTTTTTTCTAGCACATCTTATAAAATATTTTTAAACATATACAATAATTCAATGAACATTCATATATTTATCACCTAAATTTAAAAACTATCAAGACTTGGCCATTCGCAACTCATTTGTCTCTTCCTTCTTTCCCTCTTTCCTTTCTTCCTTTCTCTCTTCTTGATTCTTTTCTCCCTCCCTCCCTTTCTCCTCCTCTCCCTTTTTTCCTTTCTTCCTCTCTATTATATCATTTCATCCTTTATATAGTTCTAAAAAGTATGGATATTTTCTATGTAGCTATAATGCCTATCATACCTAACAAGGTTAATAAAAATTCTTTGGTATCAATCCGTATTCAAATTTCTCCATTATCTCAAAAATGTCATTTAATTCTTGAAAATGTCCAACTTTGGACACTAAGAAAGACAAAGCAGTATTTCCCCATATACTGTGCACTGAGACTAAAAGAAAAGGGTAGTCATACAAGTGCATTTCATAGGAAATCTCTCCATGGTTTGAGCTGAAAATGAGAGGAAAACACCCAGCCCACAACCACAATAAAGATCCTATTGCTGTTTCTGGGATACAAGTCCTGACATGAGCAGGAACACAATTGATTATTAAAGTTAATTTTAATAACAGCAGGAAACTGGGGCTAGCCTTCAGAGTTTCTCTACTCAGCTTTCTCAATGCATATTTATGAATTCATTTTAGTGCTTGTTGATTTACTGCCACTAGCCCCTAAAACCCCTGACTCTTCCTTTCTGTTGTCCTTGAAACACAGGAGAAATTCCTCACAGGTCTGTGTCCTGTGTCCTGTGTCCTGCTAGTTAAGCTAGTCCTTAACTAGCTTCCAAGAGGGTGAACTGGTCTTGCTTTATTTGAGGGCAGGAGGTTAAAGAGTGAGGATTCTTTGGAGACCAGTGGGAATCACTGCTACTCCTTCACCCCACACTGCCACCTGCTGGAATGGGTTAGGGGCAAAAGCAGAACCTTCCTCATACGAGTTTCTTAGAGCTGCTGTGACAAATCGCCATGCACTTGGTGACTTAAAACAGCATACATTTTTTTCATTTTATTTTATATTTTTTTCATCATGATAAGTGTACTCTTTAATTTTCATCCTTTATTTCACCCATCCTCCCACCCACCTCCCCTCTGGTAATCATCAGTTTGTTCTCTACAGGTAGGAGTCTGTTTCTTGGATTGTCTCTCTTTTTTTTCCTTTGCTTATTTGATTTGTTTCTTAAATTCCACATATGAGTGAGATCATATGGTATTTGTCTTTCTCTGACTTATTTTGCTTAGCATTATAGTCTCTGGCACTATCCATGTGTTGCAAATGGAAAGATTTCATTCCTTTTTATGGCTGAATAACATTCCATCATATATACATATGTATATAAAATATATCACCTCTTCTTTATCCATTCATCTATCAATAGACACTTGAGCTGCTTCCATATCTTAGCTATTGTAAATAATACTGCAATAAACATGGGGGTGCATATATACCTTTGAATTGGTGTTTTTGTATTTGGGGGGTAAATACCCAGTAGTGTGATTACTGGATCGTAGGACAGTTCTATTTTTAACTTTTTGAGGACACTCAAAAGGACTGTTTTCACAGTGCCTGCACCAATTTGCATTCCCCCTTTCTCCACATCCTCACCAACACTTGTTTCTTGTGTGTTGATTTTAGCCATTCTGACAGGTGTGAGGTGATATCTCATTGTAGTTTTGATTTGTATTTCCCTGATGATGAGCCATGTTGAGCATCTTTTCTTGTGCACAGGTAGGGGGTAGGGGCAGAGGGAGAGGGAGACGCAAGCTCGCCGCTGAGCAGGAGCCAGATGCTGGACTCAGTCCCAGGAACCTGGGCTGAAGGCAGACACTTAACCAACTGAGCCACCCAGGTGCCCCTGCCTCCTTCTTATAATAACTTCTGTGATTACATTTAGAGCCCACCAGTTAATCAGTGATAATCTCCCCATCTCACAATCCAGAATTAATCATATCTGCAAAGCCCTTTTGCCATATAAGGTAACATTCACAGGTTCAGGAACTAGGATCTGGATATCTTTGGAGGCCATTATTCAACCTATCACAATTCCTCTTGAGCAGATCTCATTCCAGTAGTAACACCACTTATATTTTGAGACCACAAGGCCTTTTACATGTGTTTTTCATTTGATGATCACAACCATCTTTCAAGTTGAGCAAAGTTTAGGTTCTCCCAGAAGCAAACCCTGAGGCAGGGAGTTAAGTGCATGTGGTTTATTTAAGAGGTGACCCTAGAAGCACAGGGAGAGACTGGGGACGTGAGAAAGGGAAGAGAAGGAAGCCAATAAAAGGTGTGGAATCGGGCGCCTGGGTGGCTCAGTTGGTTAAGCGACTGCCTTCGGCTCAGGTCATGATCCTGGAGTTCCAGGATCGAGTCCCGCATCGGGCTCCCTGCTCGGTGGGGAGTCTGCTTCTCCCTCTGACCCTCCCCACTCTCATGTGCTCTCTCTCTCTCTCATTCTCTCTCTCTCTCTCTCTCTCTCAAATAAATAAATAAAATCTTTAAAAATAAAAAATATAAATAAATAAATAAATAAATAAAAGGTATGGAATCAAGCCAGTTGCCACTGTGGAAAACTGGAGCTCTGTCCCTTGGGAGACTAAGAGACAGTATAGAGACCTCGGTTATCCAACCAGGGACTGAAGAAGCTGGGATTTACCTAACTCCCCCGTGCACCCTTGATTGAGGGCAGTTCTGGGGGCATTAACTCCCACACCTTCATCTTTCCCCTGACTCTGAGGCCAGTATTATCCCAAGGCCAGAAGAAGGCCTCAGAGTCACAGGTGTCTTCAGCAAGCAGTCTGAGTGGGGAGGTGAATGCCCAGAACATCGGCCAGGGCACTAGCAGTGTTTGCTATGATCCCATTTACCAGTGAGACCCATTTCTTCTCTCTTTTTTAAGATTGTATTTATTTATTTGTGGTGGGGCAGGGGGAGCAGTAGGTAGAGGGAGAAGCAGGCTCCCCGCAGAGCAAGGAGCCCAATGCTGGACTCGGGACTCGATCCAGGACCCTGGGTTCATGACCCAAGCCAAAGGCAGACCCTTAACTGACTGAGCCATCCAGGCGTTCCATGACCCATTTATTCTTTCACCAAACATGTCTTGACTGCTTGCTTACTCTGGGCCAGACAGCATGCCAGGTGTTGGAGCTTACAAATGAATGAAGCCTCCCTGCATTTGAGAAATTCACAGTGTGTACAGACATGTAAAGAGAGAAATTATGATACACTATGGTAAGTGCTATGCCAGAATTTTAAGTATTTGTGCCTGGCACATAAGGAGTTTGCAATAAAAACTGGTTTTTAGAAAGAAAGTATTAAAAGCACAGAAGACCTCTGTCTGGAGGACAAATGTCCCTCTCCATCATTAGAAACAAACACCCAAATAAGGCACTGAGATAAAATAGGGTAAAATACCAAGTGACTGGGCCAAGGTAACCTGGCCTGTGAACAGCAGAATCAGGAGAAGAATCCACATCTTCTGACTCCTAGGCCAGAATTTCTTTCACTCCACCCAATGGCCTCTGAGAGATGAGACCTCACACCTATTGCAATGCCCAGCACATGGTAAGTACCCAGCATCTTTGTGAAACGGAAAGAGTGCATCTGGTTAACCATGAGGAAAAGAAAGCATAATCCACCACAGGAATGGCAAGGGACTTTTCTTAAGGGCAAAGCCTAAAATGTTGGTGACATTAATCACCTCCCAAATTCCCCACCTCCTAATACTATCACATTTGGGATTAGGTTTCAACATCTGAATGTGGGAAGAGAGGCAGGGACACAAATATCAGGCTATATAGCACTACCTCATTTCACGCTTGCCAAACCAGCAGAACGTGCTTCCCGTGAGAAGGGTCAGAATCCTTGTTCCTTATGGGCAGCTTGCTTCCAGGAAGAAAGAACAAGCCAAGCATGCTCACTTATTCTTCCCAAACTTACCAGGTAGATAAGTGACTCACCTCCTGGGTGTGGAGAGAGGCCAAGATTGTATTAGGAAAAATGCCTCATTACGGAAACCAGGAGTAGGGAAAAAGCCCTTCCTCTCGTTATAACGCTGTGATTGGGAAACAGAGAACCATCAGAGACTGAGGTTATTCCTTTCTATCAAGGTCTGGGGTTATCTCAGTTTCTCTCAGGGCATCTGCTTCCATCCCTTCACGTGCCCCTGGCTTCCTCTTCTCAGTCTTCTTACTCACAGCCTGATATGGTGGCCTCACTCCCCAAGTTCACTTCGCTATTCAGCTCCCCAAAGTTGACACACTTACCATCTCAGTGTTCCCACTCCAAACTTACAGGAGAAGATCAGAATGGCTCAGCTCATTTTCTTTCTTTTTCTTTTTTTTAGAATTTTCTCTTTTCCCTTTTCCTGAGTTGATGATCTTAATTCCACTCTTCTCTCTTATCCTCTTCACCTCCATGTACCTGGTCTCAGTTCCTGTGTTGAGTGCGCCCTACTCCTGTGGTCCCCATCTCAGGCTTTATAAGCATTACCAAACCCCCTCTACTCTCTCCTTGATGCCTCAACGTGGACTCAGTTCTTCCCTGGAGGGTTGGTTTTACCAAAGGTCACATCTTCTTATGACTCTTTCTTCCCTACCCAAATTACCTTGGGCTCCTGATCACCCCCCACCCCCCCTCTTCCTCTGGCCTGGCTCAGCTCATCTTTTAAAGCCAGGCTGCCCAAGAATCAAGCCAGCAGCTGGTCAACTTATTCAACAACAAAATCAGGAAAGCTCACTCATACCAACAAGATTCACAGGAGGCTGTCTATAAACTAGAAAGCCACTTCACTGACTGTTACAAAGGGAGATGTTACTTTCCACTCACTCAAATATTCGTGTCTATGGAAAGACCATAGTAGAAATTTGAATTAGTGATAAGAAATTATTGAAAATTTTTAGGTCGGATGCTTTTTTGGCTAAGTGATATACCTTGAGACTTATAATTTACTTTAAAATAATTCAGGATGAAAAATAAAGTATAAAAAATTAAAGGAGGCGACAATTTTGGAAAATAGTTTGGCAGCTTCTTACAAAGTTAGAGTTACCATATGACCCAGCAATTCTACTCCAAAGTATTTACACAAGAAAAATGAAAGTATATGTGCACATAAAAACATGTACATAAATATTCATAGCAATATTTTTCCTAATGACCAAAAAGTTGAAGTAACTCAAATGTCCGTGAACTGACAAACAGATAAACAAAATGTGGTATAACCATGCAGTGGAATACTATTTGGCAATAAAAAGGAACAAAGTACTAATACATACTAAAACATGGATGAACCTCAAAAATATTATGCTCAGTGGAAGAAGCCATACACAAAAGAACACATATGGTATGATTCCATCTGTACAAAATATTCAGAAAAGGCAAATCTATAGAGACAGAAAGTAGGTTAGTGGTTGCCTAGAACCGGGGGTGGGAATAAAGAGTGACTGTAAATGAACACCAGGTTTATTTTTAGGATGATAGAAATGTTCTAAAATCAGATTGTGGTAAAGACTGTACAACTCTGTAAATATACTAAAATTCTTTGAATTGTATACTTTAAATGGCTGAACTATATGAAATGTGAATTATATCTCAATAAAGCTATTTTTAAAAAGGAAGGGGGAAGGAAGGAAGGAAAGGAAGAAAGGAAGGAAGGGATGAAAGAGGGAAGAAAAGATTTTTGTCAGCCATAATGGTCAGAGCCCTCACAGTACTAGAATGTCTGAGAAGCCAAAATCATCAGAATGTTGCTATGTGAGAGAAATGTGGAAGGTCTTGAAAAATTTTAGATGCAGGAGATCCTGTGAAACCTAACAAACCACCCCCTTCCTGTAACCCCCATCTTCCTCTAAAGAGTGCTAGATAAACATAGCAAATGTCTGACCCACTGGTTCTTTCTTTTCTTTGGTTGATGGTAAATATCGCTCTCTACTTACATACTCTATGTAACATATTCTCTGTAACATACTCTCTGTAACTTTCTGACTATGAAATATGATGGGAGCTGCTATTATTTTTTCTCTAAAAAATATATCCAAACTGCCCTAACTATAAATTTCAGTGTTTTCAAAACTCTTCAGTCACAAATATTCAGACAAGCTCTTAGTTTCCTCCCATAGTATGATATTCTTTCATTGGGTAGGAATTTTTTAACACTCAAAGGGTAATCTTATTTCCAAAGATTTGGGGAACCATCACTCTCAGGCTCATGTATCTCTTATAGTATATTGAGGTACAGCATTATCAGGGATTTTTGGCAAGTCTGCGAAGATTATACACAATTATTTATCAGTTAGATCTCACCAGCTTTCTGTCTTTCATGGCTTTCTTCCTGTTTTCCAGGACTGTGGTAGAATTAATCTCAAATTAATTCACACAAATCTCTAATCTCATTTCTAGAGTTTGGAAGCCTGAGGAAGGAGAGGTATGTGTGTTTGGTCTGCCATCTTGATCCAATTTGCAACTTAATTTATCATGATTGTAAAATATCCCAGTGTGTTGATGTAACATAATTTATATAATCATTTCATATTTTTCCATATTAAAATTAACATTGTAATCAACATCCTTATTTATATATCTGGGCATATGACTGATTGCTTCTAAAGAAACCTTTTTAGTGTCTGTTAAGTATAATAATAAAATGATTTGATGGTCTCTGGGTTTTTATAAGCATATATAATCAAAACTTGGACATGTCAGTGCACTATGCTTAATCTAAGGACAAGAGAGTAAGAAAACTAAATCAATCTTTAGTTTGGGGATCAAACCACATCAGAATTCTCTACTCCCAGCTCTTCATGATTCCTAACAATTCATCTTCTAATCCTTTCTTTATTCCCTTCCCAAAGACCCTGTACAGAATCAAAAGAAGGACAACATGAAGAAAGATCTAAGCTGTTGAATAAGCTCAGTCCTGGAGAGCAAATGGATGCTTGGCCAGAACCACTCAGATACCTAAAAGGTTTTCATCTTTGGAACCATTAATCTAATACTTTCATTTGCACCAGCTTTATTTTTTAACTTAAGAACAGATTAGTGAAAATTCTGGGCTTTCTTTGTACTTTGTACTGTGTTCTGCACAATCTAATGAGCGCTAATGAGCTGCAAGAATTTTTAAAACTCTGTTAATTCAGCACTGGATAAACAATCGAAGCTACTTTACATCTCTGAAGGTCCCAAGTGAAATAAAAAAGGTATAAATGTAGCTTTTACTAAAGATCTTAGTTACTTCCCAAGAGGTAGAAAAGATGGGAGAAGGCATAGAGGAAACATGAACATAACCAGGTAAGTTAGAGGCTCTCAATAAATATCTGTTAAATAAATGAGTCAGAATTACAGCCAAGAAAGGTGGGGGGTGGGGGGGTGGAGTCAAGCCTCTAACCACGTGCATCAAAACAATCATGTTTAAGTCAAAAGGGGGAGAAATAGTATATTTATTATTTTCTATGTTGAAAACAGGCTTATAAGAAATCTCAAAAATGATTAGTATAAATTTGAAAGAAATGGCAAAGTCCAATCCCAATTCAACATGAAAATTTATTAGTTTTCTTTCAATTTTTATGTTTTCCCAATTTTTCCACATTCTTTTCTTTTTTTTTTAAGATTTTTTTTTTTTAAAGATTTTATTTATTTATTTGAGACAGAGAGAATGAGAGAGAGAGAGCACATGAGAGGGTGGAGGGTCAGAGGCAGAAGCAGGCACCCTGCCGAGCAGGGAGCCCGATGCGGGACTCGATCCAGGGACTCCAGGATCATGACCTGAGCCGAAGGCAGTCGCTTAACCAACTGAGCCACCCAGGCGCCCCACATTCTTTTCCATCCTATGAGGAAGTGCTGGAGTGAGCAAGGGGGCAGGATGAATTTAGGGAAAATGTAAAGTTAAGAAAATTTGAATTTATTCACTTAGTCTTTCAAATATTCATGAATCTTTTATTCAACTACCATTTATTGAGTGCTAAATATGTGCAGGTGACCATTCTTTTTTTTTTTAGATTTTATTTATTTGCGAGAGAGAGAATGAGAGACAGAGAGCATGAGAGGGAGGAGGGTCAGAGGGAGAAGCAGACTCCCTGCTGAGCGGGGAGCCCGATGTGGGACTCGATCCCGGGACTCCAGGATCATGACCTGAGCCGAAGGCAGTGGCTTAACCAACTGAGCCACCCAGGCGCCCCAACCATTCTATTTTTAAAAATACTTTTTCTTAAAGGGGAACCCTCTTACACTGTTGGTGGGAATGCAAGTTGGTACAGCCACTTTGGAAAACAGTGTGGAGGTTCCTCAAAAAATTAAAAATAGAGCTACCCTATGACCCAGCAATTGCACTCCTGGGTATTTACCCCAAAGACACAGATGTAGTGAAAAGAAGGGCCATATGCACCCCAATGTTCATAGCAGCAATGTCTGCAATAGCCAAACTGTGGAAAGAGCCGAGATGCCCTTCAACAGATGAATGGATAAAGAAGATGTGGTCCATATATACAATGGAATATTACTCAGCCATCAGAAAAAATGAATACCCAACTTTTACATCAACATGGATGGGACTGGAGGAGATTATGCTAAGTGAAATAAGTCAAGCAGAGAAAGTCAATTATCATATGGTTTCACTTATTTGTGGAACATAAGGAATAACATGGAGGACATTAGGAGAAGGAAGGGGAAAATGGGGAGGGGGAATTGGAGGGAGAGATGAACCATGAGAGACTATGGACTCTGAGAAACAAACAGGGTTTTAGAGGGGAGGGAGGAGGGGGGATTGGTTAGCCCAGTGATGGGTATTAAGGAGGGCACGTACTGCATGGAGCACCGGGTGTTATACGAAAACAATGGATCGCAGATCACCACATCAAAAACCAATGATGTATTGTATGGTGACTAACATGACATAATAAAATTTTTAAAAAAATACTTTTTCTGGGCGCCTGGGTGGCTCAGTTGGTTAAGTGACTGCCTTCGGCTCAGGTCATGATCCTGGAGTCCCGAGATTGAGTCCCGCATCGGGCTTCCTGCTTGGCAGGGAGTCTGCTTCTCCCTCTGGCCCTCCTCCCTCTTATGCTGTCTCTCATTCTCTCTCTCTCAAATAAATAAATAAAATCTTAAAAAAATAAAATAAAATAAAATAATACTTTTTCTTATTACAAAATAAGAGTAGAAATTTTGAAAAATTCTTAAGTATATAGGGGTGCCTGGGTGGCTCAGTCGATTAAGCATCTGCCTTCAGCTTGGGTCATGATCTCAGGGTCCTGGGATCTGAGTCCCATATCTGGCTCCCTGCTCAGCGGGGAGCCTGCTTCTCCCGCTGCCCCTCCTCCTGCTTGTGCACTCTCTCTCTCAAATAAATAAATAAATAATCTTTTTTAAAAATGTGGATCAGGGTGCCTGGGTGGCTCAGTTGGTTAAGCATCTGCCTTCAGCTCAGGTCATGATCTTGGAATCCCAGGTTCAAGCCCCACATCACTTCTCCTCCTGCCCCTCACCCCACTCATGTTCTCTCTGTCTCTCTCTCTCTCAAATAAATAAATAAAATCTTTTTTAAAAAAAATGGATAGCACAAATGAGAAGCTGGATTATTATTTAATTTCATTTTAATTAATTTAAAATTAAATAGCCATCTGTGGCTAATGGCTATGGTATTGGACAGTGCAGCAATAGTTCATCTAAAGTCTTAATTTGTTTGACTTTCAGAGATTTCCACAAAGTGGCTGCCATTCTGTTTCCATAGCACTGAGTTCAGGAAAGTACTCATACCAGTTGTGTGGGCCATTGGAGTCTGAGGATGATAATGAGGATTTTGTTTACGCTTCATGAACTGTACCCTGCTGTCATATCAGGTGGTCTCAGCAGACACGAGGCCAGGCTATGAGCAGGCCTGGATCTGACTCATGAAAATAAGCCTTATGTATATATGGTAAACCTAGAGAGAAACTCTTTTGCTTCTAGAGGGTTAGATGTGACCCTCCTTACTCAGACATTACCATCCTCATCTGTGTGTCCACTGGTGAAGCTGTGGGGACTTCCTTCTTCACCTTGAGATAAGTAAATGCCAATTAATTTACTTACATGGTGCCTGGGTCTGTTCTGTCCATTAGTACATACCAATTGTTGACAGTTTTCAATATAATGGTCATGTAAAAGGTAGGAGCTTTTAAAAGGCTCTTGTCATATCTGGACATATTTCTTCCACTCAAGAGTTAGTACCAATACATTCCCACCATCAATACATGTGAGTGCTCATCTTAGCACATCACGCCCCAGCATAGGTGTTATTTTTTATATTTACAAATTTAATGGATTAACAAAATGGCCATTTAAATTTACATTTCTTACATCTTTACAAGCAAAATGCTAAGAGAGCTCCCATCTTTTAAAAAGTTTTCTCTCTTGACCCCACATGGCCACCTCTAGCTATCATCTCATTTCTCTGTTCTCCTCAACAGCAGAACACTTTTGAGTTATCTCTGCTCTCCACCTCTAATCCTTTTCTCCTATTCTCTCTTAGACTCATTTTATTCAAGCTTTCACCCCCATCCACTCCACCAGAACTGTTCTTCTAAAGGTCACCAATGACCTTCATGTTGCTAAGTCCAGTGATTATTTTTTAGTCCTTTTCATACATGACCTATCAATAGAATTGATGCCCCCACCTTGAAATGCTTTCTTCTTTTGGCTTCTTGGACATGTCTTCATTTTTTCTCCTCACTGAACAATCCTTCATAGTCTCTTGCTAGTTCCTCCTCATCTCCCTAGCCTCAAAAAGTTGATGTTCCTTAGTAATTAGTACTTGGACGTCTCAAACCTATCAATGCTTGATCCCTAAGTTATCTCAGTAGTCCCAGGGCTTTTGATGCTAGCCATGTCCCAGGTCCTCCCAAAATTATTATCTCCAGCTCAGACTTCTCTCCCAAAATCCAGACCTGCACACCAACTCTATCAACATCTATCAACTTTGATATATCAAGTGAACATGTCCAAATTCAAGTTCTTGATTTCCCACCTCAAATCTCAAGTATTGGAATCATCCTTGACTACTCAGTTTCCCTCACATCCCAAATCTATTAACAAATACTGTCAGCTTAGGTTAAGATATATCCAGAATCTGACCCACTTCTTGCCACAACCACTGCTATCACCCTAGTTCAAGTCACTATCATCTCTTGCCTGGACAGTTGCAATAGTATCTCAACTGCTCTCCCTGCTTCTGCCCTTGACCTACCTTAAGTCTATTTTCTATAAACAGCTAGGAGCCTGTTAAGACAGTTAGGACTTCTCTCTCCTTTCCCCAAAACCTTCAACCAGACCTGTCTCTAACATGTGTGAGGCTCCAGGCAAAAATAAAATGAATGCTGCCTTTCTTTTCCCATCCCCGGCTCTGTTCTAAACCATGAAGGGGTTGACAGGCAGAGTATAGACACCCCATCTTGCATGCCAGAGCTTTATCCATACTCAAAAACACAGCTGTCCCTTAACCACCCCACAGGCCTACGGATGTGCATACCTGCAGTACAGTCAACACTTGGGAGGATGGACTTAGCAAAGAGTTGTGCACAAGCCCTGGAAGCAGGTATGGGGCTGTTTGGGCAGGGAATTCTAGGTTTGTGGGTACCTATCACATGGTCTAGAAAGGGCAAGAAGGCGTCCAGGTGAGGCACATCACTTTGGCCTATAGGGAAGGGCATAGCTAGAGGAGCCAAAGAAAGAATCCACTGAAGTGAAGGATCAGTGCAGGGCCTCCAGTTGCCTGGATTCAATGGACTGGCAATGTCCCAAATGGAGGCTGCCTTGTCAGCCTGAATACCAGAGTGAAGACAACCTGGAGCAGGGCTGCAGCTGACCCATCACAGACACATAGTATGAGCATACAGCCCTTGAGGTCTGGAAGTCTTTTGTTGCCATGGCATAATCTATCCTATCCTACTAATACATATATCTTGCTCTATGAATGTGAGTTCTATAAAGGCAAACCATATCCCATTTGACTTATATCCCTAGCACCTAGCACAGTGCCAAGCACATAATAAATACTCAAGTAATATTGCAGGAATGGAACCTTTCTGGATTTCATCTGTATAATAAAGGGGGTTAGAGTAGATATTTTATAAAGTATCTTCAAATTCTGGCATCCCATGTTTTCTGTGATTTCAGAAATAAAAGGTTCTGCATTTCCTTCTCAAACACCCACATGCCAAAGCCTCATTCCAACCTGAATTTCTTTTCTCTTCTGATGAAAAGCTTTTGTACATAGCTATATATGCTTATAGAATTACAAGAACTGCTTAAGGTTTTGGGGTTTTTTTAAGATTTTATTTATTTATTTGACAGAGAGAGACACAGCGAGAGAGGAAACACAAGCAGGGGGAGTGGGAGAGGGAGAAGCAGGCTTCCCACAGAGCAGGGAGCCCGATGTGGGGCTCGATCTCAGGACCTGGGATCATGACCTGAGCCGAAGGCAGACGCTTAACGTCTGAGCCACCCAGGCACCCTGCTTAAGGTTTTAAAATCCTACTGCAATCAGCCTGTACAAGGAATTAAATACTAAGAATGCCTTTTCTGTCTCTGATTACTATGACCCTGAATGATGTCTCCCCCCACCCACCCACCCACTTTTGCTACTGGGCTTGGGCAAGTATACCTGCTGTTCAAAGACCATCTGAAATTACCTCTAAGAAGGAACTGCTTTGAGAATCAGGCTTATAATTAAACAGTAATTGAAGTTTCCTGTGGTTTTATGCATGGGTCTTATCTAATGCTTAAGTAGATAAACTGCATGGCTTAAAAGTCAGAATGGAATTAGATGCTCCTACAAGTGAGCAGAGGTCTTTGTTCAGCAATGGTGCTTCTTTAAAATCCAACCTGGTTTCCAGCACTTTTGTCACAGCACCTACACGACAATGACATCAGTCTACCCTGCAGAAGTGACAGTCAGAGAACCATGGAATGATAGAGCTGAAATGGACCTCAGCGAGCTCCTCATCCAAAGTCCTTGTTTCACAAGAAAATAAAACCCAGGGAGGTAAAATTGATTTGCCTCAGGTCACAGGTAGAAGAGGATAAGATCAGGGATTTAGGAGGTAAGACTATGATGACTTGGGTGACTTACTGGATGCAGGTTGTTAGGGAAAGAAAGGAATGGAGGACAATTACAAACTTCTCAGTTGGGGTCAAATGAGAAAGAGCAAGTCTGAAGGAAATCCAATGAGCTCAGTTGGGGTCATGTTGAGTTTGAGGTGTCTGTGTGCCATACAGACAGCTATCAAGCAGAAAATTAGGTATTACAAATCTGAAACTGAAGAAAAAAGACAAAGTTAAAGAGAGAAATTTAGGAGTCAGCATCCTCCCACTCGGTGTTTAAAACTATTATAAAGCAGGAAAAGAAATCAGGAAAAGGGAGCAACAGGGGTATAACCAGCAGAATACTGACATCTAAGGGTTTTATTAAAAATAAAAATAAATAAAATAAAGAAGAGTTTACAAAATAGTTAACAAGAGTGGCCAGGGAATAGGAGGGAAACTGGGATAGAATGGTGTTGGTAAAGGCAGGGCAAGAGAAGGTGTCAAGAAGGGAGACGTGTTCTGTAACTGTGGCCCACACACTGCTAGCTGCCCCCTCCCCCCTCCACTATTCATTCTCGTTTTCCTTGCTAACAAAATCCTGATTGTTTTTCAGAGTGGCAATAAACCTGGTCAAAAATTAAACCATGATTTCCCAGGCTCTTTTGCATCTAGAGGTCACCCATATGACATCCCTCTGGCCAACTAGATATAACCAGATGTATATCTACTTGGTGAGAATGTCAAGAAAACAATTATTTTCCTGATATAAAGTTTGATATAAAGTTTGATATCCTGATATAAATGGTCAAACTGCTGGCATCTCACTTTTACCCTTTGCCTTTTCCCCTTTCTTTCTCCCAAGATAATGATTCTATGTCCAGAAATACAGCAGCTATCTAATGAGCATGAGTACAAAGGACACACACACACACATACACACACACACAATAGATGATATGGAAAATCAGGAGTCTGATTCCTGATCTACTCAGTTGAATGAGTGAGAAATGTGGAGTCAACCTTGATTCCTACCCTCTTACTGCCTTTGATCCAAGATCCTTGACTCTACCCTTAAATATCCTTCAAATTCACTTTCTTCTAACCACCCCTAGTCTCTGCATTGTTCAGGCCCATATCATGCCTTGCCCAGCTGACTGAACTGTCCTCCTAGAAGGTCTTCCTGCTTCCACTCTTACCCCCTGCAACCTGTCCTCTAATCTTCTGTCACCAAGTCAACAAAATGGAATGCTTTCGTGTTGATCCCTGCTGAAAATATTTCCATGGCTCTCATTGCCTAGTGGATAAAATTGAAGGTGCTTAGCCCCACAGTTAGGCTCTCTATGATTTGGCTCATGCCTTATGTTGATTATGACATACTATGCAAATATATAGTGGTTCACAACCACTTTGTGAACAAGGACCACTTACCAAGCATTGTGCTTTATATTTATTTAGTTCTCATAATGCTTTCCCACACATTTGATAGTACTATTCTCATTTTGCAGATAGGTCAACTGACTCTCAGAAAGGTTAGGTCACTTGCCAAAGAACACATAGCTTGTTTAAGCAGGGGAAGGTCTGGATGTGAAAGCTCTTTCAAAGTTCTTTCCACTGCAGTGCCTTGACATGAAAGAATGAACCCTCCTCTCCTTCCCGTTCCTCGCTATTCCTCATCTACCTTAAATGGACAGCCTTGTTGAAGAAAAACAGTCTTGCTCCTGGGGCCAAAGGAATCTATCCCCCACTGCGGTGGGAAGAAAACAGGTTCTTCACACCAGCTTCTGCAAGGGAAGAGAGAATCGCCCAAAGCTAGAGCTGTGTGGTGAGCTGGTGGGCCTGACCCTCCCATTCAAGGCCCTGCCTTCTCCTCGCTAGGTGGGGGTCAGGCGCGAAGTGCAAGGATGGGGATCCGGGTCAGAGAGCCCTTCTCCTTTGACCTAGCCGGCCTGGCTGGCGCCACCACAGTGTTGGAGTAGGATCCCGTCTCCAAGGCCACCTCCTCGAGGGTCCGGAGCTGGAAGACCAGGGGGGAGGGACTCTGGTGACTCCCCAAAGTCTCAAGCAAGACCTGACACCCACTCCTCACCACTATCTCAGCCTGGGAGCCGGTCCTGTGGGCTCTGGCAGCGCAGCCTACTCTGCCGCCGGAGCGGTTTTGCACACACCGCTGCCGCCCAGCGCCAGGACCCAGAGCAGTCCGCCAGCAGCGAGACCCTGGAGCAGTGCAGCCCTCTGAGCCCCGAGAGTCTCGCGGTTGAGAAACCCGCGGTCAGAGAACCCCCTGGGAGCTCTGCTATCAGTCGGGTCGGATCACCCAGATTTGTTACTGGAGAAAGGTCCAGGTCCCCGAAGGCCATGTCCAGCTAGCACCCTCTGGCCCTCGGACCTGAACTCGGAGTCCAGGCTGTCCGGTTGGGCAAATCGTCCCGAGCTCCGCTCTCCCGCCAGCCGCAGACTCGCACCCCCAGACCCTCCCCAGGCACGCAGGCAGTTGCTGCCGCACTGCTCAGCCCTCCTAGGCAGCGGCGGAACGATCCCCAGCTGCTCCCAGCACCCCGACTTGACCCTGGGCAACCTCTTCTGCCCGGGTGGCTCTCCCCGGGGTCTGAACCCCTCGCGCCCCCGCGCGTCCGTCTTTGTTTCTGAGCTTGCTCTGAAAGTGATGTAACGAGGCCAGACTCGCGCGCTGCTTTCCCTCTTTCCCAGACTAAGTCCTTCCTCCCTCCAGCACCAGAGCCCGGCGCTGGGCTGTGCCTCCACTCCACTCCCAGAGCTCTGGAGACCGACGGGCGCTGTTGAGAAAGACGCGCTCCCACGTCCCACCTCCTGGATGCAGAGTCAGTGGGGAAAGCGAGACTTTCCTTCCAGAAACAAGGGAGAGAGCCGAGGGGACAGCTGTTGTGGAGGTTTCTAAGGAGACTCAGACTGGCTTCTTTCCCTGCTCCTGGGAGACGGCAAGAAACCTCAGGTACCTCAGTGACCCCAGTCGGTGGATGTTTATATGAAAGAGACAGAGGCAGTAAGAGAGAGAGAGAGAGAAACAGAGGAAGAAACAGAGACCCAGAGACCGTGATTGACAGACAAGTGGAGAGAGACGAGTAAGAGAGCTAGAGAGTTGGTGGGTGGGAAACTGACTTCAGTTTTCTTTTTTCTTTCTTTTTTTTTTTTTTTTAAACCCACTGTGGTTTTGCTTCTGACAGAAGAGAGAACTGCTGCTCCCTAGCCAGCAAGCAGCCCCTAATCTGGATGGAGTGAAAGATGCGGCCTGATGACATAAACCCGAGGACTGGGCTGGTGGTGGCCCTGGTCAGTGTCTTTCTGGTCTTTGGCTTCATGTTCACTGTCTCTGGGATGAAAGGAGAGACGCTGGGAAACATCCCCCTCCTGGCCATCGGGCCAGCCATCTGCTTACCAGGCATCGCAGCCATTGCCCTGGCCAGGAAAACCGAGGGATGCACCAAGTGGCCTGAAAATGAGCTGCTGTGGGTCCGCAAGTTGCCCTGCTTCCGGAAACCCAAGGACAAGGATGTGGTGGAACTGCTGAGGACCCCTTCAGATCTGGAGTCAGGCAAGGGAAGCTCAGATGAGCTGGCTAAGAAGGCAGGCCTCAGGGGGAAGCCTCCCTGCCAGGGGCAGACAGAGCTGCCTGTGGCCAGTTACATCACCACCCCCACACCCACGGAAGGAGAACGCCAGAGCCTGGT
This sequence comes from Mirounga leonina, assembly GCF_011800145.1. Taxonomy (NCBI): domain Eukaryota; kingdom Metazoa; phylum Chordata; class Mammalia; order Carnivora; family Phocidae; genus Mirounga; species Mirounga leonina. The sequence goes on along the minus strand of NW_023270433.1, from coordinate 37,513,112 downwards.
CCAGAGCGGGCATCAGGAGGAGACATCCAGATACCTGGATGGTTACTGTCCCTCAGGCAGTTCCCTTGCCTACAGTGGCTTGGATGCCAAGTGCTCAGCCTGGGACAGATCTGATTGCCCGGAGCCTGAGGACAGCATCTTCTTTGTGCCCCAGGACAGTATCATCGTTTGCTCCTACAAGCAGAACAGTCCCTATGACAGATACTGTTGCTACATCAATCAGAGCCAAGGCAGGTGGGATCACGAGACAATAGTCTAAGCTTTGCATACAAGAGTCGCTGTGTTGATAGAAACGTGACTACATTCAGCTTCTAGGGGAAGGAAACTGCCCTGCTCCAACAGCCTTCAAACTGTTAGAAATTGACTTGGTATGTGATGGGTGTGCAAGCTTCGGGTGCCTGAAAGCCATGTAAATAGGCATGTTGGGGACACATTTTAGGGAAGGGTGATGAGGGTTAAGGACACTGGAAGAGGCAGTGGGTAGGAGAAGAAGCAGTTCCAATTTCTTTTTAAACCATGTTGGATGTTTTGTAAAATAACCCAGAAAGTGCTACTCAGCATCTGCTAAAATCAAGATAAACCTAGAGTGGGCTGCAGATATCAGGCATGAAATGATACATGGGCTTGCCATAGGGAAACTGACCTGCTTTCAGTCTGAATAAATTGAAAGACAAAACAATTTAGTGCTTCATTGTATGAAATGATTTTTATCTGGTGAAAGCTTTTCACACTTATTTGCTGAAAGAAAAAAAAGTCAAGATAGAAAAGCTACTCCCTCCATAGGTAGGATGGTTTTTGGAGAAAGGGGAGTTAAAGGCAGTTGAATTATGTAATTGAGTTTTATATTATCCTCTGACAAGATCAGAGATTTCAAATAAAGTAAAGTGTGACCAGCTAGGTAAAAAACTAACATTTTTAGATGGTTATGTTCCTTCTTAAACTCTTCGTTTAAATTGATTTACTGGGTCTTTATCTTAAGTGTTTTTTAATATTTACTATCATTCATGTATAATTTCCTCATCAGGTACAAAATGACTTGATGTAATATTTTCATAGATTAGAATTTGTGTTCATCAAGTCAAAATTGGTTTTATATATGTATACAAGTATCTTTAACATTTCTGGGAGTTCTGGTAATAACTATTCCTATATGCCTTTTAAAATCTGAAAACTATGAAGTCAATACATTAGTCTTGAACTTTATGCAGAATTTACATAAAATGTAATGGCTAAACTTCTGGAAGTGTCATTATTTGTACATTTATTCAACATTCCCAAAGACTATAAATGCCAATGAAACGAGTTAATCTACTAGATTTAACTAAAGCTCAGTTTTTATTAAGTTCACCTAATCAGTGAGCATTGCATGACAGGGTCTGTTTTATTTCATACTTAATCTTTTGCTGCTGAGGGAAAAAGGCACAATGGGATCCTAAAATGTATTTCCTATTTCACTTGCTTAATTGTAATAGACAAGAGGGCAATCAGCCAAAATACCATTTAGTCCCTGTTGAAGAGAAATATTGAATTATATAGAGAAATCATGGTATATTTCATCTTGCAGATCAAAATATTTTGCATCCTTTAAAGAATGATGATTTATTTTCAATGATCAGATAGTTTCAGCCACTTTCTCCCAAAGGGAATTGAGGACAAAAATTCTAGCCATACCCCTTTTGTATATTTCAGGTCCAGTTCTGCAAGTCTTTAAGTGCAGCAATCATTCAGTCTTAAGAACCATGCCCTTAAAAATCACAATTTCCAAACCAAGTTCAACATCAAAAGAGTATGATTTTTTTTTAGTAGGGCTTAAATGTCAGAAAATGAGATGTGTGATCTTAAGCAAATTTTATCTTCTTGTACCTCAGTTCTCACTCTTCAGAAATCAGGGAGGAGTGGGACCGACTTACACTAGAGTATGTCTATCGTTCATTCCCAGTTTGAATATTCTATGGCATCATGTCAACGACACTTTATATAATGCCAGGGAATGAGATACAGCAAAATGCATGCCAAAGTTAATGCAATTCATGATAAAAATTATATGACATGGATTGAATTCTTACTACTACTCAAAAGAATTTTGTAGATATGTGAAAGCAGATTTGTTTTATTGCCAAATATTATTTATTCAACAAATACATTTCTGGGAATAAAATGAAGATGTTAATTAAGGATAAAATTTTTTTTATATCGGTGTAGCCCCCAAATAATCCAATAAATGCAATAAATGTAATTCACTTTGGATTTGGCATGGAGGGAAAATAGTTTCCTAAACTCACAATACCTCTTAATAATTCTAGGGCATTTAAAAGATGAAAATCATGTTTCAATGAAGGTAAAAATTATTGGATAACTCCCTTAGGAATAAAAGCTTCTAATTTGAACAACAACAAAAAAAACCTTCTAATCTGCTTGCCATTTGTGGACCTCTTCAGAGATGAAGAGATAGCAAGACAGCAGAGAGAGATATTCACAAAGACTCAGCAAATCCTATACAGGGTCTGAAAAGAGATGCTTGTAGTGTTAGGTATGGTTTAAGGTGTGGAAAAGTTATTTTTTGATTTCTTGGAATCAGCTCAAACCCCTTGATATTATATACACACATACACACACATACTCCAATGTCCAAATCCAAAATTAATTACTAGTTTAGAAATCTAAGACATTTTATCACATTTTCAAGTTCTATTTCAGAAGAAACTTACTTCAATCTTCTTCCACCCACCTACTTAAGATACTTAAGGTATCTAAATATGCTCTTGAGGGAATTTTCTGCAGTGCTAAAATAATGGTTTGCAAATGTTGACTGGGTGGCTTAACTCTGACCAGAAAGAATAAAATACGTGATTGTGTGTGTGAATTTTTTTTAACATCTTACATTAGGTAACGCCCTCCTAATATAAAGCAAGGTAGCCTAGTGCCCCAAATCAACACTCATTAAGTAGTATTCAGGGGAAAGCAGCCATTCTGTTGAACAGAGGTGGAAGAGAAGGAAAACAAGATGAGAAAAGTGTCTGAGCTTGTTAGAGGAAAACAGCAGCTCATTCTAGTCAACAGTTTTAGCAAATGGTTAATATTAACGTAATAGACAGGAAGACTATTCCCTGTATCCAGTGAGAGCTTTCAGACAGACATAAATCGAAGTAGGCACTAGTTATTTTTTTACTTGCTATTAATCCAAATAGTCATTTCAACTTGATTTTAAATAGGCATTTTATTTTTGAAATTATTTCTATTGACTTTTTCTTGTTCAATATTCCTATCTATTATGCTCATGAGTTCTTTTTCCAAACTGCTTCTTGATTTTTTTTTAAAGATTTTATTTATATATTTGAGAGAGAGAGAATGAGAGACAGAGAGCACAAGAGGGAAGAGGGTCAGAGGGAGAAGCAGACCCCCCGCTGAGCAGGGAGCCCGATGCAGGACTCAATCCCAGGACTCCAGGATCATGACCTGAGCCAAAGGCAGTCGCTTAACCAACTGAGCCACCCAGGCGCCCTGCTTCTTGATTTTAAAGTGTAAATTCAGCCAAGATACCCAAGCTAGAACAGCTTAGTTTCTACTACAATCATAGCAAACAAAATCCAGATATAGTTAAGTTCAGACTCTCTTCCAATCAGGTCCTTTGGAAATGTTTTCAGTACTCTAGGTCTTAATACCCACTGAGCTGGCACAGGTAGGGAAAGAAGACATTCTTTTAAATGCTTTTCCCTTTTGTAATATCCAACCTCTATTTATTAATATCTCCACTCTGCACCTATAGCATCATTTACTTGGTAAATTCACTGTTATTTTACTTTATAACATTAAAGAAAATTGTTTGAAAATCCACAGCCCCACTATCCTAACAGAACTACTGTATTTCCATTTTAGCATATCATCCTCAAGGACTCCCCCACATACACCTTAAATATTATAATTGTGTGGTTTTCTTCTCCTTTTATTTATATGCTAAGTATGTTTTCATGTTTCTATGCAGTGTTCCCAATTACCATTTAACAATTGTGTAATATGCCATTTTTGAGAAGTACCATAATTTAACATGCCATTCTTTTTTTATCATGTCATTCTTTATTGCTAGCCAGATAACATGTTTTATGGATGGTTTTGTATGTTTTTTTTCTATTGTTGGTAACACAGCTACATTATTTGTCATTTGCCCAAAGAGGTGAATATTTACAATCAAAAAGCTGTCTCCTTATAGATGAGAGTAAGGGGGCAGAAATGTGTAAATGGATCAAACACTTGACATTATTGGTTTTCTCTTGATTCATGGGCAAGACATAGGGTAAGAGACAAAATAATGCTTCTACAAAAAGGTCCCCCCTTTGGGACCAGAGCCAGTATTTTTAAGAATAAGATGAGATGGGGCCTATATTTTTAAGAGTAAGATGGAACATTTCCCCAGTTAAGATACCACTAGTGTATATCTCAAAATCAGTTTATAGTGGTGTCAGTCTTCAAGAGCATAATGTTGAACAAGCAAAATGAAAAGTAGATGTAGACAAAAATTACTTTTCAATATTTCAAAAGCACTTTCTTAAAGTATCTCATCATTTATTTTATAATATATTTAATATGTATGTATATTATTACCTATTAGTGACTTACAAATGAACTGGAATTTCAGGAATTCAACAGACTCTACCCATGAGTTTTCTGTTTCTTCCTCAATGGAAAAATGAACTGAAGATGGAATTATGGACAAATGCTTGGCTTAACCAGATATCTCAATAAAGAACTGAATTCCATTCAGCCTCTTGTCCAGATAACATGAAATCATGTAAACACCACTGAGTCATGTCCTTGATTTCTCACCACCTACCACAGGCTCCTCGCTCCATGAACACCCCAAAGAAAGAAGTTTATCATGACGCTGTCCAGATACACATAGGTAGACATTGATATCAGATCTCCACCATCTTTTGCAAATTATTTCTGGGCCTGACCCTTCTTAGAGATCCTTTCTTTGTCTTTCCCTTTATTCCTCCTCCTGATTGCATGTTACAGTCTACAGACCTGGTATCCTCAATGACAGCACAAGGCTTTACATGTTTTATCCATAACAAGGTACAGTGATACAGAATGCGCCAGTTGCAAAACAGGGCATAAAACTATTAAAACGTCTCTTTGACAAATCTATCCCAAGAAAGTTAAATATAACAAGTATCTTTGCAATTCATCACTTTGTTTCTCTTTATGGTAATAAATGATTATATATGAGACAATCCCTCAGTCTGAGGCCAGACCACATTTGTTTAGAAAAAATAGGCTTTTGAACATCAACTGCCCGTAATTCAACATGAAAAGTATGGACATACCTTCTCTGTGAGCGGTTAGACCATCAGACCAACTCATAAAGGCCCGCCTGCCCCTGTGCTCTTCTCCCTCCCATCCTCTGCAGCAGCTTCTTGGCCGTGCCCGGATTGTGCCCTGCAGCTCACCACCCTGAGCCTTCGCCCCATCATTTTCTCTGCCTCCCATGTCCACCCTGTCTTCACCCCTCTGCTGGTTAAGGCCCTAATATCCTTCGGGGGGCAGCTGCCACATCAGTCTTCTGGATTTTCCCCCTCAGAACTAATAATACTTCTACTATTCTCTGGCCTGACAACACCTCCACCATTATCATCACACATTAGCTGAGGATGTCTGTCTCTCTAACCGCAGTGTGAGCTCTTTGAGGGCAGGGGTCACATTTTATTCATCCCACCACTGCACACCCTCCCACACACACTTTGCCCTTCTCTGTGAAAACTCTAAACTGCACCACTTGGTCACTCTCATGGCCTTCCTTCTTCCTCTTTCTCGCAGGAAAAAAATATCTACCTTCTTGATTTGAACTAAATTAAATAGAATATAGTCAGCAAAAATGTGGGTTAAAATAGGCTTCTGTGGGTTGGGACCCTAACTTTTATTTAGCATATTGTTTCTTCAGGGAAACCACATCTTACATAACAAGGAGAAGAAAGAAATAAACCATTCCAGAATATTTTCTCCTCCCTCCATGATTGACCTAACTCCTACTCCCTGCCTTCCTCCATGAGTCAGTGACCATATACACATGCAACAAGAATTGGTGGTTCTAGAAGCACTTGACAGCCAAGCTTCTGAATTCCTAACTAGAAAGAAGGTAAATCAGTGTACTTAGGTTAACCCTGTAAGTAGGTCAACAGAATATAATTTGCCAGCCTGGCTATTGTCCTATTATGCTTCCATCCAATGATGCTAAACAGGACTTTCCAGGCCACCCAGGTATTCCCTCAGGACGCTCTCAGGGGGCTGAGTGGCAGACCCTCACTCTCTCACCCTCAGTGAAGCTTTTCTTCTCCACAAAGTCTGTGAGATGCTCAGAGCCTGGTTTGTGGTTCAGAGAAGGCTCTGGCTTATTCTGGAGCAAGATGATGGCATTGCTCAGCAATTCTCCTGAGTAGTATTTGAGGCCAGTCTTAATAACCTTCAGGCTCATGTAACTGGTCCTGTAAATTTCCCAAATTATCTGACTGAATGAAAGTGGCATTTAATTTGAGTAACTCTTTTTCTTGACCTTGGCAACTATCAGGTTCTCCTTCAACAATAGCAAGAAGGACCTCATCTGAGTATGGGTGGGGAAGGGGATAGCCAAGGGAGAATGTGTCCGTATGGAATTGTCAGCACAGGGAGAAGAGCCAACAATCCCTCATTAAGCCAGTCACTGTTGTGGCCTCCTCCCCTGACATCACCACTTCTTGTCTCAAACTTAGTAGCAAATGCTAGAAAATGGACTGAGAGGACAAACCAAACAGAAACATGTTTTAAAGCTGAAAAGAGTAAAAGGAAAATGCTAGAGAATTTTGATACATTTTTTTAAATGGCTAAGAAAAGAAATACAAACAATTTAAGTGTATTCTAATAAGGGCAAAAATTAGCTAAAACTATCCTGCTGGACAGAGTCAAAAGGAATATAAAATAGCATCCAATAAATAATCAAACTCGTTTAAAAATTACTCAATAGACTAGTACAATCAAAACTAGAAAGTTGGGCGCCTGGGTGGCTCAGTCGGTTAAGCAACTGCCTTCGGCTCAGGTCATGATCCCAAGGTCCTGGGATCAAGTCCCACATCGGGCTCCCTGCTCTGCGGGGAGCCTGCTTCTCCCTCTCCCTTTCCCCCTGCTGGTGTTTTCTCTCTCGCTGTGTCTCTCTCTGTCAAATAAATAAATAAAATCTTTAAAAAAAAACAAAAACAAAACTAGAAAGTTAAAGGAGTACAAGTGAATACTTTTACCTAAAGTATTCAAAATTAAATCTTTTTAAATTCACTAAAAATGTCCCCCTGAAAAAACAGGGTGTGAGATATGAGCAGCAATACTGAGACTGGGACTAAGAGCCCATTGACCTATGCCTGACAGAGGCAAAGACAAACAAGGAACAAAGCTGGGCTTAGCTCTCCTCTCTCTTGAGTCCCCCAAAGCAGGCCCTTACCCTTCAGGTAGCAAAACTACAGAGTCCAGAACTGTTGCTCCCCCACAAGCCTGAGGTCCCTCCAAAGCTCACCTCTCACCCTCCTGTGTTCGAATAGAGGCCAGCAGCTAAAATGTTGAGAGGCAGTGTGCAATCATGGCCTTATGGAGGTCCTAACACAGGAGAAGTGTCACTGCCTACACCTTTGTCAGCCTTGTCTGGTCTCTGTCCTCTTCATCCCCGTTTCCACAAGCAGCACAACGTCCGTTCCTTCACTCCACAAGTCCTGGTTAAGCAGTGCATATGTGCTGGGTATTGTGCTGGCCTGAGATGTCACAGTGAACAGAACAGACCAGGCTCCTGTCTTCATGGAGCTCACAGCCTAGCACGGGCTGTCAATGGCTGAGGTGAGGATGTTATGAGGATGTACACTTGGCAGGAGCACCTAGCCCTCACCTTACTGGGGGAGGGTGGTGAGCAGGGAAAGTGGCTAAAGGGTTCTACCAATTCCACAGCGTGTAGGGGTAGTGGGGAGAGTTTCCCCACACACCCAAGCAGTTCTCCAACACCAGCTAGGCATCCCATAATTCAACTCAATTCTGATATCGTCTACCTGGAGATACCATCAGATTTCACGGGGCTCAATCCTACAAGACTGCCCCTCCCACTTCAGATGCCAGTTGCAAGTCCAAGTGTCACCTGTGCTTCTAACAGGCTACATATTAAAGGTTCCAGGGATGCCAGGGTGGCTCAGTTGTTAAGCATCTGCCTTCCACTCCAGTTGAGATCCCGGGGTCCTGGGATCTAGCCTGGCAAAGGGCTCCCTGCTCAGCGGGGGGGTCTGCTCCTCCCTCCCCCTTTTCCCCTCCCCCAACTCATGCTCTCCCTCTCTCAAATAAATAAATAAAATCTTTAAAATAAGTAAATAAATAAATAAAGCGTTCCAACAACCCTCTCCTCAGCTTTGATTAATTTGCTAGAGTGGCTTAGAGAACTCAGAGAAATCTTTTACTCACTAGATTACTGGTTTATTATTAAAGGATATAATTCAGGAACAGCCCAGTGGAAGAGATGCATAGAGCAAGGTATAGAAAAAGGGCAGAGAGATTCCATACCCTCTCAGATCATGCCACTCTTACTGAATCTCCACCTGTTCACCACCCCAGAAATTCTCCGGTCCATTCTTTTGGGGTTTTATGGAAGCTTCACCACATAGGCGTGATTGATTAAGTGACTGGCCATTGGTGATTGACTCATTCGCCAACCCCCCTCCCCTCCCCAGAGGTCAGAGGGTGACACTGAAAGTTCCAATCCTCTAATCACAAAGTTGATTCCCCTGGCAACCAGCCCCCATCTGGTGATCCAGGGGCTTTCCAAAAGTCACCTCACTGACATAACAAAAGGCATCTTTATGGTGGTCATCACTTAGGAAATTCCTACAATTTTAGGAGCTCTATGCAAGAACCTGGACAAAGACCAAATACGCATTCCTTCATATAAATCACAGTATCACAGAGTCATGGGGGAAAATGTCTGATATGAGATCTGAAAAATGCATAGGAAGTAGCTGACTAAAGAGGGGAGAAACAGTGTTCCAAGCCAAGAAAACAGTGTTTATGAAGGCCAAGAAGGAAGAGGAAAGCATGACACATGTTTATTTGGAAGAAATGGAAAAAAAAAAAATTTCATTAGATGGCTGGAGAGGGGGCCAGGTAGAGAAGGGCCAGGCAATGGCTTAGGCCTCTCCCCACCACTACATTTAGGCTTTGTTACACAGAAAAAGAAGGCCTGGCCACCCTGCTTGTCTCCAGCACAACCATAAGGAAGGAAGATTAGACTCATCTTGACTAGGGTTTGCAGGTTTAACCAAATTCTACTTTAAGGAGAATTGATTCAATAAGCAACTGCTTGATTTGGTTGCATTTCAGGGCAAGGTTCCTTTCACTTGGAGACAAATAACTAATCAAACTAAGCAGTCCACCTTTCAAACATTTGTTTTGCTCTTACATGCACTAAATACTTTGGAGCTCTTAAGTGAAAATACCTGATATAAACAGCTTCTAAAATCACCATTTCTGGGATACTTATCATTATTACAGACAGGTTGGCATATGGAAAGACTTTTTTCCATCATCGAGTACCCAACAATGATGGTGACATTAACCAGATTTACATCTCTACAGTTAACATTTTCTGTGTTTTAAAATGTCCCTAATATTTCTTCCTTACTTCAGCTGCTTGGAACTCAGGTCCCTTGTACAGACACATCTATCCCTGCACAGATACATCTATCATTCTCAAAGAGTGTCCCATGTCCGTTAGCTCCTTGTTAGGTGAATATATGCTACACAATAAAAGGTTTTAATATTCAAATAAGTTTGAGAATTGCTGGGTTAACCCAAGATAAACATATTTTTTTTTTACAGTCTGAATCCCCAACACTCAGAACAGGACCTTGTACAAAGTGGGCACCAAATAAGTACTTGTTGAATTAGTGAATGTAGAATTCCATAAAGCCATATATTCACATGCTCTGTGACATATAAGAAGGGAACTGAGTGTGCAGCATTCCATGGGGCTTCCCTTAGGACTAGCATTGAAAAATCTTGCCCTAATCTTTAAATCTAGAAGCACACTAATCAGGAAAAAGAAGACAAATTTCCAGAAATCAAAATGAAGAGACAAAGGAAAGGGAGGGAAGTTACCTAATCCCCAGAATTACCTTCATGTTCTTGGCCCCTGCCATTCACTCAAGAGCAGTCTTCTAACAGACTGCTCTTCCCTCAGCAGGGACAATTTGGGTGATCAGGGTAACGATGTATCTGCCAGACATTTTGCCTCCAGATGCTCATTTCCCAGGTGTCCAGTTTGGCTCAAAAAAGTTGCCATGGGCAAGCCTCACAGGTCCCCTCCCTCTTTGGGAGCTTTGTACTATCACTCAAACTATTGCTCAATAAACTTTGCTTTGCTGCCCACCAAAAAAAAAAAAAAAAACGGTTGCCAGGTCCTGCCTTGAACTCAGAAATTAAATAGATCCTAGATACCAGATATCGGTGAGAAATGTTTATAAGAGTTCTAAGAAGCTTTATGATGCAGAAGTAATGTGTTATGGAACCAGAAACCCATGGGAAATTGGAATCCCCGCCTTTCCTAGTCCCAGCCCCATAAGACCAGCATTCTCAGTCTCATCTAAGACCTGAACAAGTATCATCAAGGTAGTCCAGTGGTTCTCAAACTCTAGCATACATCAGAATCACCAAAGGGCCTGTTAAAATACGGATTGCTGGAACTTACCTCCAGAGTTTCTGATTCAGTAGAATTTACATTTCTGTGAAATTCTCAGGTGATGCCAATGGTGCTGGTTCCTGGTTGCTTCCCCACCACTACATGTGCTATCAATTGGTTTTTACAGCCACAAGTCTGGTATAGACCCATAGGTCCAGCCATGTAGTAGCACTTGGTTCTAATAACTGGTACATAATAGGCACTCAGTAAATAATTTGATTAAATTCATACATAATTGTTTGTCTAATCCCTAAGATTGGGATCTACTTTGGGAAAGTGTACCCCACCTCCCCTGATGAAACTGGAGCCCAGTCCTTTATCCCCACTTGCTCAACTGGGATCACGACCCTCTCTGCCTACCTCCAGACCTTACAGGGACCATGCGCCTGAAAGAAAGACCTTTTGACTAGTGACAAGGGATCTGACAGAGTCCAAGTGAGAAAGGCCCTTTTTGGACCATGGGATTTAGACTCCTGGCCTGCCTGGTAAAAGCCAACTCCATCATGATCCAGTCTGTCCCAACCGTTCCTGGGTTGATTCCTCTCCTTGCCAGGCCACTTCTGAGCTCCCCAGCCAGATGCTGGCTGAAGATTCACAGCTATTTTGGGACATAAGGCACGTATCTGAACCAGGTTCCAATAATGACTTCGAAAGAGAGACTTGACTAGCGATCTTGAATGCTTTCCCCATCAGCCAGAATAAACAGTGGTTTACTTTATTATTTTCTTTTGTACTATTTTAACCATGCTGTGAGTGCACAGACAGCAATGGCTAATTGCATTCTTCCCTGCCTGTAACTCACATATGTGAAGTGTGTAGAAAAGAAAATCATACTATGCCCCAGGAAGAGCAATATATTTGGGCTTTGATAGATGATGGGAAAAGTAAATTCCAAGAATAAAGATTTTTCCAAGAAATTCAGAAACAAAAATTAAAATCTATTGTTCATCAATATCCCAACATTTTAATATTCTCCACAATCCCACATCACTGAGGAAGTGCAGGTAACTGCCTATGTATAGACACCTGATAGAAGAATGACCCATCTGTGCTAAACCACAGTCTTCCCACTCCTTTTCTGATGCAGCTTCTACCACTGTTTCCCTTGGAAACCAAAGAAGCAGCTGCCTGCAAAAAACATCTCTCTCCCTCCTCACTCATCAGTCCAAAGGACTAGCAGCTTGTTTTCTTGCTTACTGAAAACATCTGATGTTGGAGGATGGCATGCATGTGGGGGACAATATAAAAGATATTACCACAGTGGGTCAGACATATTGTATATTCTTTTTTTTTTTTAAAGATTTTATTTATTTATTTGAGAGAGAGAATGAGATAGAGAGAGCATGAGAGGGGGGAGGGTCAGAGGGAGAAGCAGACTCCCTGCTGAGCAGGGAGCCCGATGCGGGACTCGATCCTGGGACTCCAGGATCATGACCTGAGCCGAAGGCAGTTGCTTAACCAACTGAGCCACCCAGGCGCCCATATATTGTATATTCTACCTACTATTCTTTCTTAGATGGTTTCATGTTCCTCTTCATTTTATGTACTGTACCATCAATTTCTTCTCTGTGTTGTAATGATTTGTGTACACAAACCTTCTCTACTAGATCCTAGTTACTTAAAGTCTAGGAAGAACATAATCTTCTGTTCAGCATTCACTACATATTGATTAATATGTTATAATAATATCATATAATTAATGTAATATGATTATAACCCAATGATGAAAGTTTTAGTATCCACTGATGATTCTTGCCTGAATTAACTATTACTATAATGGCTTATAAATATTCATTTTCTTCACTATTCTACTTCTATCAATTGGAATTCTACTCTAAGAAATAACTTTTCCTTCTCCTCCATTTATTTGTTGACTTACTCATTTATAAACAAATATGGAGGGGTACCTGGGTGGCTCAGTCAGTTGAGCATCTGCCTTCGGCTCAGGTCATGATCCCAGAGTCCTGGGATCAAGTCCCACATCGGGGTCCTTGCTCAATGGGGAGCCTGCTTCTCCCTCTCCCTCTACCTGCCACTCTCTCTCTGTCAAATAAATAAAAATCTTTAAAAAAAACCAAAAAACAAATATGGACTCATGGATTATTATTTTATGCAATGAGTTATAACCCATTTCTATCAATTTTTAATGATGACATTGTCATGGATTATTATTTTATTCATGGGTTATAATCTGTTACTATCACTCTTGAAAGCTCAAATTGTCCTAGATTTGGCCAGAGGGAAGTCTTTGAAGCTTGCTTCTGTCCTTTTGACATGTCTCCATCTTGCTTTTAACACTACTTTCTATCACAAGATATTTCAATAAAACACTTTTTATTTACAAAAAGAGAAACAGTAATTTTATAGCAGATAAACCTGGTAGACATCAGCTCAACCAGTGTTCAAAGTTAATATCACCAGTAATGGTGCCTCCTGATACCATGCAGTGAGGACACATCATCACTTTGATGGTATTTCTGCCAAAAAATGAATAACCTCAATCTAATCATGAGACATCAGAAAAATCCATTAAGGGACATTCTACAAAAGACTGGCCTGTACTCTTCAAAAATGTCAAGGTCATAAAAGACAAAGACTAAGAAATGGTCTTGGATTAAAAGAGACTACAGACATGATACTAAATGCAATGTGTGATCTTGGATGGAATACTGAATCAGAGGGAAAAGAGAGCTATTAAATATTATTGGGAAAATTGGAAAAATTTTAATGAAGATTGGAAATAACAGTTTTATATCAATATTAAGTTTCTGATTTTTGATCATTGCCTTATGGTCATACAAAAGAATGTTTTCATTCTTAGGGATTTAGAAACTGAAGTCTTAGGGGGAAAGGAGTATCATCTGCTCCTTACTCCCAAAAGGTTCAGAAGAATGATAAGACGAAAGTGATAACCTGGTTGAAGGGTACATGGGGAAGTGGGTGAAAGTACATGGGCATTTTTTTGTGCTGCTCTTGCAACTTTTCCATAAGCTTGAAACTATTTCAAAACTAAAAGTTACAAAAACTGAGCTGCATAAAAGTCATTTATACTTCACTACATTCTTAGAGGATTAAAGGCAATTTATAACCCTTTCTATACAACAAGATTTTTTCAATTAACTGTCTTCAGCTGAGTTCCCCTAGAAGCAGACACTGAGCCAAGTATTTGAGTACAAGTAGTTGATCTGGGACATGATCCTAAAAAGCATCTTGCCTTGCAAGAAATGTTAAAAGAAGTTCTCCAGAGGGAAAGAAAATGATTAGGATCTTGGTCAGGTACTTGGATGTACATAAAAGTTACTTGGATCTACATAAAGAAAGGAAGAGCATTAGAGAAGGAATAAATAAAGATAAAATAAAAACTTATTTTTCTTATTCTTAATTGATCTAACAAATAACAATTTGTTTAAAATAAAAATAATATCAGGGCACCTGGGTGGCTTTGTCGGTTGAGGATCTGACTCTTGATCCAGCTCAGGTCTGGATCTCACGGTTGTGAGTTCAAGCCCTATTAAAAACAACAACAACGGAGACGCCTGGGTGTCTCAGTCAGTTAAGGATCTGCCTTCGGCTCAGGTCATGATCCCAGGGTCCTGGGATTAAGTCCCACATTGGGCTCTTTGCTCAGCAGGGAGCCTGCTTCTACCTCTGCCTGCTTCTCCCTCTGCCTGCTGCTCCCCCTGCTTGTGCTGTCTCTCTCTCTCTCTGACAAATAAATAAATAAAATCCTTTAAAAAAAATCCAACAACAACAACAATAACAATAATACCAACAATGTACTTGATGATTATAACTCATGTTTAAATAAAATGAATGACAGCAATGATACAAAGAACAGGAGAGAGAAATTAGGAATATTTTGTTATTTTGTTATAAGGTACTTGCACTGCTAGTGAAGTAGTATAATGTTATTGGAAAGTAGACTTGGGTAAGTTGTAAATGTGTATTGCAAACATTAGGCAAACCACTACAATAGGTTTTTTTTAAAAAAGTATAACCAATATGCTAATAAAAGAGAAAAAATGGAATCATATAAGATGCTCAATTAAAACCATAGATGACAAAGAATGGAAGACAAAATTAGGAACAAAGAACAAGAGCAACAAATAGAAAACAGTAACAAATATGGTAGAAATTAATCCAACTATATCAATGACCACTTTAAACAATGGTCTAAACACACCAATTAAAAGACAGAAATAGTCAAAGTGGATCAAAAAATAAGACTCAACCATATGCTATCTATAAAAAAAATCCACTATAAATACAAAGTAGATTAAAAGTAGAGAAATGGAGAAAGATACACCATGCTAACACTAATCAAAAGAAAGCTGGAGTAACTATATTAATTTCAGACAGAGCAGATTTCAGAGCAAAGAAAATTTTCAGGGATAAAGAGAATGCTATGAATTGAATTGTGTCCCCCCAAAATCATATGTTGAATCCCCATTCCCCAATATGACCAGATTTGGAGATAGGGTTTATAAGGAGGGAAATAAGGTTAAATGAAGTCATAATGGTCGGTCACTGATAAGATAGGATTAGTATCCTTCTAAGAAGAGGCACCAGAGAGCTTGTTCTCTCTTTCTCCAAGTGTGCTCAAAGAAGTGAGCAAGTGAGCACCCAGTGAGATGGCAGTAACCTACAAATCAGGAAGAGAGGCCCCACCAGAAACTGACCATGCTGGCACCCTTATCTCAGACTCCCAGCATTAAAACTGTTAGAAAATAAATGTCTGTTGTTTAAGCCAACTGGTCTATGGTATTTTGTTATGGCAGCTCATACTAAGACAGACAGACATTCCATAATGATAAAGGGATCAACCCACCAAGAAGCTATGACAACCTTTGATGTGTATGCACCAAACAACATAGTGTCAAAATACATGAGTTAAAAGCTAATAAAACTGCAAGGAGAAATAGTTGGAGACATCAATACCCTTCTATCAAAAATGGGCAAATCCAGCAAGGAGAAAATATCAGATGTGAAAGAAGGGATATCACTATAGATCCCATGAGCATTAAGAGAATAATAAAGGAATACTACAAACAACTCTATGCTTACAAATTTGATAACTTGGATGAAAAGTACCAATTCCTTGAAAAACACAATTTGCCAAAACTCACATAAGAAGAAAATAGACAATCTAAATGGGCCAATACCTACTAAAGAAATTGAATCAATGATTAATAACCTTCCAAAACTGAAAGCACCAGACCCATATGGGTTCAATGATAAGTTCTTCCCAACATTTAGGAAAGGAATTATACCAATTCTCCACAATCTCTTTCTGAAGATAGAAGCAGAGGGAATTTTTCCTAAATCATTCTATGACTCATAATTACTCTAATACCAAAACCAGAGAAAGACTTCAAAAGGAAAGAAAACTATAGACCAATATCTTTCATGAACATAGGTGCAAAAATCCTTGACAAAATATTAGCAAATCTAATCCAACAATGTATAAAAAGAATTGCACAACACAACCAAGTGGGATTTACCCTAGGTATGCATGGTTGCTTCAACATTCAAAAAGCAATTAATGTAATCCTTCATAACAACAAGCTAAAGGAGAAAAATCAGATGATCTTATTAAAAGGTGCAGAAAAAGCATCTGACAAAATCCAACATCCATTCATGATAAACATTCCAAGCAAACAGGAAATAGAGGGTAACTTCCTCAGCTTGATAAAGAACATTTACAAATAATCTACAGCTAACATCATACAACTAACATCTCACTGTCATTAGCAGTTAGAAACTAGAAACTTTCACGCTAATATCAGGAAAAAGGCAGGGATATTCTGTCCTCTTGTACCACTCCTTTTCAACATTGTCCTAGCTAATGCAATAAGACAAGAAAAGGAAATAAAAGGTAAAGTGATTGAAAAGGAAGAAATATTACTCTCTTTGCTCACAGATGACACAGTTGTCTATGCAGAAAATCTAAAAGAATTGACAAAAAAGCTAGAACAATTATAGCAAGACTGCAGGATACAAAGTTAACCTATAAAAGTACATCACTTTCCTATATACTAACAATGAACAAGTGGAATTAAAAACACAATGCCATTTGCATTAACACCTCCAAGAATGAAATACTTAGATACAAATCTAACAAAATATGTATAAGATCTATATGACCAAAACTACACAACTCTGATGAAAGAAATCAAAGAACTAAATAAATGGAGAGATATTCCATGTTCATGGATAAGAAGTCTCAATATTGTCAAGATATCATTTCTTCCCAACTTGATTTACAGATTCAGTACAATACCAATCAAAATACCAGCAAGTTATTTTGTGACTATTGGCATATTGACTCTATATGGAGAGGCAATAATGCCAGAATAGCCAACACAATGTTGAAGAATAAAATCAGAGGATTCACACTACTTGACTTCAAGAATTACTATAATGCTATAGTAATCAAGGCAGCATAGTATTGGCAAACACACACACACACACACACACACAGATCAATGGAACAGAAGACAGCCCAGAAATAGATCCTCATAAATATAGTCAACTGATCTCTGATGAAGGAGCAAAGGCAATACAAGGGAGAAAAGACAGTCTTTTCAACAAAAGGTGCTGGAACAATTAGACATCCACATGCAAAAAAGAAAAAAAAGAAGAATCTAAGCACAGATCTTATACCCTTCACAAAAATCAACTCAGAATGGATCATAGACCTAAATGTAAAATGCAGAACTAAAAAACTCCTGGAAAATAATATAGAAGAATCTCTAAGTGACCTCGGGTATGGTGATAACTTTTTTGATTGAACACCAAAAGCACAACCCATGAAAGAAATAATTGATAAGCTGGATTTCATTAAAATTTAAAACCTCAGGGCACCTGGGTGGCTCAATCAGTTGGGTGTCTGACTCTTGATTTCAGCTCAAGTCATGATCTTCAGGGTTGTGAGATCGAGCCCCGCATCGGGCTTCAAGCTGAGTGTGGAGCCTGCTTAAGATTCTCTCTCTCCCTCTCCCTCTGCCCCGCTCCCCTCCCCTCCCCGCAACCACTTGTGTCTGTGTGCGCATGCTCACGCTCTCTTTCTCTTAAAAAAATTTTTTTTAAAACCTCTGCTCTGGGGTACCTGGGTGGCTCAGTCAGTTAAGCATCTATCTTCAGCTCAGGTCATGATCCCGGGTCCTGGGATGGAGTCCCACATTGGGCTCCATCCTCAGCAAGGAGTCTGCTTCTCCCTCTACACCTCCCCTCTGCTTGTGCTCTCTCTCTCTCTCTCATGCTCTCTCTCTCAAATAAATAAATAAAACCTTTTAAAAAAGTTTTTTAAAAATAAAACCTCTGCTCTACTAAAAACACTATCAAAATAATGAGAAGACAAGCCACAGACTGGAAGAAAACATTTGCATAAGACATATCTGATAAAGGATTGTCGCCCAAAATATACAAGGAACGCTTAAAACTCAACAACAAGAACACAAACAACCCAGTTTTTAAAGGACCAAACAATAGGTACATACATGAAAAGATGCTCAACATCACTAATCATCAAGGAAATGCAAATCAAAACCACAATGAGATAGTACCTCACACCCCGTTAAGATGGCTATTATCAAAAAGACAAGAGATAAGTGCTGGTGAGGATGTGAAGTAAAAGAAACCCTGGTGCACTGTTGGTGGGAATGTAAACTGGTGAGCCACTATGGTAAACAGTATGGAGGCTCCTCAAAAAATTAAAAATAGAACTACCACATGATCCAGCAATATATCCAAAGGAAATGAAATTACTATCGCAAAGACATATCTTCACTCATGTGTTCATTGCAGCATTATTCACAATAGCCAAGACATGAAAGCAACCTAAGTGTCCATCAATGAGTAAATGAATTATACACACATACAATGGAATATTATTTGGCCATTAAAAAAGAAGGAAATCCTCACCTGAGATAACATGGATGAACCTAGAGAGCATTATGCTAAATGAAATAAGTCAGAGAAAGACAAATACTGTATGATATCACTTACATGTAGAATCTAAAAGAACAAACTCATAGAAACGGAGTAGACTGGTAGTTACCAGATGCAAGGGGTGGGGAAAAAGGATAAAAATGGTCAAAAGGTACAAACTTCCAGTTATAAGATGAAACTTAAAAGTCTTCACCACAACCAAAAAAAAGGTAATATGTGAGGTGATAGATATGTTCATTATCTTACTGTGGTAATGATTTTACAACATATACATATCAAATCATCAAGTTGTGCACCTTAAACTTACACAATGTTATATGTTAATTATATCTCAATAAAACTGGGAAACATTTTTTAAAATTTCTTAAATGGGGCCAAAGACCTTAACAGACACCTCACCAAAGAAGATATACAGATGGCAAATAACCATATGAAAAGATGCTCCATATCATGTCATTAGAAAAATGCAAATTAAGGCAATGAGATACCACTACATCCTCATTAAAAATCTAAAACAAAATCTAAAATGTTGACAACATCAAATGCTGAGAAGGGTGTGGAGCAATAGAAACTCTTATTCATTGCTGGTAGAAATTCAAAATGGTAGAGTCACTTTGGAAAATAGTTTGGGGATGTCTTATAAAACTCACATACTCTTACTATATCATACTCCTTGGTATTTACCCAAAAGAGTTGAAAATGTATGACCCAAAAACCTACGCACAAATGTTTGCAGCAATTTTATTTATATTTACCAAAACTTGGCAGCCACGATGTCCTCTAGTAGGTGAATGGATAAATAAACTGTGATACAACCAGACTATGGCATATTACTCAATGCTAAAAAGAAATGAGCTATCATACCATGAAAAGACATGGAAGAATCTTAAATGCACATCACTAAGTGAAAGAAGTCATTCTAAAAAGCTATATACTATATGATTCCAACTATACAACATTCTGGAGAAGGAAAACCTATGGAGACAGTAAAAAAAAAAAATCAGTTTTTGCTAGGGGTTGGAGGGAGAAAGGGATGAATAGATAGAGCATAGAAGATTTTTAGGGCAGTGAAACTACTCTGTGTGATGCTTTAACGGTAGATACATGTCATTATACATTTGTCCAAACCCACAGAAGGTGTAACAGCAAAAGTGAACCCTAAGGTAAACCATGGATCCTGGGTAATAATAATGTATCAGTGTAGGTTCATCAACTATAACAAGTGTACCACTCTGGTGGGGGATGTTGATAATAGGGGAGGTTATGCATGTTTGGGGAGGAGATATATGAGAAATCTGTATACCTTCTGCTCAATTTTGCTGTGAACCTAAAACTGTTCTAAAAAATAAATTAATCAATTCATTAATTAAAATAAAATAAAAAATAGAATCTATTTAAAAGGAAAAGGAAATTACTTTTTTTAGCTGAATAGAGATCGTTACAAAGCATTTCTGCCCTCTGAAAGCTAATAAGAATCCACACAACTTTAGAAGGTATATCCTACATAATGAGTTCTCAAGTTGGAATCCATGATCAAACTCCACAAAAATTGTATGTGTGTGTGTGTGTGTGCATATATACATGCATCTTTCCCCCTGGAAAAAATTCCAAAACTTTCATGCTTAATCACTTAATGCTTAATCACCATCCCCTTCCGAAAATCTTAAGGATCTCTGCCTATGACAGTCAGCTCTGAGTACATGCTTCTGACACCTTCATCTTTTCCCCAGTGGCTGATATAGACAGCAAACAGTGCAGTCACAAGGTCTTTCACCCACCTCACCCAAGACATCAGCCTGTAGGTTGCCTGCCACGCCCAGAAGTCAGCTGATTATCCCCAACAGAAAATCAGTTCTGCTCAATTTTGCTGTGATATGTGAGGTGATCCCCTCTGCTTGTGCTCTCTCTCTCTCTCTCTCATGCTCTCTCTCTCAAATAAATAAATTTTATTTATTATATATCTCTCTCAAATAAATAAAATTATATATCTCTCTCAAATAAATAAAATTTATTAAAATAAATAAAGCACCCCTCACAGGTGCTCTCCATCTAGAAATGGCCCCAGCAGAGGAAACCTATTATGACACTCAAGAGCAGCATCTTCACAGTCTCATATATAGCCTGTTGGACATTTTTCCCCCAGGAGAAAAGAGGAAGCAGAGAAAAATGTATAGCATATCCTCATAATTATCAATATTGTTACAGCTATCCCTGTCGCTCCTTAAACTGTTTGACTTTTCCATCCGGGTCTAACCTAAAACTATTTTTTTAACCCACATACCTCAATATCCTTGTATGGTTTCCTCTTCCTGCTACAAAGTAAATATGGATTAAAGAAAATTCTGAGGGAAAATCTCTGTTCTCTCCCACTCCCTGCCTTAGTGGGCATCTACCTCTCTCCCCAGCATGTGTCACCAGCCCTCCTAACCCCACAGCTCTGGGTCAACAGTTCCACCATTTGTTTTTCTAATCATATAGATTTGAAGTTTCATTTATCTTGTTACCTCTCCATTCTCTTCATGCCTCCTCACTTGAATCCTCTCAATTTTCCCCCACAACAATTCTCACATCTGGTGATGAATTCCTTTCTCCTAGCCCTGGCCTGGCCCAGAGCACTCAACCCCAAAATGCTGACATTTGCCACTCCCATTAGTTTATCCTATCACTTGTCCTAACAATAATGATATTCCTCTTTTATTGAAAAATAAAATATTACATTATTCATGTGTATATCAATGGGGTGTGGGAACTTTAACACAATTCTGAGATGAGCATTATCTTCCTTCTCAAAAGAGATGGATACTGAAGCTCCCTACACAAAAATTGTGAGTTATTAGGGCCACCACAGATAAGACAATTAAAAAAGAGATGTGCAGAATTCCACTGAGGCCCCCTCATGAGTTTCCTTAGGTCCTGGCTTCATATTAATGTATAGTAGGGGATCTGAATGGGCCCCAGAACGTCTGCCAGTTAACAACCCTCTAATACTGACACATTTAGACAGACAAGGCAGAGACCTTGGTGAAAGTAGAACATAGTCCATTTGATTTTGACTCGGGACAGGCTTCTAAAACATTGACAAGCCCTCTATCGACCTTAATAAGTGGTCTATAAGTGAGGCATTAGGGTTATCTCATTATATATTAAAACTTGACAAAAATGGTACATTCTTCTCTATATCCCCACACTGGCTAATTAAAGTGCTTATGTCTTTGTAGGAGTCATCCCAAATCCATAAGGTCATGGTGTTTTCTCCGGCTGATCAGAGCTTCTGGTTGGCAGTTACATACACTTTTGATTAATAAAACATTAGGGAACAAATTAAGCACATTTAATAAGTACAGTTTTACAGGAGAAAAAAAAAATTTTTTTTTCAAAAAAAAATTTCACAGAGTCCTTGGTAGTAGCAAGAGGTGGAATTACTGATGTGGATTACTGCTGGCTATTTTATTTGCTGATCCTTTTCAATACCAGCTTTACAACCAGCACAGCCACCCCAGCTCCGTGTTTACCTGGCCAGGCACTGGGTGGTCCTGACCCCTCTATGGCCTGCGCTTTGGTTGCTGGTGTTGCCAGCTAGTGCTGCTGGTACAGCCAGACAACTGGCCCGTGGCGTCAGCACTCATGGCTGCAGCAGCCCAGCCATCCCCCGCTGCTGGCAGACCTCAAGACAATAGCCAAACTTGTGACCCAAGGGTATGGGGAAAATGGGAGTTCGGGACATCTACCTCTACCTGTTCCATTAAATGAAAGCCAAACCAGTAGACTGTTGAGTTACAAGTTTAGGTAGAAATTATCCAGTACCGATAAATAAGGTAAGTTAATGTGCACTGTGATGTGGAAACACAGATAGCATGGCATATACATAAGAAAAGGAACATACGTTACAAACAGACAAAATAATCACCCAGGATATGAGTTGCCAGCACAAATTACGAAGTTCAAAATTGTCTTCCTAAATATTTATCCAAAAATTATCTTTTGAAAGAACACAAGGTATGGGACACATCAAGATAATTAAGACACAGTCCTTGCTCTCCAAGTGCCTACAATCTAGATAAAGAATGACTGAGTACAGGGACGCCTGGGTGGCTCAATCGGTTGAACATCTGCCTTTGGCCCAGGTCATGATCCCAGGGTTCAGGTCATGATCCCCGCTGAGCAGGGAGCCTGCTTCTGCTTCTCCCTCTCCCTCTGCTGCTCCTTCTACTTCTCCCCCTGCTCATGCTCTCGCACTTTCTCTCTGTTAAATAAATACATAAAATCTTAAAAAAAAAAAAAAAGATTGAGTACAGTTGACTCTTGAATGACACTGGTTTGAACTGCGCAGGTCTACTTATGTGTTTTTTTTATAAATACAGTGCCATAGTGTAAATGTATTTTCTCTTCCTTATGATGATCTTAACATTTTCTTTTCTCTAGCTTACTTAATATAAGAATACAGTATATAAGATGTATACCGTACAAAATATGTACTAATGAACTGTTTACGTTATAGGTAAGGCTTCCAGTCAATAGTAGGCTAATTAGTAGTTAAGTTTTAAGGGAGTCAAAAGTTATACTCGGATTTTTTACTGCGTTGGGGGTCAGTGCCTGGTGTTGTTCAAGAGTCAATTGTATATAAAATGAATATCTGGCAAAGTGACCAAAACTGAGTATTTCCTAAGAAGTAACTATGATGGTATCACTGGGTTCAAAAAAAGGAAAGATTTCATCAGGTTTCATGGAGGAGCTGGTGTTTAAGAAATTAAACCAGTAGAGCTAGGGAGAGCATAGTGAGTGAAAGGAAGAACAAAGACAAAGGTGTGACTCCTAGGAAGCAAGGGCAGGTGTTCTGGAAACAATGAGCCATTTGGTTCCACTGGATATACAATGAGCAAGCAGTGAAAAAGGAAGGTGGAGAGGAATGTGGGGCCCACCTTACAGAAGCGGGAACTATGGTATTAAAGGGAATGCACTATCAGGGCCACACTGCATGGGCTCAAATCCCCACTCCGCCTCTCACTAGGTTTGTGATTTTAAGTATAACTTCTCTGTACCTCAGTTTCTTAAGCTGTAAAATGGGTACAATAATAGTGCCTGTCTCAGCGGGTTGTGGAGAATGAAATCAATTAATATGCATAAAGTATTTAGAACAATGCATGACACATAGCAAATGCAGCATGAGTTACAGCTGCCCACTTTATTACCATGAAGGGTCTGAGATTCCAGAGTAAAGTGTCTGCACTTAATTAGGACAAAGAGTTAGGAAAGCTTCTCTGAGGTCAGAAGTGACAAGATTCAAACTGGGTTTTAAGAAGGTAAGTCGGGGGCGCCTGGGTGGCTCAGTTGGTTAAGCGACTGCCTTCGGCTCAGGTCATGATCCTGGAGTCCCTGGATGAGTCCCGCATCGGGCTCCCTGCTCGGCAGGGGGTCTGCTTCTCCCTCTGACCCTCCCCCCTCTCATGTGGTCTCTCTCATTCTCTCTCTCTCTCAAATAATAAATAAAATCTTTAAAAAAAAAAAAAAGGTAAGTCGGTAAGTTGTAAGGGATGGAATGAAATGGGGGTGGAGAGGTGGGGGTGGGAAGTGAACACAGTGCAAGTAATGGGCTCTGGACTGTGGAAGAGGGACCTATCCCTTCCCCTGAAGATAAATGTTGTGGTTTTGAGGGGGGTTCCAGAGCATGTGGATGGATGCATTCCTTCAGATTCCTCCTTCCCATTCAAATCACCTGATTAAAATATAGAGGAAGTTGAAAAGGATTTAATACCTATGGTAAGAAGCTCTACCAGCCTGAACCAAAAGATGGAAAGCAACTCCTGATATGTGGAAAGGAAAACTGACCTCTAAAAGCTTCCAGTTTTCTTTCTGTATCCTAAACTAAGACTAAGACTGAAAGGAAACTAACAATCTTATTTAAAAGGACACACAAGGGATGCCTGGGTGGCTCAGTCAGGCATCCGACTCTTGATTTTGGCTTGGGTCCTAATCTCAGGGTCATGGGATTGAGTCCCCACTTCCTTCCCTCCCCCCTCCCCCGCCCCCCTTCTCTCCTACCCTCCTACCTGCCCTCCTCAAGCCCTGCATCAAGCTCTCACTCAGCACAGAGTCTGCTGGAGATTCTCTCTCTCCCTTGTCCTCTGTCCCTTCCCCACTACACTCTAAATAAATAAATACATACATACATAAATACATAAATAAATAAAATCTTTAAAAAAAACAAATAAAAAGATAAAAGAACACAATTCTTCACAAGAAAAGACAGACACTTTCCTCTTTGGAAGGTGTTGAGGACTGCTAAAAATCCCCTTCTATGGGCTTGCCCCCAAACCTAGGTTCTTACTATGTGTTACTTCCATGAGATAAAACAATGGTGATCCCTATTAAAATGCAAAGAGATCCCTTTTCCTATCCAAATTTAACATCTCAACAAGAGTAATTTATTCAATTAATAATAAGCTAGTCCACAGGAGAGGTAGGTTTGACTGGGAGCATGCAGGAGGACATAAACTACAACTCTGGATGAGAGAGTGGCCGGGAGTTGGGGACAAGGAAAAGTACATGGTGGGGAAGGAGTAGGAGCAGAGACCACATTAAAGAAGGAAGCAGATATAGAAAGGGGAGTGAAGGGGCGTAGGGAATACACTTGCCAACCTCAAATCTTGAAAGTCAGCCCTGACCAAGTTTAACGAAACCAACATCTGCCACCCAAACTGTACAACCTTGATCTTCACTGCCACCTGACTTACTGCTCTCTCCTTTTAGCTACATGTACGCCCCCATCAGGGACCTCTATTCACCCATTTCCCCTAAGAAAAAGGAAAGAGAGAAAGAAAGAGAAATGAACCATTTACAGTTTTAATTGTGGTGCAGATGATCTGAAGTGTGTAAATGTCTCCCTTCCCACTGGCCCAAGATGCCACTAAAATTTTAAAACTCTAGACTCCTCTATGTTTCATGAAAAGACAGTGACAGGCTACATGGCTAGATAGAGTCAAAAACCAAGTGTAGAACAGAGAAATTACTTTAAGCTAAGTTATAGAGATATTCATTGTTAATGATTCCAGAATTAAATTAAAAGAGCTTCACTCTGGTCCTTAAATGCGGACAGCAGTGCCACAGACCTCCTTTGGGGACTGCAGCAAATGTCTTTCCTTCCAGCCCATAGGTGACCATTCCCCCCTTCCCCTGGGGAGGAAGAACACAAACGTTTAATTAGGGAAGAAATAGCCAACTCAGCCGGAAAAGAAGCCATCCAGTGCTAGACTGACCAACTCACTGGACATGACAGAGCACATCTTCAGCCAACCCAGGAAACGCTGGAGTCCCTGGGGACTGGCATCCCCCAGAGACTGCTCTTTAATCGGTTCCCCACATTGCTGCAGAGAGCTCACCCTGCATTCGGAGCAGAAACAACTGCTTCATGGGGGCCACGAAATGCTGGCTGACTAACGAGTCACACTCACCCGCACACACTCACTGATCCTGCCATGGCTAACAAATCCCACATGTGCTGCCAACCCTGGAGGAGAGAGATGGACTAGAGCTCTGCAGCTACTTGGCCCTTCTGGCACAGCTAAAAGAAGATGATGACCCAGTAACCCTGAAGACTGACACCTTCTTTTTAGGACAGTCACAAAGCTGGCAGTATCCCCATGTGGAAAATTAGTGCCCTTCCATCAACTGTGAATCACTAACACTCTCCCAGCCAAGGGGTCAGAGCCTCAGCCTCTCATTTACATGGAAACTGGTCTTCAGAAGCTTTCATTCAAGATTCACATTGATAGGGGCGCTTGGGTGGCTCAGATGGTTAAATGTCTGCCTTCACCTCAGGTCATGGTCCCAGGGTCCTGGGAGCCCCACATCGGGCTCCTGACTCAGCAGAGAGCCTGCTTCTCCCTCTCCCTCTGCCTCTCCCCCTGCTCATGCTCTCTCTCTCTCCGTATCTCTGTCTCAAATGAATAAATAAAATCTTTTAAATAAAGATTCACATTGATAGACTCTGCAAAAGAAACGTTATCTGCCTATATTTGCTGATCAAGTCCAACTGAATTAATCATGACTCACTTCATTAGAGAAACACTCATGCAGGCAGTGCTCTGTGCAAAAGGAATTTCAGAGTTAAGCCATAGGAGTGAGTTGCTTTTCCTTGGGCTTTTCTATATGGGTTACCATGGCACCCCCTCTGAACATATTCATAGTTTAACTATACAAAAATACCACAGAAACTCTTTGGACAATGTCTGGAGGGAACCGCCCACAAATAATGCACATACATCTCACATTATTTTATAGCTGGCTAAATTGGCTTCAGGCAGAACTCATTTATTTAGTGATTTACTAAGTCACACAATCATTATTCCTGCGACTTTCTATCTGGGGGAGCAGAAGCAGAGTGAAGTGTCTCAGGTCCACCAGAGCTGGTGTGAATAGATAAAGAATCAGGCTCTGGTGAAGTAGAGACAGTGGTACCCCTTCCCCAGGCTCATGTCCCCCATGGATGGAGTCAAGGATTTGGGGACTGAAAATCTAACTCCCCTTAAGCTAGCCCACCTTCTGTCTAAACCAATTTCAATTACCTTAATACAATTAGTTTCATCGCCTTTTCTAGGAATCGATTCTCTTTTAAAATAAAATACTCCTTTGAAGGGAAGTATCCTGAGAGTATCTCAGTGGGAATGAGTTCATAAATGGACTTTTCCTATTATAAAAAGGAACTGCAGGCAATAGGAGATGACTGAGTCCAGTGGCTAGGAAAGAGAAGGATGTTGAAATCAGAGGAAAGGATCTGGAAAGAAAATGTGAGAAAAACCAGATATACTTGGCCTGTTTCACAATTTTGCCAAAGATTATCTCACCCTCTTCAATTTAACCCCGAAGAGTGTCCCAAAAAAGGTCTGATCAGCTCATAATGGTCAGGAGTGAAGAAAATATCTATTTTATGAGCCAAAAGAAACATGTGTGGTCTTTAAGCAGATGCTCAATCCAAACACCTACATCTGTTAATATCTTAATCAAAAGTCCAAGTTTGTTTGGGACTTTTTCCCCTGTGGCAGGGACAGCATGTGCAATGTTGCAAATTCTACCAATGAGTTTACCAAGAGCAGTGACTAGCAGGGTTTTAAAGACTAGTTTCCTTGCAATGCTCCTCTTACCCTCATGTCTCCACTGATACAGGTAACTGATAGCTACCTTCACTTGAAAATTCCCACAGCATACCAGTAGTCTCCAGTTTGTTCCTGGAGTTGGTATGCACCTGAATGACAGTGGATGTTCAGAGGTGAAGGACAGAAGAGGAAGGAACACAGTTATATAAACCCAGTCAACATCCCCTGCTTTTGCTTTGCCCTGAAAAATCAAGCAACTCTAAATCATGACCAAGGAAATTCAACTCCAAGAATCACCCACTGAAGAGGTGCCTCAGGGCACATCCTAGCAAACATCCTGAAGTACTTCACATAATATCCTACACCTGATTAGCTTTGCCCATGGTAGTTATGTGGCAGGGGCTACTGACCTAGGAAAACCTTGCCTATTCTAGAGAAGAGTCGATGTCTACTCTTTTTGGACACTTATCCAGAAATATCTGCCCTTTTCTCATCATATACCTCCCTGCAGCAGCCAGCTTTTGATTACCTGAGGTAGGTGAGCAGAGCAAGAATAAAGATATAAAATCCCCTAAAAACCCCACACTCTCATCTAACCATTCCTTACATCCAAAATGTTGGGTACTTACCTTATCAGGTGCATCCCAAGTCATGATTTTTTTTTTGTCACAACCTATACTATTATTGAGTGAACATTTTTCTTTAAATGGATTTATTTAATTGTTTTAATGAAGAGTAGCAAGAATTATAGAGTTAAAAGCATCCCTTGACCTAATCAGAAGGACTGCAAGAGAACTAAAAGAAATAAGTTCCTCATCTAAAATCACCTAATAGAATCACCCCCCCGCAAGTAGAATGACCCCACACTTGGAGGTGAGAGGGTCTAAAGAAAGCCCAAGCACCCTCCCCCATACCTATACACACACACACACACACACACACACAAACACACCACCTTCTACACACATATCACCAAGGAGGAGCTCTGACTTAAGTGCTCCAAACTGGGCCACAGCAGTCAGTAGAGGTTGGAACTTTGGATGGTTAAACCAAAGGGGATGGGAAGTGACCCCTCTTCTAGATCTCTCACAGATTTTTCCCCCCACCTTCTCTCCCACTGTACGGAGTAGTCAGATACGCCAGAGGCTGCCTCCCACTTATCAGGCCCACACCTATCCTTAGTCCTCATAACCAAAACAAAAAAACAGGGAGAACCTAGAGGAGCCATGGAGAGGATACTGAGGCCAGACTGATCTAGGCTTTACAAAATAGGATTCTGTTCTCCTTTGTAGTTTTTTTGGATCTTCTCTTACCTAGAGAGTCTTAGGATCCTGGACTGGGGGAAAGGGTCCAAGGAGGCCGCACCATGCCCTCACCGCATCTAAACCTTGAGCTATGGGACAAAGGAGTCCTCCTGGCTCAGAAATGGTTCTTCTCAGTCAGCAGGATCTAGACATCACTGTTTTCCTCTGACACTGTCAACCCCAAACCCTGATAACAAGTTATAATACTGAGTGGCCCCAACTCATGTTTTGTTTTGTTTTTAAGATTTTATTTATTTATTTTTGCGAGAGAGAGTGAGACCATGGGTGGGGGGTGGGGGGCAGAGGGAGAAGCAGACTCCCCACTGAGCAGGGAGCCTGATAGGGGACTCAATCCCAGGACCCTGGGATCATGACCTGAGCTGAAGGCAGATGTTCAACTGACTGAGCCACCCAGGAGCCCCCAACTTGTGTATTTATTATCCTGCCTACCTGATTAAGTTTCATTAAGCTGGAAGAAAAGCAAAATTTGGATAATGCCAACCAGAATAATTGGTCCCTGAATAATTGTGTTAATTGTACAACCCAATCATGAATGAACAAAAATAATGAAAACTGTATTACTTTCCATAAAACAGATAATAAACTTGAAACAGCACTTATTGTTTTTTATTTTTACATTAAAATTCTCTTTTGAAGTCCCATTACAACTGTGTAAAATATTAATAATTATTATCTTTTGTTGGCACTATGTGCTAAGATTTTAATAGCATCTCTAAGAGGTAAATAGACTTTCCTCCCATTTTATAGATAGGTAACTAATCTATAAAGGCTGAGGCTAAGGATGTTAAATGCATGCCCAAGAGAACATAGCTTATAAATTGCAAAGCCAAGACCCAAAAGCCAATGCATTAAACACTTCAATAATATCATCCTAAATCCTAAATTACCCCCTCCAGAAAGATAAGTCATAAGAAGTAGAAAATGGGATAGCTTAAATGTTACTGTCTACATAGAGCAGAGAATACATTTTCCTAAAAGGAAGGCTTTATTTTGAGCTTTTACTAACCCAGTAGAGGATTGAAGAGAAGGCTTTTAGCAGAATTCTAATCTTTTGCCAGAGTCTTTTACCATTAAAGAGCCTCCATTAATAAAGGAAAGTGGTTTGGAAAAGAACATAGGCCCTTGAGTATTTTTTTCTTAGAAACTGAAATAACCTGGGTGATAATGCATCATAACACTCCAACTGGAAAGTTTCCAATTGGTGTTTGGCTTTTTACCAAGTTGGCCTTAACTAAACTTCCCCTCAGCTTGATTAAAGTTTAGGTAGGCTTCCTCCTGACCTCCCTTTCCTTAAAGCATTTACTTTAGAAACTTGCAATTGTAAATTCTTTCTCTGAGAAGATGTACATCTTCTCCCAGCCTCTTGCCACTTATACAACCCAGGAAAGTCTTTCTCGAGGACCTGGGAATCATCCCTTTGAAATGTAATCATCCAGAAACCTCTATCTCCCAGTCTTTGTGGGAGAGTAGGAGCCTAACTTCCTTGAACACCAATTGGCAAACACCATCACATTGAACCAACCTCCTTCTCAACATCCTCAATACTCCTACATTAGCTTACCCCAGCACTAAAAACTCTCCCAAAACCTTTTGTTTCAGCAGAGTTGAGTTCAATCTCTCTCCACTATTGCAATAGTCTGGAATAAGGTCTTCCTTGTCTGTCTGACTCCAACTGGTACAATTTTCTTTGACACTTTTGATTCACAATAACCTATGCTAACTCATCGTTTCTCCATTGGCAAAGACTTTGCACTTGTAGTGACTCAGGGTCTGCAGGTTCTCTTATAAAATAAGGAGCTAGAAGTGAGTGCCTGGGGGTTATTACAGTACTGAACATTACAGACCCATGTTTTCTACTTCCTGTGACCAGCTATTACAGAAACTGTAAAGAAATCATCCCAACATAGGCAAAAAGCACCACATTCAGCCTTGCTCAGACATCTACCCCATCCCAACCCTATCACCAGGACAACTTTCTACTCACTGGAGGTTCCCTTGGGTTGATATGCAAATACCCTTGGCATTGAACTCAAATAAAACATACCTGGAAATGTTTAGGACCCTACTACCTTTAAAAACATCAAAAACATACAGATCATAATAAGCTCACTAAAACAACACTTATATTTCACAAATTTTCCATCCAACTTGCATTGTCTTCTGTACAGCACCCCAGTTCCATTCTCCACCCCCCAAGTCCCACCTATCCCCATCAAGCTATAATGGTTCTCATCTGAGCAGTTGTGACACCAATGCCCTGAATTAGACCCATTTAGATTTGACATGTAAAGTTAAAAGGAAAGCGTTTCAAAGAGTTTTTTTAGAAGGCAGCAGGCAAAGGAATTACCATGTAACTTGATGTGTAGGAAAACACACTAACTAGTCCTTTGGAAAATGTGCCAATGGGCGCATCTAACTTTGGCTGGTTAACTCCATTCAAGAGGTTGTGTTCACAGTTGTATCCAAATAGACAATATCTAGGCATTTTAGTCGCAACAACTCCATCAACCACTGGCTCTGATCAGAGAAAATGTATGGATTTAAAATCTAGAAGTCTGTGAATCAAGTTGTAAGTCTAAGGTAAGAAAACATGGTGCTACTACTTAATGTTATCTACTGTGTGTCAAGTGCTTTGCATTCTCATTTTATTTGATCTTAACCTTGAGAGGTAAGCACTATCATCCCCATTTTAAGTCACGCAGCTAGTAAAGGTTAGAGCTAAGATTCAAACTAGTGTCTGTTTAATTCTAATGCCTGTTTTCTTTCCATTGTACAATACTATGCTTAATTTGGGGTGGGGGGATTAATCAGCTTTCAATTCTTGTTCCTTTGTTCCTGAAAGAAATACAGGGGTGCCAGGGGTGCCTCAGTCAGTTAAGCATCTGACTCTTGATCTCAGCTCAGGTCTTGATCTCAGGGTCATGAGTTCAAGCCCCATGTTAAAAAAGGAAGGAAGGAAGGGGAAGGAAGGAAGGAAGGGGAAGAAGAAAGGAAAGAAAGAAAGAAAGAAAGAAAGAAAGAAAGAAAGAAAGAAAGAA